>NW_028318083.1:13587500-13908750 GCF_062004578.1 Staurois parvus | reverse complement strand
ATTAAGAGATGATCATGCGCAATCAGGTTGAAAGGTGTGAACCCTATCAACATCAGATGAGAGTACCGTATTTTCCGGCGTATAAGACGACTTTTCAACCCCTGAAAATCTTCTGAAAAGTCGGGGGTCGTCTTATACGCCGGTGCGAGCCGGGTCAGGGCGGCACTTTTTCGAGGGGCGGCGCGGCGCCGCCCCCCCCTCCTCCTCCGACGGACACTAAATACAGGGGTGGGCAGAGGGGCTGCTGTACCTTACCTGGCTCCGGTCCCACGACGATCCGGTCCAGGAAGCGCGGCTGCTCCTTCTTTCAGTTCGGCCGCTCGATGGTCACGCGGCCGCTCGGCTCCGCCTCCTCACCGGTGATTGGACGCCAGCACTGGAAAGGCACACAGCCGACCAATCACCGGCGAGGAGGCGGAGCCGAGGTGCCCCGCGAAAATCGAGTGGCCGAACTGGAAGAAGGAGTAGCTGCTCCTCTCCCCCACTGACACCAACGATGAGGCACTGTTCCTCCCCCACACTGACACCAACGATGAGGCACTTTTCTCCCCACTAACACCAATGATGAGGCACTGTTCCTCCCCCACTGACACCAACGATGAGGCACTGTTCTCCCCACTGATACCAATGATGGGGCGCTATTCTCCCCACTGACACCAATGATGGGGCACTATTCCTCCACCACTGACACCAATAATGGGGCACTATTCCTCCCACTGATACAAACGATGGGGCACTATTCCTCCCACTGACACCAACGATGGGGCACAATTACTGCCACTGATACCAATGATGGGGTGCTATTCCTCCCACTGACACAAATGATGGGATGCTATTCCTCCCACTGACACCAATGATGGAGCACTATTCCTCCCACTGACACTAATGATGGGACACTATTCCTCCCACTGACACCAATGATGGGGCACTATTCCTCCCACTCACACCAATGATGGGGCACTATTCCTCCCACTGACACCAATGATGGGGTATTATTCCTCCCACTGACACCAATGATGGGGCACTATTCCTCCCACTGACACCAATGATGGGGCACTATTCCTCCCACAGACACCAATGATGGGGCACTATTCCTCCCACTGACACCAATGATGGGGCACTATTCCTCCCACTGACTAATGATGGGGCACTATTCCCCCCACAGACACCAATGATGGGGCACTATTCCGCCCACTGACACCAATGATGGGGCACTATTCCTCCCACTGACTAATGATGGGGCACTATTCCTCCCACTGACTAATGATGGGGCACTATTCCTCACACACTGACACTAATGATGGGGCACCATCATTGGTGTCAGTGGGAGGAATAGTGTCCCATCATTGGTGTCAGTGGATGAAATAGTGCCCCATCATTGGTGTCAGTGGGAGGAATAGCACCCCATCATTGGAATACCATACTGAAATAGCATACCATATTGAAATCAAATCTGATGTTTTTCATTTTTATTTGGTGTGCGTTGGAAGAGGGGTAGTCTTATACGGCGAGTATAGCTTAAACCCTATATTTTAGCAGGAAAAGTAGGGGGTCGTCTTATACGCCCAGTCGTCTTATACGCCGGAAAATACGGTAGGTACACCTCAAATGTAATGTTAATAAGCAACAATATAAAATTACAAAGATAGCATATGCATGAATATAGACATACTGTATATAAAACATATATAGAACCCCAGAGGTCTGGGCTATAATCAATTAGTGGACAGTCTCTTGCTGACACAGCTGGCTGGAGTTAGGCTGCTTCTTTGGAAAGGCTGGGAACCTGAAATCTGCAAAAGAAAGCTGCCCTTCTTCTGTTGCCTACAAGTTTACAAATTTGCTTGAGGGAATGACATTATTGTCTGTATTGCTACTCAGGAACTGAAGGTTGTTGGTTGGGCCTTTTTCTTTTGTGACTGAGTAGACTGAGTAGGTGGCTTGTTTAGTTTGTTTCAAGACATTCTTTTGTGTAACTCAAGGTTGGCAGACAGGCTTCATTCCTCTGATGGATGTGTAGGTGGCTTGTTTAGCTTGTTTCAGGGCAGCAGTATAAGTCAATATTGTGTGGAGTGACAGGTGTCTGCTTTAAACATTCATTTTGCACTTAACCAAAGATGCCAGAGTGATGATATTGATGCTCTTTATTGTATATAAATATTATTGTTATTATTACTATGATTATTATTATAGAGAGGACCCTCTTAACCTCCTCGGCGGTATGATTCTTTCCGATTTTTTGTGCTGAAAGCGGTACCATTTTTTTGCATGGAAATATGTAGTTTTTTATTGTAGGCTGTAATTTTTAGGAATAACTCACTGAAATCTGTACGAACAATAGTCTATTAAACATTCCGGATATGATAAAATTTGAAACACAAAATCATAAATTATAATTTAATAAATAATCAAAAAAATAATAATATAATAATAATAAATTTAATTTAATAATATAATCAAACCAAAAACACTGAAATTTGAAATACAGAGGCAAATTCGCACATCGCTGAGCAAAGTCACAAAATCGTTTTCAGTGTCTGATGACGAATTTCCCCACTAATCATTATCACTCAATTCTGCAAGTGGTTCTCATTTACTATCGCTGTTCTAAAACCGCTTTTGACGTAAAGGGACGCTTTTTGGACGCCATGGACTTTTCTAAGTTTCCAGGCAGAAAGAACATTCAAAATGCAGGCAGGGCACAGGACAAATTACTCAGGACAAAATATATGTGAAATGCATTGAAACAGCAATGACAGCAAAAATGACATTTTTAAAAAAATTCAAATTTCCCGCTGGTTCCGGCGCCCGTACATCCCGACGTCACAGGGACCGGAACACAGAAGCCGGATGCTGGCATCGGCCGGAGGAGATGGCCGGGGACGCTGCAGGGGACACATCGCGGGAGCGAAGGACAAGGTAAGTGCTGCAGGGACCCCCAGAGCAGCGCCGCATGGTAAGCCCGAGTGTAGCTCGGGGTTACCGCTCTTGGTATAGAAATTTTACCCCGAGCTACACTCGGGAATACCGCTAAGGAGGTTAATGTCCGCATTGCTATGCAGTAGAACTAGTGTGTAGCACTACCCCTGTAGGAGTTGCTGAGTTTTGGGTCCCGCTATACCCCTACACAGCCAGGCAAAAAGTTTTTTCAATACAGAGTTTCATCCGGGAGACAGTAACCAGTCTTTGAGTTGTGTTTTTGGATTTTATTAGGGGAATTGAACTTGAATGGGGAAAGGGATGTATGGGATGCCCAAAGGGAATGGCAACTGAGGACAATCTCCCTATAACTATGTACAAGTCTCTTTAGAAAGCAAACATTCTCTTCTGGAGAGCTAGCCAGCATCTCCTGGTGTACCACCCCAGACCCCAGATACTCCTTTATCCAGCTGTACTGGGTGAATCCCTGGACAGGGGATCCAGTGCCTGTCACTTTAAAGGGTAAGACAGTCCTAGGTATCAGCTAATCCAGTTTCCCAATAGAGTGCTTTTTCCTTTCCTGGCCCAGAGGGTGTAGGTCTACCCACTGAGTTCTCTGTCTGTGAACTGATGGGTCGATGGCTGCTCTCAGGCCTTCTGCTGGGCTTCTCCTTCCCTACTGCACAGATGGTCCTTGCTCTGGGAGCTGATGAGGCCCTGAGCTTCCTCCTCTCCAGCTTCTCTGCCTGTAGGTGAGCCCCCTCCCTGGCTCCTGCTCTCTAGCCTCTTACTTCATCTTCCATCCAAACTCTGTTGCTGCTGAGCAGGCTCTGTCACATTTGAAGGCTGCCCTGGCCCCATACTAAGCCTCCTGCCAAGGTCCTCCAAGTGTGCAGGCCAGCCCCTCCTCACCCCTGCCCACTGCTTCTAGAATCTTCTCCAATCCTATGATAAAGTCACATGATGAAACGTGTCAGGATTGGTCCACATGAAATTGGAGGTAGCTGGGACTCATCTCTTACCCCCCCGCTAGAAGTGACATTCCAAATAAAAGTCCCATGCTCCAAAGCAAGAAAAAATGTGATGAAAAATTATATATATTTTCCAGCGTGCTCGTATCATCTGTGATAGATCAATTTTCACCCACACTCACCAAAAGTGGATTCCCAAGCTATTAGGCTTAAAAATCAAAAAAGCACATTTATAGGTGGGATGTGGTCTCCACAGGTGTATCTCAGTTGGTGAATCTTCATATCTTCCAGAACGATCCCTCTGAGATCAATGAAAAAAATGCAAAAAAGAGAAAAAAATAATACTGTAATACTGCATAGTATTTCTCTTTTTTTCTTATTTTATTTTCTTATTATTTTTTTCATCGATTTGAGAAGGATCATTCTGGAAGATATTAAGATACGCCAACTGAGATACACCTGTGGAGACCCCATCCCACCTCTAAATGTGCTTTTTTGATTTTTAAGCCTAATAGCTTGGGAATCCACTTTTGGTGAGTGTGGGTGAAAATTGATCTATCACAGATGATGTGAGCACGCTGGAAAATATATATAATTTTTCATCGCGTTTTTCTTGCTTTGGAGTACGAGACTTTTATTTGGGACTTATTTGGACTTTTATTTATTCATTTTTTAATGTAAAAATAATTTTTTTGCGCTGTGTTTTATTATAATATTTTGATGTTTTTTCATCTTTTGAACAGCAGCATTTATTAATTGTGGTTTATTTCTTTGGTGAAAGTTTTCTTAAATTTCTTGGAAGTGACATTCCGCCCACAGTAGGTTGGATGGGAAAGACGCCAGGTGAGATGCCTGTCACACGTTATACCTAGCCAATGCGGGAGTGTACATTTTTTGGCAATTGACCTATGCTTGTCTGTGAGTACCTTACTGGATGATTAATAAATTGGTGTATTAATGGTAATACACTATTACTTCCTCTATAAACTCTCTCCCTGGAATGGAGTATTATTGAATAACCATCCCTTTTACTGGATTGATGCACTGTGGTCAGTTGATAAAGCTAATATGAAGGAGGAGTAATTCACAAACGTATTTGTTTATCAGTTACAAATAAGCCACACTATTTGGTGAGTGGCAGTGAATAGTGGGTGACCTATGTGGACCTGTGGTGTTTGAAATCAGAGGCAGGGGGGCCCTTCCCACTGCTTGTAAAAGCGATCCAGAAGCTAATTAGCTGCTAGAATTGCTTTTAGATGAAAGCCGACCACCATCTGAAAAAAGCGATACCAGGATGATGCCTGTAGCTGCAGGCATCAACCTGGTATAACCACTCAAAATCCAGTGACATACCAGTACGTTGCTGGTCCTTGTTGGGCATATACGTAATGTTCTCACTGAAATGCATGAAGCACATTATCATCTCATATCTATATCTGGTCATGGCAGCAAAGAACATAAACATATGATGAATCCGGTCTGTGGACCAATATGGCTACAATTCATTCTTTTTTGTAATGCCCATGTTGAGGGTTAGGCCCAAAAAAGTTTTACATTCAGAAATCATGATAGGTTTCCATGCAAATTGTCTGGCAAGAGCTGAATTTGGGTGGGCGGCAATGTATTATTGTGCGTATAATTTGCTTTGGCCCACAATCAATTGATACAAATCTTCCATGAAAACAGTGAAGGAGCTAAGCGATAGTGCTGACAGCAAATGGGGATGATCCTGCTAACACAGCATTTTTGGGGACACTATACTAAGTGAGCACTAGTATAGTTCTGTTCATGATCAATATATTAATCTGTACAAACACTATACTAGTAATGGCAGTGATCAGTGACCTATACTGTGAGTGCGACATTGTGTGGGCAATCTAATGCTAGCTGACCCTGCTGGGAGGGGCACTAAGTGACCCTTATGCTATCTGATGTCGCTAGTGGCAGTAATACAGTGATCAGTGAAAAATTCTATATACTGTTACTATACTAATGGTACTGGCTGGGTGACAGGGGTGATCAAAGGGTTAACAGGAGCGATCAAAGAGTTAAATGTGCTAATCTAACGTGTGTAAAATGTAGTACTCAGTATGGTGTTCTTTCTTCTCTCACTGGAATGACAACCGGGAGGGGGGCATCAGGGTATGCGCGCATGCGCGCTCACACCTGGAAATAAAAAGCAACGTAAGGGTATGTTGCTTTGCCCAGAGCTGCTGCTCGATCAGCAAGTAGTTAAAAAATAAAAACCTAAAAAAATAAACAAAAAAGAAAATTCTCAATATTTTATTTTTTTTAACATTCTGTTTATTTTTTTTTTAACTTTGAACTGTCAGGAATGGGTAACTTCATGACAGTTCAAAATACTAGTGATTGGCTACAGTTAATCAAATGGTAGAGGGTGCTGTGATTGGCGCATGTACCATGTGAGAGCTGTGGGCCAATCACAGCTCACCAGGAAGGAAGCAAAGCTGTTATGAAATAGATTGATTCATAACAGCTTTGCTAATATGTTCAGCAGGTCCCAATCACTGAGATCTACATTCCCTTGCATCCAGTGGGGGGGGGCACGCTGCGGGCATGTGGCACCCCCCTGTGTTAGTACAGCCTGAGCTGCGTACCAGTACTTCGTTCTGCCTGTACATGCCGCCTACCTGCAGTGCAAGTACTGTTGGCGGTCAGGAAGTGATTAAAAAAAGGGGGAAATAACAAAAAATAAACAGGAAAAAAGATAGAAAAATGGGAGAGGGAGAAACCAAATTTACTCATAAGGGAAGAAGGGTGTTTATAAGATAGTGAGCCATGTGACTGAGAACTGAAAAGGCTCCTGACATTCAGAAATCAATGACAGGCACATTTGACCAGCCGTTGACTTCCTTCTGACGTATATTTGCTCTGCTTCAGTGGGCTTTGCATTCTCATGTTTGGGAAACCGAAACCCACTCAAAATGAGCACACAGATACTAATAGTATTTGTAGTGAAGGATTAAAAAAGAAAAAATATTATAAATAGATAAGTAATGCAAAATGTCTGTGTCTTATGAGAAAAGTTGATGGGGATGATGTTTAATGACAAAATCCCACCCAACTCGATGCACTTGCCATCACCTGTTTGGATTGCATCACTGACCAAGACGTGAATTGTAGAAGAGACATGAGGACATAATATGCTGAATAGCTCCATGTAGTACAGCGAATCTGCTGCAAGGTCCCAGTGAGGTGTGATGGGGAAGACTGCGGTTTGGATGAGGAAGCAGATGGTAACTTTCTTTGCTGGAAACTTAATAGCTAACAGCAGTTAGAACAAATAGCAGAGGAAACATATATGTCATAATATTATGTGTGATGGAAGTGTACTATGATTTTATGATTTCATTTTTCTGTTTATCTGTAATTCGTCTGCCAAGTCTCTCAAATAAGCTGCATCCCTGTCTTCACTGCAGTTTTTCATACTAAACTTCCCATTAACTCATATACTATAAAAGAGGACAACAAATTAAATGGCAGATATAAAAAGTGAAAAGCTACATACCTACATCTGCTTTTCTGTATTGGATGCACCATTTGGAAGGGAAAATGTTTTAATAAAATCATTTTTTTTTTAGAAAAGAATAAAGGCTGCTATAGGCCTCAGCTGGTTCTGATACATGATAGCAGGGCAAAAAGATAGTTGGATGGTAACCTACCTTCTCTTCACTGTAGTTAAGCAGTACAGCTTGAATACCGGCTTGCCTCTGGGCTTTTACTGGACAAGGAAGGAGAGACAGAACAATGATCACTTTGCTTTCTACTCCTATAGGCATGTACAAACTGTTGAATGGAGGCAGCATATAAAGTAATCTGGTTCTAGGCGTTTTAGATTTTTGCCTCTCTCCAGGACTGTCATTTTTTTTGATTAGAGGTCCTTTCTCTAAACTGTTGGGAACTATTTTGCAGCATTCAATTCAGAAATGGCTGCAGCTTGCAATACAAATTCAACTGTTCTTAAGCCTTAAGTTTAATATTTTTTAATCAAGAATTCAATGTTTCTGTAATTGATTTATTGTTTATTCTTCAATTGTGTCATCTTCTAGTGTCACATTATATAACCCTTTAAACAGAAATGACATCTAATGAGATCATCTAGGCTTTTTTAGTTTTAGCCACATTTGATGTGTGAAATAGCAGATCTACAGTGTTAGAATCTTATAGATGTTTGCTTACCTCACCCATTTGTGAAAATGGTTTTATGAGTGGCCCTCTGCACAGAATTCACACATTGGCTTCATCTTACTCTGTCGCACTGTTTGCCTAGAGACATTTCACATCTCTTGACATCATCATTCCTAAATGTAATTGATGTCATGTCATAGTATATTCCCCAGCATGTACAAGTCACTGGCAAAGCAGATTTTGAAATGACTCTAACAGCTATTTTTTCATAAAGATAAGAGCAATTGTGTGGATCCTTCAACAGAAAGTAAACATTTTTGAAAAAAAAATCTGCTCACAACATTATAGTCACGTGCATTAAAGAGTGATCTTAAGCAGAACTCAAAGAAACTTTTTTTTTTTAAATTAACGTATATGTGAAACCTCACATTGTAAAACAACCTATTCGGTTTAAAATAGAAATGCAGGGCAAAATATTATATATTTATATATATATATATATATATATATATATATATATAAATAAACTGTATAATATATATATATATAAATATATAATATTTTGCCCTGCATTTCTATTTTATATATACCGGTATATAAAATTTTATTTATATATAAATAAACTGTATAATATATATATATATATATATATATATATATATACACTGTATTATATACAATATATATCTACATACTGTATTATATACAATATATATTTACATAATATATATATGTCTTATAAATTCCTTTTTTCTTTTTCAATATTGTTATTGGAGAAATAATCACAGAGGAATTCAACATGCTGCTCCAAACGTACTGTATAGAAGAACTGTGCATTATCCAGTAACAAACAGCACAAGTAAGGGATAACATAAGAGATTGTGTACATAGTAAGCAATAACAATAGCAGCACTGTGTGCACATGTAAGAAGTGTCACATAGGATAAAAAAAAAGGGAATCGCAGCAGGTGTAAAGATATCTGCAAAATCGCATCCAATATAGAGGGCGCCTGATGATCATAATAGTTTGGGGCAACCGTTGCTAGAGGGCAAGGTGGCATTGTGTAAATAGGGATGGTACTACTGGCTCAGGGAATACACAGGGAAGATACATAACCAGGCATTCACTACTGATTATTATTATTATACAGGATTTATATAGCGCCAACAGTTTACGCAGTGCTTTACAACATAGGGGCAGACAGTACTATTACAATACAAATGAATACAGGAGGATTCAAGGGGCTCTGATTAGGTGTTACAGTGAGAGCAAGAGAGAGAAGTTGGAGGGAAGTAAAGTAGGAGACAAAGAGAAGGGGGGGGGGGAGGGGTATGTCTCCAGGGGGATGGATAAAAATACCTTTTTTCTCTTTATTTATAAGTGATCCAATAATCATAGTTTCCAGCTGCATTGGGGGCTTAGAGAGGTGGAGGTGGAAACTGCAGGGCATGGGGGGGGTTGGGAGTTATCAGGAAACAGAGGAACAGCAGTACACTGATCTTCCCTGTGAATGGCTATGCAGGGGGTGTGTCAACACAAGTCTGACCACTGAAGGACAGGTATGCTATGTTCCCAAAACAACCAGAAAACTGACAATGCTGTAATAGATGTGCTCTCATGCCTAGATTGGACAGTTTGAAATAGGAAATCAGGGGACTGGCAGGATCACCATGTATTTCACACAAAGGAAGCAATGCAAAGAGAACAGGATAGTTTTCAACACAAGTAGATGGTAAACACGTCAGGTGTATGAAATGCTGGAGTAACAAATAAATTCAATCAGTTATTTCTCAAAGATAAATGTGGTTTACCATCACATTGTATTGTTTTTAAATCAGTCTCATGTTAGCTGATATTTTTAAATTGCTCTAAGTTCTGTGGCTTCCAGTGCCACCACACCTTGGAAAATGCACCACGCTACGTGACGGAACTGACATATCCTGAAATGTGCACTGAAAGTGTAACCCCCAGGTACATGTAATTCCATTCACTTTTCTATTACTCTGTTTTGTGCCTCTAGAGTATGATTAATGAATTGTGCTGTAAACATGCTAGTTAGTGTTTTCTCATTGTTATATTTTTCCAGTGGGAGCTGAGCTCTTTTAAGCATAGCTGAATCACCTTAATATAAAATACACATGTATTATGTTCAGAAAATGTGATGGCAGTGATGGGCATAATGGAGAGCTTTAATGGTCATAGGTACGCTGTGTGTCCCTTGTTAAATGTTTTATAAATGCTTACTTGAATCTAATGCTCTTCAGGCTAGCATTTGTAATCCAAGGATAAACAATCACCATGTGGCTAATTCAGTATATTTACATTATGTTAAAGCAGAACTCGTCATTTTTAAGCTATCAAAAGATAAAATAAAAAAGCAGAGTTTGCTGCATTACTTTCTTTAAAGCCTGAGCTGTCCCCTGAAGTACATCTTTTCTACAACACGATGTCCTCAGCAGGGGCGGACAGACCATTTGGAAACTCGGGCACTGCCCGAGGGCCCTGGGTCAGTAGGGGGCCCCATAAGATGCCCCTGGTACCTTTTTCATAGGCTTTTTTGAGTTTGGGCAAGGACACAGGGGCCCCATGATCCCCTATTGCCCGGGGGCCCCATGAGTTGTCAGTCCGCCCCTGGTCCTCAGCCTTCCAAATGTATTGATAGCCAGCATAGTTTAACTTGCTTCCTCTGACACCTGGCCATCATGGGCCCATACCCAGCTTGTAACTAAATATGAAAAGATAAGCAGCGCACTATTGAGCTTATCATTTTTCATTCTGCTTTCTTCTTCCATCATCATTTTCTTCACAGAACATGAATTGAATGGCTAATTGTTCTGCTTCTTCCTCTCCCACTCTGAGCTCTGTTTTGTAAGGGATGTGGGACACTGGTACCAGGTCAATGTCAGGTAATTATACTGCTTGCATTTAAAATACATTTAATGATGTTTTAATGCATACAGAGCTCCATTATATTGTGTATTATATACCTACCTACATTAAAATGCCTAGAGTCCAGCTTTAAATATATAATGCAACTCAATAATTTACTTTTAATATTTTGAATCTTGAGAAATGGGCATTAATGTCCATATGTACGCTCTGTGTTTTGTACACACTGATTTTTTTTTAACTAGAATTAGAAGAAAGACCATTTAAACTAGCATTAAATTCAAGAAAAAAATAATTATAAAATCTAGTCATGGCAGCATGAAACATGGAAATATAATTATCGGTGAAATGCAAAACTGCGATACTTTACAATGTAAGAAAACAATACCACATTTTATGCAAAAACATAAGTATTTAAGCAAAATAAGCCTAGCTCAACCAAAATGAGAGGCATCAGCAATGCTTTGAGGGCATCATTGAAAGTACATAGAAGCAAATCTTACCCAAGTTCAACTGCAATTCATTGCATGGAGACAAGAGACTGGTTCACTGGCTTAGGTGTTCACTCCTCACAGCATACGTCCACAGTGTAGGTAGCCTGCAACTTGGAAAGTTTGTTAATGTAAATCTTTATTGGTTGCATAAATACAGGATCCACAAAGCTGACGCATTTCGGCTTCACAAATCCTTACTCATATCATTGAAAGTACACAAAGTCCTGCTGTTCTCACTGATGCAAAAAGTCTCTGCTACTGGTCAATTCATAACAAACTCCAATTAAGAATTTAGGGACAGCAGATGATATAGTAGTGTAAAATTGGCCGGCATAAGGACATTTTTAATGAGAGAGAATGAGCTGAACTGTTTTAGAGACAAAAGGGTAGATTTAATAAAAGCAAATAATCTGTTTGCTTTGTAAAGAAAGTTGCACCTTGCCAGGGAATTTTAAATACATTTAAATATGGTAAATGTGATGAAATGTTACTTTTTAAAGAATACCCTATCAGTTTACAAGACAGAAAATAGCATTTTTGTTTGGATGATGGAAGTCAGCAGAGTTTCACCTCAATCACTAAGCCCTGGGAAAAATATCCTTGCAAAGTGCAACTGCCTTTGCAAAGTGAATGGTTTATTTTCATTTAGTAAATCAACCTCAAAGAGTAAAGGCAGGTGTTTTACTACAAGAATTAAAAGGCTGCAGATGACATAATAGTGTAAAATTGGCCAGCAGCAGGCCTGTTTATTTAGCAGGGTTAGCCCCAAATTTGCTAGAGACAAAGAACACAGGCAGTAATTTTACTATAGGGATTAAGATACTGTAGAGCAGGGGTATCTGGTGGCCCTCCAGCTGTTGCAAAACTACAAGTCTCATCATGCCTCTGCCTTTGGGAGTCATGCTTGTAATTGTCAATCTTGCAATGTCTCATGGGACTTGTAGTTTGGCAACAGCTGGATGGCCGCCAGTTTGACACCTGTGCTGTAGAGGATACACCAGTGTAGCGTGACATTTTAATTCAGGGTTAACAGGGCTAAAGAGTGTATGCCTAACTTTTATTTTTACTAGGGGGTGCCGTGGATGTTCTTACTGCATACTGTTCTTAAGCTTAATTTTATTTTTCTTGCAAACAATGCAGCTGCGTGCTACAAGGCAAGCTCCAACAACAAATGTTCAGTGGCAATGATTGCTGTGCTTTGAGCACCCCAAACTTAAAGCTCGACTCCAGTAATAATCCAATTTATAGGTTTCCAGCAGACAAACATTCTTGTTCTCTTGGGAAAACCTTGCTGTTGTGCAGCATCTCCTGCTAAAGTTTGGCTAGATGCCAGAGGAAGTACGGTGGGAACCGTACTTCCTGGCAGCTCTAGATGTAAGCACTACAGGTCTTATAGACCCTAATTCTATGCTTGCACCTGCCCAATCTTCTCCCAACCAAACACAAAACATATTGCTCTGGGCTTTCTTCTGCCCAGAGCTGGGTTGTAAAGGACCCATAAAATAAAATAAAAATAAAAAAAAGAAACCCCTTAAAGAAATATAAACCTCTGAAACAAATGCATACTTTTTTAAGGGACGTCATGTGGCAAAAAACCCCCAAAACATTTTTACCTAAAATAAAGCGCATAGCAGCATAAAATGGAAAACAAAGCAAAGTACCTCCAAAGTAAATGGAAACTCCAAAATATCACCCAGAAACAAATCTAATGCTAGAAAATCTAAAAGTGACTGCTGACCTCAAATCAACTAGAAAATAGATTTAACCACTTCAATACTGGGCACTTTTACCCCCTTCCTGCCTAGGCCAATTTTCAGGTTTCAGCGCTCTCACACTTTGAATGACATCATGCAACACTGTACCCGAACTAAAATGTTATCATTTTGTTCACACAACTATAACTTTGTTTTGGTGTTATTTAATCACCACTGGGGTTTTTATTTTTTGCCAAATTAACAAAAAAAGACCGAAAATCTTAAAAAAAAACCCCACGTTTTTCTTTGTTTCTGTTATAAAAGTTTGCAAATAAATAATTGTTCTTCATAAATTTAGGCCAAGATGTATTCTGCTACATTTCTTTGGTGAAAATAAACCAAATCAGTATTTATTATTCAGCCTGTAGGAAAGTTATATAAAAACTATGGTATATATCTGAAAATTGATTGATCTTGAAGTACTGACAGCCAATCTAATTTCTTGAGGCCCAAAAATGTCAGAACAGTACAGATATCCCCCAAATTACCCCTTTTTTGCAAAGTAGACAGTCTGACATATTTCATAAGAGGCATGGCGAGTTTTGAAGTTGTTTTCATATCACACTATGACCAAAGTAGTATAATGTTACCATAGTAACATTGTACTACTTTCGGGAAGTGATCAGTATTTTTTTAATATACAATTTGATTACTTATAGCAAAGAATTTCTTTGCTATAAACAAACATTTAACTGAATGAAATCGATTCATTCAGGTTTTTTTTTTGTGATTAGTTGTGATTGGCCATGGCTAATCACATGACACAGATGGGCTGTGATTGGCCCAGCCTGTGCATGTGATCACTGTGACCATTCACAGCTAGACACACTTGTATACAATGGATGGCATGAAAAGAAGACATCTATCGTATACAACTGTCATGTGACCTGCCGTGATTGGTCACAGCAGGTCACATGGTATTGGGAACGGGGCTGGTACACAGATCTGTCATCAGCCATGTCCAAGGTACACAGTTGGTGACAGATCTCACAACAGTGTGGCCCTGTGGGCACGCGCAAAGCTTGATCCGGGAAGGACGTCATATGACGCCCTACCGTAGGGATGAGAGGCTCGCCTGACCGTCATTTTACTATGGGCTGAGCGGGAAGTGGTTAAAAAAAAAAAAACTTAATGTATATGAACAGAAAAGCTGGAAAGGGTTTGGTTGCCCAAAGAGCTAACAATTTTTTAACTGACCCTAATCCCTCTCTATGTGGCTTGTCCCTTTTTCTGCAGTAGCTTCCAATACACTGACACTTTGGCTTATGCAAAAGCCCATCTACTGGTCTGTCTAAGCCTGCTGGCCATAGTGTAAAGTCATGCATTGAGAATGGTTTACAAAAAATTTACAAAATTTCTTCCAGGTCAATTTGCACATACTGCAAATCTTGAACCCATAGGATTCACCTTGAACCCATGGTAGCAGTGAACCAGAGCCTCTAAGCAGTCCTTCCACTGTCCTTTGTCATACATCCTGATCCCAAGTCAAGTAGTATAAGTATAATAAAAGTGACAAGCATTTATATTAGATCCAAGCTTTGTATTTCTGTGCATTGCTAAGGAAGTTAGCTATGCACTTAGCTATAGCCTGGGTCTTTGCTACAGGACTATAGGCTAGAAAATATCTGTAGAGGAGGATTCTTCTACTGATGCCAGGTTAAAAAGAGGATTCCCAGATTTGTCTGTCTTCACTCTGCTTTTCTTTCTGGACTGTACCTCGACTTTGAAAAAATGAACAAAACACAGATGAGAAGATAAGTTAAATAAAATCTTAGTATCTGAGAAAAGCCAGGATATGTGTATGAGCCAGGGGCGGACTGACCATTTGGAAACTTGGGCACTGCCCGAAGGCCCGGGGTCAGTAGGGGGGCCCCATGAGATGCCCCTGGTACCTTTTTCATAGGCATTTTTGAGTTTGGGCAAGGACACAGGGGCCCCGTGATCCCCTATTGCCCGGGGGGCCCATGAGTTGTCAGTCCGCCCCGGCACTGACCTCAGCAGAGCAGTGGAAATTCATTTCCTTTATTTTTGTTGCCATCTGCCAAACTATTGCTAGAACGTGGTGAGAGCTGACCCTGAAATTTATGGAGGTAAAACAGTATATCATGGGTTTTATGATGCACAAAAATCTCACTTGTATACTAAACAATACACACTTAAAATAAGTCCGCCCCTGGTATGAGCAAAAATACCTGAGAATTAAAGTGGCACAGTCTTTGTAAACAACGCATCTTTTTAAGCATCACTTATGACAATAAAATAGTGAAAGAAATTCTTGCATGCAGGACCATTGTTACGCTTTCAGAAAATGCACAAAACCACCCATTGCATAGAAGTCTACAGCAAAGCACAGATAACCCACATAAAACCTTAGGGTACATTGCACTGCACCCATGGTGTAGGAAAACAGAATTGCATCAGTGTGAAAGCACCCTTAAGGTGATAATAAGTGCTAGCAAACACAATGAGTGCTCATATTTGAACATTTACACATCTTCCAACTTTATAAGAAAAGAAAATAAGAGCATAGGAGAAAACAAAGGAGTAACACACCATTAAGAAGCATGCAAATCCAGAACAAACATTTTGTGAGGTCCAAGGACAGTGGTAACCAAGTGTCTAGTCATTGGGAGGAATGAAGAACGAAATCATAGCAGAAAGTTTCATCTGCCTATAGGTGATTATAGTGTAAAAAGTGGATGGTGGTCTACTGCATCCATGACTTGATTTAGTGGTCTGTGGACAATAGATATTTGAAAACCCTCTCCTTTAAACCACACAACACTACTTAACTCTAATTTCTAATTGTTTAAATCCTGATAACTGCACATCAGTGCTCTTTGTGCTGCATTATTAACACCCCTGGCGTTATTCCCGAGTGTAGCTCGGGGTATAGTTTCAGTAGCGGTAACCCCGAGCTACACTCGGGAATACCATGCGGCGCTGCTCTGGGATCCCTCGATAACTTACCTTGTCCTGCGCTCCCGCGTTGTCTCTCATGCAGCGGGACACTGCTGGGGACTGGCAATGTAATCTGGTTCCGTCCCCTGCAAGCGTTGGGAAGTACGGGGGACGGAACGGCGGGAAATTTGAAAATGACAAAAAGTGACATTCACTAAAATCACTAAAATCACATAGTAAAACATTACTGTATCAAACCATTTCTCATAAATTTTGTCCCGAGTGCTTTGTCCTGTGCCCTGTCTACATTTTTACTGTTCTTTCTGCCTGGAAACTGAGAAACGTTCACGGCGTCCAAAAAGCATCCCTTTAGGTCCAAAGTGGTTTTAGATCAGCTAGAGAACAGCGATAGTAAATCAGAACCACTTGCAGAATTGAGTGATAATGATTCGTGGGGAAATTCGTCATCAGACACTGAAAACGATTTTGCGACTTTGTTCAGTGATGTGCAAACTTGGCGCTATATTTCAAATTTCAGTGTTTTTGGTTTGATTATATTATTGAATTAAATTTATTATTATTATATTATTATTTTATGATTATTTATTAAATTATAATTTATGATTTCGTGTTTCAAGTTTTATCCTACCCGAGATGTTTACTAGACTCTTGTTCGGACAGATTTCAGTGAGTTATTCCTAAAAATTACAGGCTTACAATAAAAAAAATACATATTTCCATGCAAAACAATGTACCGCTTTGAGCACAGAAATATGGACATAATCAGACCGCTAGGGAGGTTAAATAAGCCTAGTAGCATGTGATACAGTAAAAGAACAAATCATTTCTGATGTTTTCTTATCCTGGCCTCCATTGCACTTTAAAACAGTCTGCCCCTCAAAGTCATTAAGGCCGTGATATTTATCTTAACATCAGTAACACACAGAGATAAATACAAGAGAAACTGGGCAGATTTCCAGTAAAGTTGGCACGTTTCACTGGCCTCACAACTGGGACTGCAAGCTGCTGACTCACCATATCACCACATGCTAAATTACTTTAATTGATTATGTTTATTTTTTTTTTACAAGTTTTTTTATTACTATAGTAATTAAAAATGTCATGAATTATCTTATTTGTTAGATTTGTTACATGTACATTTCTTTATATATATTCTAAAGATGTAAAGCTCTTAACAAGTTGTAAATGTACTACTACAAATATCTTCACAAATTTACTGTACTGGGAGGAGTGTGACAAATTACATTGATACACCACACTTTTTTCAATTACTCCACAGTGAACAACCTGTGTAGAGTAGGAGCTAGTACAGAGAAATTTAATTAAAGTGCTTTCAGGTAGAAATCTAGACAGTAGTTTATGTGTTGATTTTAGGCCACTAAAAACTAAAATCTTAGCTTTTGGTAGAGTTTTTAACAATTGGAAAGTATGCCTTGAGTTAAGCCCATTCAGACTTGATATGTCTGATTGGATACCAACAGGATGAATTACCCATCAGCCTTTAATAGCTCTCATTACTAGCAAAGATGACAATATCACAATTAATGGAGAAAGAAAACACTGAACCATCAAATCATTTTCTCTCTTTATCAATAAACTTTATGTACATATTGAACAGTGCATTACATACAAACACTGCCTACCTGACCCTGCTCCTTCTCCTCCAGGAATAAGGAAATTAAGTATTTGGTTGTGATTTGTTTTTTTTTCTCTGTTGATTTCTCTTTTGGTCAGCACATCCATGGCTGGTGGTTAAGCCATTAGTTTGTCTGGAGCTGTACTATTTGTGAATACAGATACTGAGTTATTGTTTAAAGTCCCCACTCCACTTATTTGCAGAAATAGTAATGAAGGAGTTAAGGAGTCATATGTCCCTTGCTGCATCTTACATGCTGTTAATGGGTCAGGCAGTAATGTGGAATAGAAGTAGGACCGGTTCTGTGGTCCCTGAGAGACACAAAAAGCCAGTTGCTGGTTTAACCTGCCAGTGCTCCTGTAAGCTGAGGAAAGCTGTACTATCAAACTTTAAAGCAACAAAAATGTCATGTGTGTCCTTGGACTGGGGAACTCTGGGTTAATAGACTTACAATGGATCCTATTTCATATACTTGATAAACCTTTCTGTAGCCTTATTTGCCTAATAAAATCTCAAATTAAGCTTCTCCGTGTCAGAATAGTCAACAGATTTATTCAAATCTTCAAACAGCTAAAGCTAGGAAACATATCTCTGAAAGTATAATAATGTAATAGAGACCTGAACTTATCACTCTAAGTACAATAGGGTAATAGAAGCCAAATAGATCAGATTCCTGACCCCTGAATTACCTGCCTACAGCACTTTTATGTTAGCTTTGTTCACACTCTGAGTGATATGAGAAGAAAGGCATTATCAAATCACTTCATAATGTAGTTACATTGGAAGCAAACAGTTGAGAATTAGTCTGAAATTGGTTTGGTAGCATCAATGAAATGCTTCATAACTGGCATTAGACAAGCTAGATTATGTTATGATGTAAGAGATGTGTCATCAACATCGGTGAGTGCAGAAGATTTATTTTAAAAAAGCAAATGAAAAACATATGTATATAATTAAGACGCATGGGGGGAGATTCACTAAAGCTGGTGCACACAGAATCTGGTGCAGCTGTGCATAGTAACAAATCAGCTTCCAGGTTTTATTGTCAAAGCTTAATTGAACAAGCTGAAGTTAGAAGTTGATTGGCTACCATGCACAGCTGTACCAGATTCTGTGTGCACCAGTTTTAGTAACTCTCCCCCACTTTTTAAGAATACCATGGTTAAAAACATACTGAGATTGACTTTTATTATTTATGAAACTGCATTAAAAACTGAAATTTTGCTGTGACAAAAATGATTTCATTTCTGTGATAGCAGTTTCAGATTAAAATGTTTACAGCAATTGTTAAAAGGTAGTTATTTAGGATGAGTGAATCGGGAGAATTACTTTTTTTAGTCTCCTGAATAGCTGCATGTAGATTTGCGTGATCTGTGGTGAATCATGCAATTTAGGAATTTAGGCAACCGTGATACATGAATTATATGAAACTTCACAGACTGGACTCTGCATGAATATGTTTACTAGAATCCGAAAAATGTGCAGTTCACAGGTTTCCCAATTCACGCAGCATGCTTACATGTAGAGTTTTTATTCTTATGTACCTCTGAAAAACAGGATTGTTCAGTATAGCAGATTGATTTATGTTACTTAGAAATACATTTGTACTACAGAGTGCATACTGTAGTATGTAGAATTGTACTGTATATGTGAGGTTTGTTTGGAAAGTATCCAGCCATGTAATATGCAAAAACAGAGACATTCATTGAAGAAGATACAAGAGATGTTGTACATAGGACAATCACGCCTCAGTCCCCTTCAAAGTAGACACCTTGGGACCTCACACATGACTTCCATTGGGATGATTGGGCCTTCATTTCTGGATCAAAGCCATTGACCCATGCTTCCTCTCCAGTTATGACCTTCTTGAGGAAATCAGGTTCATTGGTAGCAGTTTGAAGCAAGTCATCATCAACTGCAGCATGAAGTTTATTCTGCTCCGGTAGCAGAAGCTGTAGTTTTTGGAATCCCCAGGTCAGCTTCTAGTTTTTGCACTGTGAGTCGATGAGCTTTGTTAATTGCAGCCCATACAGGTTCGACATTCTCAGGTGTTCTGCTTGTTGTAGGCCTTCCAGAATGTGGATCACTTTCAACAGATTTTTGACCATCTTTGAAGCATTTGTGCCACACTTTTATTTGGACTGCACTCACTGCATCATCCCTGAAATTCTTCTGAATCATCCGACTAGTTTCCACAAAGAAATGTTCAATCTCAATGCAAAATTTGATACAGATTTGTTGTTTTACTTGTTCAGCCATTTTTAACGCGATGGCCACTCAGTACAATTGCTCACTCAATGGCGTCTAGCACCCCTGCTGTAAAGTAAAGTGAAGTCTTCGTTATTCACACATTTGCATTGCTCTCCACTCTGCTTGGCTGCCAGGTTACACTGATGTCGCTCAAACAGTTCTCATTATATAAACAGTACTCTGTTGAACTTCTCAAAAACTGTTTAAAAATCATATTTGTTTGGGCATTTTTGTATTGTGTATGGGAAATTCCAGAATTTCTTGTTGGCAATTATAAAATTTGTAAACTAAGTTTTAAAATAATTTCAAGGGGTGCGGCCTTCATAGTCAGGGCTTTAGGTTTGCATCCAGCAATTGATGTGATGCACTTTATGCCCTAGCTTTGTTTTCTGACAAAATTGCTTTAGGAACCTCACAGGAGAAGGTTCCTAAACACACCCACTGCAGGTTCCATAATGTTATTTACGTGCAGGGTGCTTTTATGACATTTAGGTTACACAGAATTCCTCTAACTAAAAATCAGTAGAGGTGTGTACAAGCCAACAGCTGTGGGTAGGGTGAGCCCATCCTATGACCAATTAAGCTGCAGACTTAAATAGTAGGGGATCAAGGTGATTCACATAACAGTAGTAAAAGAGCACCCATAAACTATTCATCTGCAGCCTGTAGCATGCAATGTGCAAGCAGTAAATATAAAATATTAATAATGCATTACTTTATTTTCACCTAACTAAAAATAAAAAATGTATGTTTAGCCCTGACCATGACAAAGAAAATGTATACACTATGAAGGATATTCATAACATTATACATTCCCTGTAAAGAGCATTTTTGAAGAATGAGTACAGGAAAGGTAAGCAAGTTTTGTTGCCGGTTTCTGCGCTTTTCTCTTCCATGGTTTTCCATGTTATGTTCCACATTTTACTGAAAAGCTTACTGCCATAACACAGGAAATGAATTCCTGCTTTGAAAAGAAACATCTCCAAATGATGACAGCTTAAGAAAACTCTGCAGAATATTTGCTTAGAGCCTGAAAATGTTCCTTCTCAAAATGATAACTTTTACAGAAACCAAATTAGTGACACATATTTCTTCAACAAGGACTTTTGTAGAGCAAAGATTAAAAAACGGAGGCCCTACAATTAAATCAAGTGATTAATAAAATAAATCACAAGTGTTTTACTGAAACGCTAACAAGCACACGTAAATATGTTTTCATTTTCAGTTCCAAAATTTATGACACCTTAGTAATTGAGCTACATTGGCACACAGTGAGACAGATGCTGTAATTCATAGTGTAAAATACTGACACACACCAAAGTGTGATAAAATTCACTTTAGAAAATGAAAACGAAGAGGTCTTACACAGAAAGCTGCCCTTGCTTTGCCCTTGCTGCTTTTTAGAAGAATAATTTAGAACTGCACTCTGTAGTATCAATAACAGACATCTTTGTCAGTTCGGTGTTTGATACATTAATAGGGCACTTATTTGTTGCACATTTTGTTACTGTTTGAGTATACAGTATAGTGTTTCTATCAATAAATTCATCCCCGAAAGCATCCATATATTCAAATATATATCGAAGTACACTATATTGCAAAAAGTATTGAGACGCCTGCCTTTACATGCACATGAACTTTAATGGCATCCCAGTCTTAGTCCCAAGGGTTCAATATTGAGTTGGCCTACCCTTTGTAGCTGTAACAGCTTCAACTTTTCTGGGAAGGCTCTCCACAAGGTTTAGAAGTGTGTCTATGGGAATGTTTGACCATTCTTCCAGAAGCGTATTTCTGAGGTCGGGCACTGATGTCAGAAAAGTAGGCCTGGCTTGCAGTCTCCACTCTAATTCATGCAAAGAAAAGTAGAAAAAGGCGCCACTGAGTGTAGACTGTAAAACGTTTGTTCACAATAGGCAACATAAATTGCACTCACATGATAGATGAATGATAACTAGCATATCAGGTAGTTTTGGATCCGGGACTGGTAACAAGCCACTGTGCGGATAAACCCTCTATTCTCTGCATTCAGAGTGGCTGCAGGTGGACAGGGGACTGGAACAGGAGCTGGGGCTGAGATGAATCGCAGATGGAACGCAAATGGAACGCAACATTGTGCTGGGTGTGTCCGTGTCTCTGGAAGTGATGCAATGGTGTTTCGGAGCATACGCACCACAATGGGGGCTTGCTCCTTTGTCAGCTCCTGCAGCCAGCACTGAATGCAGAGAATTAGGGTTTATCCACACAGTGGCAGTAAAACAATTATCATGTATCATATCACTACAGATGGTGGTGCTGATGATGATGGTAACAATGCCACCAGCAGTACTTGTTTTTTAGTCCATGTTACAGTGCCCCTCTCTCCCACAAGTTAGAACAATGTCATCTCCTCAGCTAAATATTATTGCTCTTGTACCTGACTGGGAGAGTGAAAAGAGAAAGGACCTGAATTTGCTTTCACTGCAACTAGGGAATTGGACCTGGGCCTGGCAATGGGGCTAGAAGGACTTTTTTGTCTGCTGCAGTATGAAAAGGTACAGAACCTGGGAAGGTTAATCTCTGCCCACAGTCCAATGGAAAACAGAGGACCCATGACCGAGTGAGGTTCTGCAGAGAGGGCCCAGGTGGCTGCTATGGTAGCTTCCACTGTATTTAATATTGTGTTTGCCATGGAAAATAGCCCTGGAGACCCAGAGAGGAAGAGAGCTGCACATGTTGCTATGCTGGACAGAGTGTGCCAAAGCCCAGGCAGAAGCTACTGCAGGAGAGACCACATGGCTGTGGAGCTGCATGCAGGGAACAGGTTGCTGCTGTCCTGAGAGTTGCTGGTTGCAGTGACCAGAGGAAAGAGAGACTGTGGTACTGTTCCAGAGAAGCGTTTCCAGCTCTGCTGTTCCAGTTTCCTGCAGTTCCAGACTATTCCAGCTGTTCCAGTTTTTCCACAGTGTTTCAATTTTTGTGGTGTCTGATTGCTCCATTAGGATTTTCATCAGTGGTGTAAAGCATTTTAGTCACCTTGTATTGATACCGCCCTGTTACTTTGGTAAAAGCTACCTTGTGGTGAATTGGCTCGGAACTTTGTAACCCTATCAATTGGCATTACAAACACTTCAACTAGGGAGCAGGGGCGGACTGACCATTTGGAAACTCGGGCACTGCCCGAGGGCCCTGGGTCAGTAGGGGGCCCCATGAGATGCCCCTGGTATCTTTTTCATAGGCTTTTTTGAGTTTGGGCAAGGACACAGGGGCCCCATGATCCCCTATTGCCCGGGGGCCCCATGAGTTGTCAGTCCGCCCCTGCTAGGGAGTAAATGTGCCACTGCAAGGGCCCCAGTGCCAAAAGAACTGTAGCATATTTCCCACAGGACAAAGACCCAACTAATCTTCTTCACAGTGGTTGCTATATATATATATAAATATATATATATATATATTCTCATCTGTATGATGTACAGTATTTTTGGGGGTCTCTCAACCATCATTGCTGCCACTGATGTGCTCAATAGCCACTGGTGCTATTACTTTCCCCTGGCACCTCAAAATCTAAAAATTGTGTTTCATTTCTTCCCTTCCTGAATCAACCCTGCGTGTGCTTGCTCCTTTTGTCCAATCAAATCTTGGCTACAAAAAAATAAGCACACCCAATTACTAAAAGATTCCTTTTTTTCCTCCATCATTATAAGCACATTTCTAAGTCTACAAATGAGTGCATAAATTTGAGAAATTGAAAAGAAGCCTTATGTAGCACCCCTCCACCCTATCCCAGACCACTCAGAAATTTAGTGATTTACACGTGAATCAATTAATGAAACGGGATTTATGAATGCAGGAAGAATGGATGAATGAAAGGTCCCCCTTCTCCATTTATAGATAATTTTCTATTCATGGAAGCTATAATACAACTTCTATTATTGAGGAGGTGGAGCATAGTCCTCACTCTTGATGAGTGCATATGACAGGTCTCTTGGCTGTATTAACCCCTGCAGTATTGATTATGGTGGCAAGGATTGGAGGGATCAGAACATGAAATATTTCAACTAATTCTGAAGCCATCAGCACAAGGGACACTTCTCATTGACTGTAGATAATGTCCCTTTTGCTGATTTTTTTAAAACCTATTTTGACTAAAAATAGGCTTTAAGTAGGTATAGCAATGCAGTATTGCATTTCAGTGATAATTGTATGATGTTATTTAGTTGTATTTTCTTCCTGTCAAAGCATAAATAGCAGTTTAAGCCTCGTACACATGATGAGAATATCAGATGAATGATAGTATTTTTTTGTGCATGCTAGTCTTATATTGAAAATGAAGAGGTTACTAAACATTCTCGTATGACACAGGATACGATACTGTATTCTAATGTATCCTTTCATTTGTGAACATGCGTGGTCTTGGTCTTCTGATTTAATTTGGACAAATACTGTACGGATTGAATGAAAATCATATGTTGGTATGGTACAAGAAACATTTTTGCGCTTTTCCCTTCAAGTAATTTTGCATGAACTGCGTGATCAGCTTTCAATCAGATTATTGTACGATCGCTTCAAAAGTGATATTTTTTGATTTTCTGATTGTGTGTACTAGGCATTAGACTGTATGCCCCCCTTGAAGGGTTGTCTCCTGCCTGAGCTCAGGAATAAGAATTAACAAACTTTGCAGTCTGGGGGAAAGTAAGCTAGCAATTAGCAAAGCCTTTCATTTTCTTTCATATAATTCTAGCAACACATTTTGTTACATGACAGTTTTATGAGTGTCTGCTATTAGCACTAAGTTCAAGCTAGGATAGTCTTACAACCAGACACCCACCTTAACACTTCTACTCTGATGGGGATGGGGGGTGAGTTTTATGTGGACTTTGCATCTTTGCAACTTTGTGTTTGTGCACCTCAGATCATCTTCAAGGCTGTATAAATAGCTTACAAAAGAGATGAAAGAGAGCAGAGAGAGAGAGTTCATTCTTCATGCCTTGCTATAATGACGTTTATTACATGTAAATAATTAAAAATTAAATAATCTCTGATAAGTAATTTTGCAGTAAAGTAATTTTAAAGTAATTCAAAAGTCTAGTTTAACTACTTTGACTTTCTTACCTGTGCACCCCTATTTTTTAAATACAAGCAAGGTTTTCTTTTTGTGATTACAAAAATTATTTTTTAATGCAAGACAAATAATAAAAAAAGCACTTTTTTTTCTTTGAAAAGCATTAGTTTAATGTAAAAAAAAATGTTACCACAGATAAAAAGTATAAAATGTATTCTGTAATTTGTCCTGTTGAAAATTATACAAAAATTATGTTTTGGTACAATGCATTGCAAAGTTATTTACCAATGAAATAAAGGGGTTTTTTTCTATTCTGCACTTTTTTAATGTGATACTAAAAAAAATAAACGAACAAATCAAATAAAAATGAAAAGCATTTTACTATTAATTATTAATAAAATAAAAGTACAAAAAAAATTGGGAAAATAATAGTTGCAGAGGTTAATTAGAGTTGATTGGGGGTAAACTAGGGGTTAATAAGGGTGGAGGGAAAGGGCGAGCATAGTCCTCACTCTTGATGAGTGCATATGACAGGTTTCTTGGCTCTATTAACCCCTGCAGTATTGATTATGGTGGCAGGGATTGGAGGGATCAGAACATGAAATATTTCAACTAATTCTGAAGCTATCAGCACAAGGGACACTTCTCGTTGACTGTAGATAATGTCTCTTTTGCTGATTTTATTAAAACCGATTTTAACTAAACATAGGCTTTAAGTAGTTATAGCAATGCAGTCTTGCGTTTCAATTATAATTGTGTGATGTTATTTAGTGATATTTTCTGTCATTTCTCCTGTTCAAAATTATACTAAAATTATGTTTTGGTACAATGCATTGCAAAGTTATTTACCAATGAAATAAAGTTTTTTTTTTTTTCTATTCTGCGCTTTTTTAATGCGGTACTAAAAAAAATTAATAAACAAAACAAATAAAAATTAAAAGCATTTTACTATTAATTATTAATAAATTAGAAGTACTAAAAAAAAAGTAATCAGGAAAATAATAGATGCAGAGGTTAATTAGAGTTGATTGGGGTTAAACTAAAGGTTAATAAGGGGTTAAATGTAGACAAAGTTTATTTTTTCCTCATCAGGTTGTGTTACCTGACATAATTTGCAAATCAAAGCTCACCCCTTCAAGCCACAGATGAATAAGCAGAGTAGAAACAAAAAGTTGAGAAACACTAAGGGGATTTACTAAAACTGGAGAGTGCGAAATCTGATGCAGCTCTGTATAGAGACCAATCAACTTCCAGGTTTTATTGTCAATGCTTAACTGAACAGGTTGACGCTATAAGCTGATTGGCTACCATGCACAGCAGCACCAGTTTTAGTAAATCTACCCTATAATGTCGGACAGCAACATTTTTTTGACAGCAGCTGCTATAGCTGCTGTAATTACACAGAAACTCCCAGTTCTCTTTTTAAGAACCATGGATCGCTGGCAAGTAAGTGTGTGTTAGGAAGAGCGGGGTAGGGGAGTTGGCATTGGTCATGCTATGTACATGTATTCTGATTAAGTTTTTTGGAGCATGTGTCCTTACCTAGTTAAGATTACTACAAAAGTCTCTTGATGACTGATTCACTTTAATCTACCCTAAACCCATATATTTTGTAATCTGCAAACTCATGGAATAGATATTTCTCTAGCTATACAGCATTTGAGCAGCAGGTAACTTCTCTTTTTTGCACAGGAAAAAGAAACACGTGAACTACAAATGCTCTGATTTTTTTTTATAGCATTGGGAAACAGTTGTGGCTGGTAGAAGTAAAGAGTTATCTGGAAATTGTGATCACATGTAACTATTAGAGATGAGCGAATCGAAGTATCCGAAGTGGAATTCGAGTCGAATATCGGAAAAATTTCGATTCGTGCCGAATCCGAAAAACAGCCTAATTCGGACGCGCGAATCGAAATTTTTCCGAAAATGGCGGCTGACATGTGCGGCGACGGAGCGGGGATGTCGGGGAAGGCGCGCAGACAAGGCGCGCTGCCCCATAATGCATTCCTCAACGACATGTGATCGCATCAGCCAATCAGCAGCCAGCCAGCCAGCACTGTGTAATGGTCGAGGTATATATAGCGGCCATTTTGGAAATCTTCATTTGCCTGCAGTCATTGAACAGAGGCAGACCGCTCTGTACTAGGGACAGGGACAGAGTTAGGGCCACAGAAACGAGAATTGGGGACAGAGAGAAGTTACTTAGGGACAGAGAACCATTACTCAGGGACACAGACTTGTTAATGAGGGCCACAGAATCGTTATTTAGGGACAAAGAAACGCTAGTTAGGGCCACAGAATTCATACTCAGGGACAGACAGAATTGTTACTCAGTGCCAGAGAATTGTTACTTAGGGCCACAGAAACGTTATTAGGGCCACAGAATTTTTACTCAGGGACAGACAGAATTGTTACTGAGTGCCAGAGAATTGTTACTCAGGGACAGACAGAATTGTTACTGAGTGCCAGAGAATTCTTACTCAGGGCCACAGAATTCATTCTCAGGGACAGACAGAATTGTTACTCAGGGACAGACAGAATTGTTACTGAGTGCCAGAGAATTGTTACTCAGGGACAGACAGAATTGTTACTGAGTGCCAGAGAATTGTTACTCAGGGACAGAATTGTTACTGAGTGCCAGAGAATTGTTACTCAGGGACAGACAGAATTGTTACTGAGTGCCAGAGAATTGTTACTCGCACAGACACAAAATTGTTACTTGCACAGACACAGAATTGTTACTCGCACAGACACAGAATTGTTACTCAGGGCCACAGAATTCATACTCAGGGACAGACAGAATTGTTACTGAGTGCCAGAGAATTGTTACTCAGGGACAGACAGAATTGTTACTGAGTGCCAGAGAATTGTTACTCAGGGACAGACAGAATTGTTACTGAGTGCCAGAGAATTGTTACTCGCACAGACACAAAATTGTTACTTGCACAGACACAGAATTGTTACTCGCACAGACACAGAATTGTTACTCAGGGCCACAGAATTCATACTCAGGGACAGACAGAATTGTTACTGAGTGCCAGAGAATTGTTACTCAGGGACAGACAGAATTGTTACTGAGTGCCAGAGAATTGTTACTCAGGGACAGACAGAATTGTTACTGAGTGCCAGAAAATTGTTACTCAGGGACAGACAGAATTGTTACTGAGTGCCAGAGAATTGTTACTCAGGGACAGACAGAATTGTTACTGAGTGCCAGAGAATTGTTACTCGCACAGACACAAAATTGTTACTTGCACAGACACAGAATTGTTACTCGCACAGACACAGAATTGTTACTCAGGGCCACAGAATTCATACTCAGGGACAGACAGAATTGTTACTGAGTGCCAGAGAATTGTTACTCAGGGACAGACAGAATTGTTACTGAGTGCCAGAGAATTGTTACTCAGGGACAGACAGAATTGTTACTGAGTGCCAGAGAATTGTTACTCAGGGACAGACAGAATTGTTACTGAGTGCCAGAGAATTGTTACTCGCACAGACACAAAATTGTTACTTGCACAGACACAGAATTGTTACTCGCACAGACACAGAATTGTTACTCAGGGCCACAGAATTCATACTCAGGGACAGACAGAATTGTTACTGAGTGCCAGAGAATTGTTACTCAGGGACAGACAGAATTGTTACTGAGTGCCAGAGAATTGTTACTCAGGGACAGACAGAATTGTTACTGAGTGCCAGAGAATTGTTACTCGCACAGACACAAAATTGTTACTTGCACAGACACAGAATTGTTACTCGCACAGACACAGAATTGTTACTCAGGGCCACAGAATTCATACTCAGGGACAGACAGAATTGTTACTGAGTGCCAGAGAATTGTTACTCAGGGACAGACAGAATTGTTACTGAGTGCCAGAGAATTGTTACTCAGGGACAGACAGAATTGTTACTGAGTGCCAGAGAATTGTTACTCAGGGACAGACAGAATTGTTACTGAGTGCCAGAGAATTGTTACTCGCACAGACACAAAATTGTTACTTGCACAGACACAGAATTGTTACTCGCACAGACACAGAATTGTTACTCAGGGCCACAGAATTCATACTCAGGGATAGACAGAATTGTTACTGAGTGCCAGAGAATTGTTACTCAGGGACAGACAGAATTGTTACTGAGTGCCAGAGAATTGTTACTCAGGGACAGACAGAATTGTTACTGAGTGCCAGAGAATTGTTACTCGCACAGACACAAAATTGTTACTTGCACAGACACAGAATTGTTACTCGCACAGACACAGAATTGTTACTCAGGGCCACAGAATTCATACTCAGGGATAGACAGAATTGTTACTGAGTGCCAGAGAATTGTTACTCAGGGACAGACAGAATTGTTACTGAGTGCCAGAGAATTGTTACTCAGGGACAGACAGAATTGTTACTGAGTGCCAGAGAATTGTTACTCGCACAGACACAAAATTGTTACTTGCACAGACACAGAATTGTTACTCGCACAGACACAGAATTGTTACTCAGGGCCACAGAATTCATACTCAGGGACAGACAGAATTGTTACTGAGTGCCAGAGAATTGTTACTCAGGGACAGACAGAATTGTTACTGAGTGCCAGAGAATTGTTACTCGCACAGACACAAAATTGTTACTTGCACAGACACAGAATTGTTACTCGCACAGACACAGAATTGTTACTCAGGGCCACAGAATTCATACTCAGGGACAGACAGAATTGTTACTGAGTGCCAGAGAATTGTTACTCAGGGACAGACAGAATTGTTACTGAGTGCCAGAGAATTGTTACTCGCACAGACACAAAATTGTTACTTGCACAGACACAGAATTGTTACTCGCACAGACACAGAATTGTTACTCGCACAGACACATAATTGTTACTCAGGGCCACAGAATTCATACTCAGGGACAGACAGAATTGTTACTGAGTGCCAGAGAATTGTTACTCAGGGACACCTAATCGTTGAATTAAATAGTATGTCAGACAACATGCAGAGGAGTGGCAGAGGAGGCAATGTTTTAGGAGCGAGCAGACGTGGCAGCAGAGGAAGGGGTCGAGGCAGCAGTATTCGCAGCCAGAGGCCAGTGCTCCCGGTGTCATCCAGCGGTCGTGTCTCCACCGACAACCCTGCCGTCATTGATTGGTTGGCTCGGTCGTCTTCCTCTTCCCAGGTCACCTCTGACACCTACAGCCAACGGTCGGTGGGTACGTCAGACACAACCGTTAGTTGGCATGGCCCGGGACCAAGCCCACTGAAATCACGTGTCCTCTACCTGCCCCTGTCCTTTGCTGTTCCCTCACCAAGCGAAGTATCGCATGCTGTGGGCTCAGCCCCACTGTACAGTGAGGAAGAGCTAACAGAGGGCGGTCAGGAACGGGGGGAGACATCGGCCTTTTCAGCAGCCAAGCGAACAAGTACTGGCGAGGAGAGTGGCTCGGTAGCCGGTCTAGAGACAGGTCTGTCTCCTGACCCAGACGCAGCCGAGGGGGCTAGTAGTGAGGCGGAGACCCTACTTGATGATGAGGAGGTTGATCGCACTTGGCAGCCTCGTCGTCATCAGGCAATTTCTTCCGCATCATCAGGAGAAGAGGGTGGCAGCTTGGCAGCGAGCAAAACAGTCGGTGGGTTGCCCAGGAGACAGCAGCAGGGTCGCATCAGTGTCAGTGGAGCCAAACGTCCACGGAGTAGAGCACCAGCTCCACTGCAGCCTACCACCACGGCCAGTAGTGGTGCCGGTGCGCACGGAGGAAGTAGCAGTCAGCCAGTGAAGAGTAGCGGGGGCAAAGTTTCCTACTCGGTGGTGTGGCAATTTTTCCTCAAGCCGCCCGAGGAAGTAAACGTAGCCGTATGTCGACTATGTGGCCAGAAATGCAAGCGTGGCCAGGGGGCCCATGTTGGGACTACAGCGTTGCGTCAGCATATGCAGCGTCACCATTCGGTGGCCTGGGAAAACCGTGATAAACATACGGCGGTTCTGCCTGCCCCAGCCCCCGCTCCATCACCCGCTCCGTTACTTGCTCCGTCACCCGACGTCGTCAATCGCCCTCTATCAGCCAGTCAAGGCTCCAACACCTCTGCTGAGGGGAGTTGTCGCTCATTGGCATCTTCCGCTCGTTCAGATGCTCCTTCTCCTGCTACTCCTCTTCTCGGATTCCGTCAACAGTCTTTCTTGGAATCCGTATCCAAGAGACAACAGTTTGCGAGCACGCACCCGACGGTGCAAAAGCTGAACGTCCTCCTGTCCAAGTTGCTGGTGCTGCAGTCCCTCCCTTTCCAACTGGTGGACTCAGCACCTTTCCGAGAAATGATGGCTTGTGCCGCGCCGCGGTGGAGAGTGCCAAGCCGTCATTTCTTTGCCCAAAAGGCAGTGCCAGCCCTGCATTCACATGTAGAAGAGATGGTGGGCCAGTCTTTGAGCATGTCGGTCTCTGCCAAAGTGCACGGCAGCGCCGACGTGTGGAGCTGTAACTACGGTCAGGGACAGTACATGTCATTTACGGCCCACTGGGTGAACGTGGTGCCGGCACAGCCGCACCAGCAACTTGGACAGGTCACGACGCTTTTGCCTCCACGTTTGCACGTCCTTGGTCCAGCAAGCATGTCCGCCTCTACCACCTCTTTTTCCGCCGTGTCCTCAGCCGCCACCCCCGTGCCAAGTCCCATTACCCGACCGGCATATCACATGTGCAGGGCGCAACGGTGTCACGCTGTGCTGCACCTGGTATGCCTTGGCGAACGTAGTCACACAGGGGAGGAACTGCTGAGTGTAATGAACAGAGAAATCGACAGATGGCTGTCTCCGCGCAAACTAAAAATCGGAACCATGTTGACTGACAACGGAAAGAACATGGTGTCTGCTCTGCGTCAAGGAAGGTTGTGCCATGCGCCATGCATGGCTCACGTGTTCAATCTGGTTGTCAAGCGGTTCCTAAAATCCACCATCCCACTGCAAGACATCCTTAAAATGTCACGTAAACTGTGCATGCATTTCAGCCATTCCTACACCGCAAAGAACACCCTCATTGAGCTGCAGCGGCAGAACGGAATTCCACAGCATCGCCTGATCTGCGACGTTGCAACAAGGTGGAATTCAACCCTACACATGTTAGACCGCCTTTACGAGCAGCGAAAGGCCATCACCGATTTCCTGATGTTACAAGCGGATAAAGGTACTCCCCTGTGTAACTTAGATGTCAGCCATTGGCAGCTCATGCGTGACACCTGCCGCTTGCTCAGGCCCTTTGAGGAGGCCACGCTATTCGTGAGTCGGCAGGACTATGGGATGAACGACGTCATTCCTCTGTTGCACGTCCTGGAACAAATGCTGTTAACAATGGCTGGTCAGGGTGCGGTAGACGTGGCGCACAGATCTCAACGCCACATGACCCCTGTGGGGGCAGGACAGGAAGAAGAGGAGGAGGTAGAGGAGGACATTTGTGCTCAGGAATTATTGAGTGAAATGGGTGGTTTTTCCACTCAGCGGACAGGAGTGGAGGAGCAGGAGCATCTGGTAGAGGAGGAGGAGGAGGAGACAGAGGACCCAGACGCACCGTGGCAGTATGCTGTGGAGATGGAGGCAGGGAGTCCCTCGCATTCCTTGGCACAAATGGCCCATAGCATGCTCGGTTGCTTGCGTAGCGACAGCCGAATAATAACCATCAGACAGAGGGATGACTTTTGGCTGTCCACCTTGTTGGACCCTCGCTACCGGTCCAAAATGGTGGCCTTTTTCACACCTGCTGAGAGGGAGGCCAAAATTACGTACTATAAAAACCACCTATGTAGTCAGTTGGTCTCTGCCTTTGTGCGCCAACGTCCATCCTCAGACACTGTGGGCCCTGTGCGCTCGCGTTCCGCTGGCATGGCAGCAGGGGAGGGGTGGGGTGGTAGGAGCAGTGGCAGCTCCACCAGCAGTGGCTGCCTCAGTCTGCAGTCGATGATGAGTAGCTTTCTTCACCAGCGCAGTGAGGAAACTACTAACCAGCCGCAGCAGCAGCAGCAGCATCAGGTGGACCTGGAGCAGGAGCTCAAACAACAGGCTTGGGCCTACTTGGACAGCACCCTGCCAACCGAGGTAGACAATCCCCTTGACTACTGGGCAACGAAACTTGACCTTTGGCCCCAACTAGCTGAATTTGCCCTTGAAAGGCTGTCATGCCCGGCCAGTAGCGTGGCATCGGAGCGCGTGTTTAGTGCGGCAGGAGGTATTGTAACTCCGCGGAGGACACGACTGTCCACCCAAAGTGTGGAGAGACTCACGTTTGTGAAAATGAATCAGGCGTGGATTAGTCTGGATTTCAAACCACCAGTTCCTGACACAACTGACTAAATCCGCCATGAATCATGCCTCAAACATGTGCCACTTTCAGGTCTCCTCACACTGCTGGTGTGTTTAATTTTTTGACATAGGGTGCTGGCAGATTACGGGCCTCCTATAGCTGCTGCCAGGCCCCTAATCTGCCATGGGCCCCTATATACCGCCTCCTCATGCTGCTGCCAAGTCTAGAGTCTCTCATGGGTCCCTGTACGGCCTCCCATTGCTGCTGTCTCCATCGCCACACTCTGCTGCCATGTGCCACTTTCAGGTCTCTTCACACTGCTGGTGTGTTTAATTTTTTGACATAGGGTGCAGGCAGATTACGGGCCTCACATAGCTGCTGCCAGGCCCCTAATCTGCCATGGGCCCCTATATACCGCCTCCTCATGCTGCTGCCAAGTCTAGAGTCTCTCATGGGTCCCTGTACGGCCTCCCATTGCTGCTGTCTCCATCGCCACACTCTGCTGCCATGTGCCACTTTCAGGTCTCTTCACACTGCTGGTGTGTTAAATTTTTTGACATAGGGTGCAGGCAGATTACGGGCCTCACATAGCTGCTGCCAGGCCCCTAATCTGCCATGGGCCCCTATATACCGCCTCCTCATGCTGCTGCCAAGTCCAGAGTCTGTCATGGGTCCCTGTACGGCCTCCCATTGCTGCTGTCTCCATCGCCACACTCTGCTGCCATGTGCCACTTTCAGGTCTCTTCACACTGCTGGTGTGTTTAATTTTTTGACATAGGGTGCAGGCAGATTACGGGCCTCACATAGCTGCTGCCAGGCCCCTAATCTGCCATGGGCCCCTATATACCGCCTCCTCATGCTGCTGCCAAGTCTAGAGTCTCTCATGGGTCCCTGTACGGCCTCCCATTGCTGCTGTCTCCATCGCCACACTCTGCTGCAATGTGCCACTTTCAGGTCTCTTCACACTGCTGGTGTGTTAAATTTTTTGACATAGGGTGCAGGCAGATTACGGGCCTCACATAGCTGCTGCCAGGCCCCTAATCTGCCATGGGCCCCTATATACCGCCTCCTCATGCTGCTGCCAAGTCCAGAGTCTGTCATGGGTCCCTGTACGGCCTCCCATTGCTGCTGTCTCCATCGCCACACTCTGCTGCCATGTGCCACTTTCAGGTCTCTTCACACTGCTGGTGTGTTTAATTTTTTGACATAGGGTGCAGGCAGATTACGGGCCTCACATAGCTGCTGCCAGGCCCCTAATCTGCCATGGGCCCCTATATACCGCCTCCTCATGCTGCTGCCAAGTCTAGAGTCTCTCATGGGTCCCTGTACGGCCTCCCATTGCTGCTGTCTCCATCGCCACACTCTGCTGCCATGTGCCACTTTCAGGTCTCTTCACACTGCTGGTGTGTTAAATTTTTTGACATAGGGTGCAGGCAGATTACGGGCCTCACATAGCTGCTGCCAGGCCCCTAATCTGCCATGGGCCCCTATATACCGCCTCCTCATGCTGCTGCCAAGTCCAGAGTCTGTCATGGGTCCCTGTATGGCCTCCCATTGCTGCTGTCTCCATCGCCACACTCTGCTGCCATGTGCCACTTTCAGGTCTCTTCACACTGCTGGTGTGTTTAATTTTTTGACATAGGGTGCAGGCAGATTACGGGCCTCACATAGCTGCTGCCAGGCCCCTAATCTGCCATGGGCCCCTATATACCGCCTCCTCATGCTGCTGCCAAGTCCAGAGTCTGTCATGGGTCCCTGTACGGCCTCCCATTGCTGCTGTCTCCATCGCCACACTCTGCTGCCATGTGCCACTTTCAGGTCTCTTCACACTGCTGGTGTGTTAAATTTTTTGACATAGGGTGCAGGCAGATTACGGGCCTCACATAGCTGCTGCCAGGCCCCTAATCTGCCATGGGCCCCTATATACCGCCTCCTCATGCTGCTGCCAAGTCCAGAGTCTGTCATGGGTCCCTGTATGGCCTCCCATTGCTGCTGTCTCCATCGCCACACTCTGCTGCCATGTGCCACTTTCAGGTCTCTTCACACTGCTGGTGTGTTAAATTTTTTGACATAGGGTGCAGGCAGATTACGGGCCTCACATAGCTGCTGCCAGGCCCCTAATCTGCCATGGGCCCCTATATACCGCCTCCTCATGCTGCTGCCAAGTCTAGAGTCTCTCATGGGTCCCTGTACGGCCTCCCATTGCTGCTGTCTCCATCGCCACACTCTGCTGCCATGTGCCACTTTCAGGTCTCTTCACACTGCTGGTGTGTTTAATTTTTTGACATAGGGTGCAGGCAGATTACGGGCCTCACATAGCTGCTGCCAGGCCCCTAATCTGCCATGGGCCCCTATATACCGCCTCCTCATGCTGCTGCCAAGTCTAGAGTCTCTCATGGGTCCCTGTACGGCCTCCCATTGCTGCTGTCTCCATCGCCACACTCTGCTGCCATGTGCCACTTTCAGGTCTCTTCACACTGCTGGTGTGTTAAATTTTTTGACATAGGGTGCAGGCAGATTACGGGCCTCACATAGCTGCTGCCAGGCCCCTAATCTGCCATGGGCCCCTATATACCGCCTCCTCATGCTGCTGCCAAGTCTAGAGTCTCTCATGGGTCCCTGTACGGCCTCCCATTGCTGCTGTCTCCATCGCCACACTCTGCTGCCATGTGCCACTTTCAGGTCTCTTCACACTGCTGGTGTGTTTAATTTTTTGACATAGGGTGCAGGCAGATTACGGGCCTCACATAGCTGCTGCCAGGCCCCTAATCTGCCATGGGCCCCTATATACCGCCTCCTCATGCTGCTGCCAAGTCCAGAGTCTGTCATGGGTCCCTGTACGGCCTCCCATTGCTGCTGTCTCCATCGCCACACTCTGCTGCCATGTGCCACTTTCAGGTCTCTTCACACTGCTGGTGTGTTAAATTTTTTGACATAGGGTGCAGGCAGATTACGGGCCTCACATAGCTGCTTCCAGGCCCCTAATCTGCCATGGGCCCCTATATACCGCCTCCTCATGCTGCTGCCAAGTCTAGAGTCTCTCATGGGTCCCTGTACGGCCTCCCATTGCTGCTGTCTCCATCGCCACACTCTGCTGCCATGTGCCACTTTCAGGTCTCTTCACACTGCTGGTGTGTTAAATTTTTTGACATAGGGTGCAGGCAGATTACGGGCCTCACATAGCTGCTGCCAGGCCCCTAATCTGCCATGGGCCCCTATATACCGCCTCCTCATGCTGCTGCCAAGTCTAGAGTCTCTCATGGGTCCCTGTACGGCCTCCCATTGCTGCTGTCTCCATCGCCACACTCTGCTGCCATGTGCCACTTTCAGGTCTCTTCACACTGCTGGTGTGTTAAATTTTTTGACATAGGGTGCAGGCAGATTACGGGCCTCACATAGCTGCTGCCAGGCCCCTAATCTGCCATGGGCCCCTATATACCGCCTCCTCATGCTGCTGCCAAGTCCAGAGTCTGTCATGGGTCCCTGTACGGCCTCCCATTGCTGCTGTCTCCATCGCCACACTCTGCTGCCATGTGCCACTTTCAGGTCTCTTCACACTGCTGGTGTGTTTAATTTTTTGACATAGGGTGCAGGCAGATTACGGGCCTCACATAGCTGCTGCCAGGCCCCTAATCTGCCATGGGCCCCTATATACCGCCTCCTCATGCTGCTGCCAAGTCTAGAGTCTCTCATGGGTCCCTGTACGGCCTCCCATTGCTGCTGTCTCCATCGCCACACTCTGCTGCAATGTGCCACTTTCAGGTCTCTTCACACTGCTGGTGTGTTAAATTTTTTGACATAGGGTGCAGGCAGATTACGGGCCTCACATAGCTGCTGCCAGGCCCCTAATCTGCCATGGGCCCCTATATACCGCCTCCTCATGCTGCTGCCAAGTCCAGAGTCTGTCATGGGTCCCTGTACGGCCTCCCATTGCTGCTGTCTCCATCGCCACACTCTGCTGCCATGTGCCACTTTCAGGTCTCTTCACACTGCTGGTGTGTTTAATTTTTTGACATAGGGTGCAGGCAGATTACGGGCCTCACATAGCTGCTGCCAGGCCCCTAATCTGCCATGGGCCCCTATATACCGCCTCCTCATGCTGCTGCCAAGTCTAGAGTCTCTCATGGGTCCCTGTACGGCCTCCCATTGCTGCTGTCTCCATCGCCACACTCTGCTGCCATGTGCCACTTTCAGGTCTCTTCACACTGCTGGTGTGTTAAATTTTTTGACATAGGGTGCAGGCAGATTACGGGCCTCACATAGCTGCTGCCAGGCCCCTAATCTGCCATGGGCCCCTATATACCGCCTCCTCATGCTGCTGCCAAGTCCAGAGTCTGTCATGGGTCCCTGTATGGCCTCCCATTGCTGCTGTCTCCATCGCCACACTCTGCTGCCATGTGCCACTTTCAGGTCTCTTCACACTGCTGGTGTGTTTAATTTTTTGACATAGGGTGCAGGCAGATTACGGGCCTCACATAGCTGCTGCCAGGCCCCTAATCTGCCATGGGCCCCTATATACCGCCTCCTCATGCTGCTGCCAAGTCCAGAGTCTGTCATGGGTCCCTGTACGGCCTCCCATTGCTGCTGTCTCCATCGCCACACTCTGCTGCCATGTGCCACTTTCAGGTCTCTTCACACTGCTGGTGTGTTAAATTTTTTGACATAGGGTGCAGGCAGATTACGGGCCTCACATAGCTGCTGCCAGGCCCCTAATCTGCCATGGGCCCCTATATACCGCCTCCTCATGCTGCTGCCAAGTCCAGAGTCTGTCATGGGTCCCTGTATGGCCTCCCATTGCTGCTGTCTCCATCGCCACACTCTGCTGCCATGTGCCACTTTCAGGTCTCTTCACACTGCTGGTGTGTTAAATTTTTTGACATAGGGTGCAGGCAGATTACGGGCCTCACATAGCTGCTGCCAGGCCCCTAATCTGCCATGGGCCCCTATATACCGCCTCCTCATGCTGCTGCCAAGTCTAGAGTCTCTCATGGGTCCCTGTACGGCCTCCCATTGCTGCTGTCTCCATCGCCACACTCTGCTGCCATGTGCCACTTTCAGGTCTCTTCACACTGCTGGTGTGTTTAATTTTTTGACATAGGGTGCAGGCAGATTACGGGCCTCACATAGCTGCTGCCAGGCCCCTAATCTGCCATGGGCCCCTATATACCGCCTCCTCATGCTGCTGCCAAGTCTAGAGTCTCTCATGGGTCCCTGTACGGCCTCCCATTGCTGCTGTCTCCATCGCCACACTCTGCTGCCATGTGCCACTTTCAGGTCTCTTCACACTGCTGGTGTGTTAAATTTTTTGACATAGGGTGCAGGCAGATTACGGGCCTCACATAGCTGCTGCCAGGCCCCTAATCTGCCATGGGCCCCTATATACCGCCTCCTCATGCTGCTGCCAAGTCTAGAGTCTCTCATGGGTCCCTGTACGGCCTCCCATTGCTGCTGTCTCCATCGCCACACTCTGCTGCCATGTGCCACTTTCAGGTCTCTTCACACTGCTGGTGTGTTTAATTTTTTGACATAGGGTGCAGGCAGATTACGGGCCTCACATAGCTGCTGCCAGGCCCCTAATCTGCCATGGGCCCCTATATACCGCCTCCTCATGCTGCTGCCAAGTCCAGAGTCTGTCATGGGTCCCTGTACGGCCTCCCATTGCTGCTGTCTCCATCGCCACACTCTGCTGCCATGTGCCACTTTCAGGTCTCTTCACACTGCTGGTGTGTTAAATTTTTTGACATAGGGTGCAGGCAGATTACGGGCCTCACATAGCTGCTGCCAGGCCCCTAATCTGCCATGGGCCCCTATATACCGCCTCCTCATGCTGCTGCCAAGTCTAGAGTCTCTCATGGGTCCCTGTACGGCCTCCCATTGCTGCTGTCTCCATCGCCACACTCTGCTGCCATGTGCCACTTTCAGGTCTCTTCACACTGCTGGTGTGTTAAATTTTTTGACATAGGGTGCAGGCAGATTACGGGCCTCACATAGCTGCTGCCAGGCCCCTAATCTGCCATGGGCCCCTATATACCGCCTCCTCATGCTGCTGCCAAGTCTAGAGTCTCTCATGGGTCCCTGTACGGCCTCCCATTGCTGCTGTCTCCATCGCCACACTCTGCCATGTGCCACTTTCAGGTCTCTTCACACTGCTGGTGTGTTAAATTTTTTGACATAGGGTGCAGGCAGATTACGGGCCTCACATAGCTGCTGCCAGGCCCCTAATCTGCCATGGGCCCCTATATACCGCCTCCTCATGCTGCTGCCAAGTCCAGAGTCTGTCATGGGTCCCTGTACGGCCTCCCATTGCTGCTGTCTCCATCGCCACACTCTGCTGCCATGTGCCACTTTCAGGTCTCTTCACACTGCTGGTGTGTTTAATTTTTTGACATAGGGTGCAGGCAGATTACGGGCCTCACATAGCTGCTGCCAGGCCCCTAATCTGCCATGGGCCCCTATATACCGCCTCCTCATGCTGCTGCCAAGTCCAGAGTCTGTCATGGGTCCCTGTACGGCCTCCCATTGCTGCTGTCTCCATCGCCACACTCTGCTGCCATGTGCCACTTTCAGGTCTCTTCACACTGCTGGTGTGTTTAATTTTTTGACATAGGGTGCAGGCAGATTACGGGCCTCACATAGCTGCTGCCAGGCCCCTAATCTGCCATGGGCCCCTATATACCGCCTCCTCATGCTGCTGCCAAGTCTAGAGTCTCTCATGGGTCCCTGTACGGCCTCCCATTGCTGCTGTCTCCATCGCCACACTCTGCTGCCATGTGCCACTTTCAGGTCTCTTCACACTGCTGGTGTGTTAAATTTTTTGACATAGGGTGCAGGCAGATTACGGGCCTCACATAGCTGCTGCCAGGCCCCTAATCTGCCATGGGCCCCTATATACCGCCTCCTCATGCTGCTGCCAAGTCCAGAGTCTGTCATGGGTCCCTGTATGGCCTCCCATTGCTGCTGTCTCCATCGCCACACTCTGCTGCCATGTGCCACTTTCAGGTCTCTTCACACTGCTGGTGTGTTTAATTTTTTGACATAGGGTGCAGGCAGATTACGGGCCTCACATAGCTGCTGCCAGGCCCCTAATCTGCCATGGGCCCCTATATACCGCCTCCTCATGCTGCTGCCAAGTCCAGAGTCTGTCATGGGTCCCTGTACGGCCTCCCATTGCTGCTGTCTCCATCGCCACACTCTGCTGCCATGTGCCACTTTCAGGTCTCTTCACACTGCTGGTGTGTTAAATTTTTTGACATAGGGTGCAGGCAGATTACGGGCCTCACATAGCTGCTGCCAGGCCCCTAATCTGCCATGGGCCCCTATATACCGCCTCCTCATGCTGCTGCCAAGTCCAGAGTCTGTCATGGGTCCCTGTATGGCCTCCCATTGCTGCTGTCTCCATCGCCACACTCTGCTGCCATGTGCCACTTTCAGGTCTCTTCACACTGCTGGTGTGTTAAATTTTTTGACATAGGGTGCAGGCAGATTACGGGCCTCACATAGCTGCTGCCAGGCCCCTAATCTGCCATGGGCCCCTATATACCGCCTCCTCATGCTGCTGCCAAGTCTAGAGTCTCTCATGGGTCCCTGTACGGCCTCCCATTGCTGCTGTCTCCATCGCCACACTCTGCTGCCATGTGCCACTTTCAGGTCTCTTCACACTGCTGGTGTGTTTAATTTTTTGACATAGGGTGCAGGCAGATTACGGGCCTCACATAGCTGCTGCCAGGCCCCTAATCTGCCATGGGCCCCTATATACCGCCTCCTCATGCTGCTGCCAAGTCCAGAGTCTGTCATGGGTCCCTGTATGGCCTCCCATTGCTGCTGTCTCCATCGCCACACTCTGCTGCCATGTGCCACTTTCAGGTCTCTTCACACTACTGGTGTGTTAAATTTTTTGACATAGGGTGCAGGCAGATTACGGGCCTCACATAGCTGCTGCCAGGCCCCTAATCTGCCATGGGCCCCTATATACCGCCTCCTCATGCTGCTGCCAAGTCCAGAGTCTCTCATGGGTCCCTGTACGGCCTCCCATTGCTGCTGTCTCCATCGCCACACTCTGCTGCCATGTGCCACTTTCAGGTCTCTTCACACTGCTGGTGTGTTAAATTTTTTGACATAGGGTGCTGGCAGATTACGGGCCTCCCATTGCTGCTGCCAGACATGTAATCTGCCATGGGCCCCCGTACCGACTCCTCATGCTGTGACGTTGCAACAAGGTGTAATTCAACCCTACATATGTTAGACCGCCTTTACGAACAGCTAAAGGCCATCACAGATTTCCTGATGTTAAAAGCGGATAAAGGTACTCCCTGTGTAACTTAGATGTCAGCCATTGTCAGCTCATGTGTGACACCTGCGCTTGCTCAGGCCCTTTGAGGAGGCCACGCTATTCGTGAGTCGGCAGGACTATGGGATGAATGAGGTCAAATCGGCCATGGGCCCCCGTACCGCCTGTTCACGCTGATGCTGGTCCCACAGTGTGACCTGGGTCCCTGTACGGCCTCCCATTGCTTCCACTCTGCCATGTGCCACTTTGAAATCTCCTCACACTCCTGCGGTTGTCCATTTTGTCATAGGTTGCTGGCAGATTACAGGCCTTCCATAGGTGCCACCAAGCCCCATATCGGCCATGGGCCCCCGTACCGCCTGGTCACGCTGCTGCTGGGCCCATAGTGTGACCTGGGTCCCTGTACCGCCTCCCATTGCTCCCACTCTGCCATGTGCCACTTTCAGGTCTCCTCACGCTCCTGCTGGTTTCCATTTTGTCATAGGTTGCTGTATGGCCTCCCATTGCTGCTGCCTCCACCGCCACACTGTGGCTCCAAACACTGGTTTTGGCCCCGTGACTGGCCAAAGGAGTGAAGTGTGCAGTGATTCTAAGATCGACGGCACTCATCTGCATGTCATACTGACAGACAGTATTATTTCTCTTCCCCAGCAGACTCCAAGGGCATTTAAATTAAAGGTACAGTGTTCTGCACTAATATTAAGTCTCTCTGAAGCCTAGAAACACCCTTTTTTAAGTTAAATTCACAGCGAATTTATTCGACTCGAATCGAATATTGTCCACGAATTCGCCGAATCAGTCGAATCGAATTTTTCATTTCTTCGCTCATCTCTAGTAACTATGTATAAATATTGTCCATTTACCAAAGGCAATTAAAATACTCCTATTAAGTATAGTAATGCTTACCTTTTAAATGAAAGTGTTGTTCCAATATTCCTTCAGAAAATGCATTACTGATACTATAGCTTGATTCACTGAAAGTCTAAACCCACAATCATTTGCAGCTAACAAATTATTATTTATAAAGGATTTTTTCATATTTCACATTCACAAATTCACAAACATTCACATTCACAAACAGATTAACCAAAGCTAGTAAAAGTACATAGTTGGCTCTGCAAAGTTTGTGGAAAATCAACTGCTTAGATAGAATTGCCAGCTGCTCAGGCTATGTGCAAATGTTGCACATGTATTATGATGTAATAATGGAAGGAATTTTCAACATAATTGAAGAGGTATATTTAGGATTAGTCCAGAATGTGAGGTCCTATTCAATAGCACCTGTAAAAACTATCATGTTGCCCATTCTGCTTTGTGCCCTCAATTAACTCCTGTGATCTGTAAGAGATTCTTAGTAAAGAGTAACATAAAAAAGATGTATGGTATGGCTGTCAGTCCAATCATTGGATTCCATATATGATGCAGATGTGGAGTGTAATTATAGTTGTGCAGCTGAAATGTGAATTTGTGAGCTGTCTTACCTATCAAAAAAAAAAAAGTGGCCCTGGCCACTTTTCTTCACTGCACTCAAAGCAATACAGCTTGGTCAACACTATGGGGTTTATTTACTAATACTGGACAGTGCAAAATCTGGCTCACTTCTGCATAGAAACCAATCATCTTCTAACCTCAACTTGCTTAATTAAGTTTTGACCAGGAATAAAACTTGGAAGCTGATTGATTTTTATGCAGAAGTGAGCCAGATTTTGGACACTCCAGCTTTAGTAAATAAACCTCTATGCGTGTATAGTGAAGTAACAGCAGTTCACTGATGAGATAATGGACTGGATAAGCTAAGACTGGCAATTGTTGAGAAAGCAAATTGTGACATCAACACATGAATCATATTTTGGTGCATTGAATGTCAAAGAAATTAATATGTTTCAGCTCATATAGTTTATTTGCCACAAATGTGTAGCTATCTTGTGCCATCATTTTCTTGGCGCACTACCACACACACACCTCTATTGTGCCAAATACTGACAAACTAATTTTCTGAACAATTATTTATTTGGCACAGATTGTGATAGTTTTTGTTACAATTGCCACATCTTTTATTTCAAAACCTTCAAATTCAACAATTATCTGGCACATCCTAAACCATATTATCCTTGAACCAACTGTTTGGTGCACCTATAATAGTTTATATGGCCAAAAGTGCTTGATCTGTCCTCCAATTATTAAAATTGTTTTTGTTAGACTCACGGCACTGTGTATGTAATGCTTGTGATTCAGCAGTGACAATGCTGAATGTAAAGCTAGGTCGATCTACAGTGCTTCCCTTTCCTTTCCCAGTCTGAATGATTATTTGGGGGGGATTACATGAGGCTATTATAAAAATAGATTAAAGTACTATTTAAAATATGTATTTATCTATTTTCTATAAGTGTTTACCAGGACAAAATGAGGTTATTTTATACTTGCCAACACTTACATTTACATTTTCAGGCGTTTTACACGTTGTAAACCAGTAGTATATGCACTGCAGCCTAGAAAAATAAAAATAATTACTTAATAACATAAACAGATTACTAGATAATAGATAGATTTTTTTTATATCTCCCAATTGTACGAGTCTTAAAAGTCTGTATTCAAAGTTTCTATAGAGCGTGTATAGATATAAAATTACTATCACAATCACTAATTTAACCACTTCCATTCCGGGCCAACTCTGACATACATGTATAAAACATAATTTTTTTTGCTAGAAAACTTCTTAGAACCCACAAACATTATATATTTTTTAAGAATAGGCTCTAGAGAATAAAATGGGTTTTAAATATATAGTCACACAGTATTTTTCAAACGCAAATGCTTTGGAAGAAATAAACTTTCATTTATTTTAATGCACAAAAACAATATAATACCCAATGTTTTTGTAAAATATAAAAGATGATGTTACACCGAGTAAGTAGATACCAAACATGTCACACTTTACAATTGCATCCACCCGTGGAATGGTGAAACTCTATGATACCTAAAAATCCCCATAGGTGACACTGTAAAAGCCTTTATAGGTTACCAGTTTAGGGTTACACAGGACGTTTAGGGCAGTACATCAGATGGTGATGTGATCGCCATTTGCATATGTGTGTGGGACTGCATGAATATGGGCAGATGATGGTGCTTTAAAATTTTTTTATTTTATTATTCATTGTACTCCCCCCAAATTTTTTTTTACACTCTCTCTTTAATTTTTTTGACAACTTTATTGCTATCACATAGGATGAACAACATCCCTTGTGAAAGCATGGGCTATAATGCATCTTCTTTATGAAGAGATCTGGGGTAAACAAAGAGCCAAAACTGGAAGTAACAAAAGAGTCATCACTTCCGGTTTCTAACATCACACAGTGGTAGGAACAACATCAGTTCCTCTCACTGTGTGCTGGGAGCCGGATGCCACTGGTTGCTTCCTTACTGGGCTCCCCGATCACTGGGGAGAGCCGTGTAAAGGTGCTGGCAGGAGGGGGGGGGCCTCCCACCTTCTGTTAAAGAAATCTAGCAGCTGTTCAGCTGTTCAGATTGCTTTTACTGGTTTCACTGATGGGAATCACTGATACCTTGGTCGTCATTTCAGCTGCTGCGATGAACAAGGTATCACCCTTTTTATCCACCGATACGTCGCTGGAGGGGAAGTGGTTAAATGATTGCCAAATAACCAGACAATACAATTACAGGTGAAGTATATTGGCCAGATGCTTCCACTAGCATCTTTTATCTCTTGGTACAACCTGCTTACCCTAGTTTCCAGTTCCACGTTACATTATTCATTACATATAATACATGCAAAACATCAATAAAACACCACTGAGAAGTTACATGAAAACAGTTACCACCGTAGTTCCTGAAAGACACAAGAAAGCTGTTATTTAAACATTTAAATGTAAATATTTTAATAGAATGTGTGAGTGAGGGTTACAACCCCTGTAAGATTTTCCTCTGTATGTGTACCTTTTAGGTAAATTACTCTTCATTACCTGTCCTAAAGATAAAGGAGGTGAAAATAAATCCCTCAAAAGTAAAAGGAATATTCCTCCTAAATAGTTGTCAGCAGAACAGGTATCCCCATTGGAAGATTTCTGTTCCAATGGCCAGGAAATTTACCCTCAATGTCCAGTTGATATTGGTCACCAGGAAAAAGATGGTAGGTTTTCCAATGATGTACGCAGACAACAAAAACCTGAGCTTTTCCCTGTGTACTTAAATTAAAAAGGTTCTAACTATAGCTGAAATGCCAGCTTTAAATGGGCTAAAACTGTAAAGTCTACAAAGGGATAACATTTATCAAAACAAAGTTTATTTCACTCATGCATTTATTTGAAATCACGTGACCACAGCTCTAATAGGGCTGTTTACATATATATATATATATATATATATATATATATATATTGCTTCACATTTACACACAACCCAAGATAACTAGTAAAAGTGACAAGGGTTGTGACAAATCATATCCGTACCATGGGTATATTTGTGCTTGTTTTTTTTTGTGAGAGCAGAGCCTCCAGGATGACTATCTTTCACCCAAAGGACTTAAAGATAAAAGTGAAATCGGCTAAATGAATCCTAATCACAGAATGCAGTATAGCCTTTCATATTTTTCTCTCCTTATACACAGTATAGCTCAACAATGAGATATAGTGACAGATCAATACTCAAAGTGGAACTTTACCCACAACAATTTGACAAACAAAAATGTTCTTTAGCAAGGAACATACATTCCAAAATAATAATCATGCTATCAAAATTAGTGTTGGATTTAAATTGCCCGCACAATTGCTCCTGTTTCTTCTTGCTGGAGGCTGCCATTTCTCTGAAATCCAGAGCCACTGAGCAGCAGTAAATCTTTAGGCTGTCAGCAGATCAGACTGTAGTGCCTCTGATTTTTTGCATAGTGCCAAAAAAAAAACTGAGCATGTGCAGAGCAGGGTGAGACAGTGTGTTACTGGATTTTAAACAGTATAGGCACTTCTTTTTAATGTTTTACTTACTATACAGCTATACCTGCAAAAGAAGCCAGCCTGCAGTGGTCTGGCAGGATTTAAATTTCTTACTAAGCCTGGGTTCACACTGATGCGGTGTGGAATTCGCAGCAGTTTCTGTGCGAATTCTGCAACGCATCAAAATCGCACCCCATTCATGCAAACTGCTGCGTGTGTGTATGTTAACAACATCCCCGAAATCGGTCCGCAAAAAATGGTGCAATGTGCAGAATCGGATCGCATAGGTGTGAATACCCGTGCGATCTGATTCTAGTGAGGACCAAAAAAAGGGTCCTGCACTTTATTTGGTGTGGATGCAGTGCGATTTGAACCATACAAAATGTATGGCTCAAATCGCACTGCACAGAATTCGCATGTGATTTGCACAGCAATGCAGTGCAGTTCCTGTGCGAATTAAATGCGATATGCTGCACCTCACAAGTGTGAACCCAGGCTAAAGTTCCACTTTAAATACCTCCCACACCCACAAGGAAATGACATAATTCACCTGGCGTATTTTGCTTGTTTGTTTTAGTTTTAAGAACATTTAAACCTTTTCAATAAAAGCTAACCATTGTATGAACTTCTGGCAGTGTTAAGATGCATTCACACCCCAGTGCAGTTCACTGCAACACAAACGATTTCATGCATAATGGCACACTGCATTAGGCAGCTTGTTTAAAATGTATTTATTTATTATTATTTAGGCAGTGCTTTACATATGGATATATTGTACATTCATATCAGTCCCTGCTCTCAAGGAGCTTCCAATCTAACATCCCTGTCTCATTCATACATACACATATTAGGGCCAGTTTAGACAAGAATCAATTAACCTACCAGCATGTCTTTGATATGTGGGAGAAAACCAGAGTGAGCCCATGAAGAACATGGTGTGGTTGGGATTTGAACTGACGGTCCTAGAGCTGCCAGGCAGAAGTGCTTACTATTTAGCCACTGGGCTGCCCACACTAATAGGCTGCAGTGTAATTTACTTTTTACTGGTAGACTGCACAGGATAAAAAAAAATGTTGTATGTTGCAGAATTTGTGTATTGTGGAGGTGTGTTGGGATGCAATTTGAAATGAACTGCTGGGTTCTGTTTTTTGTGTGTATGTGCAGAGTGACCCCATTTATTCTTATGAGAGAGTTGTAGTCATGGTGGCCTCTGGGACTGCAGAATGCATGTGCAAGAATGGAACCTGCCAGACAGGGCTGAACAGTAAAGATTGCTGGAATGAGGGGGAAGGTAAGCATTTTACAATGTGATTTCCTCTCTGTGGGTTGGGGGGATTAATTAAAGGACAACTGCAAAGGTACAGTTGTCTTTTTAGGAACCACTACCACAAAACCTATTGCCGATTTTAACACTTTAAATTCTTAAAACTCTTGTATTATTTAACCAGCTCAGGAGAAATGTTGAAAACCTGTTAGGGTAAAAACATTACATGTGTGAAGTAGCAAAGCTTTTTGTCTGCTAAAAATAAAGGTCATTGTAGTTTATGTGATTACAGTCAGTAAAGGAGAGCACCAAATGTATTGGAAATATTTGTGCTCAAGTTTTTTTTGTAAGTGCAGAACCTCCAGGAAGCCTATCTTTCACCTAGAGGACTTAAAGATAGAGGTGAAATTGGCTAAATAAATCCTAATCACAGCATGCAGTACAGCCTTTCATATTTCTCTCTTCTTATACATGGTATAACTCAACAATAAGATATGGTGACAGATCAATACTTAAATACCTCCCACACCCACAGGGAAGTGACACAATCCACCTGCCTGCAGGCTCTAAGCGCAGTTATCTTTTCCGCCACTTACTGCAGAAATCAGTGCTCCTCTGATTTTCTCTAGGCTTGAACTTCTACATTTCCAGTCCATTTAGCCATGGAAGTGGTTTGAAAATTGTTCAAGATAATGCATCATCATTTCCTTCATTAGGACTGGGGATGCTGAGATAAATTATAAAAGAAAATCAATGTCTGTAGGACTGTGTCTAGCACAGGTCATTCGTTTTACAACATGTAATTGTATTATTTTTCAGCTGTTTTTTAAATCATAGAGTGCTGTGCTTTCTATACAAAAGTCATATTTGCATGTTAACACTGACATTTAAAAGTACAGTAAATTACAGTAGAAATATTCTTAGCGGCAGTTCTTTTGGTCTTGTAGAATTAAAGTCACTAGAATAAAAAAGAATTTTGAAGTGAACATTTTCAGGATTGAAGCTTGTTAATTAGATCCATTTCCGTATGTAGCCAACTTTTATGGCCAATTTATTGGGTCTAACTACTTATTATTTCAAACAACCAGAGAGTGAACCATGCAGCTACAGTTCAATACATAAAGCATGCTCAAAAGATCAAAAGCTTTTGTTGTTGCTTGACCAAATATTAGATTGGGTGCAATGCATGGGCTAAATGATTTTGACTATTAAGTGATTGCTGGTGGCAGACATGGTAGTTGCTACATCTCATAAACTGCTGATAAGATAATTACGCAACTACAGTTTCTAAAATTTACAGGGTATGGAGTGAAAAAAGGCCTCCAGTAAGCTGCACTCCTTGGGGCATAAACACCCAGGTAATAAGAGAGGTGAGAAGAGAATAGACAGACATGCTTAGGCTCAATTAATTAGTGTTTACCATAGTAGTGTGCAAGGTGGGGGGGGGGGTGTCTGAATGCAGGACACATTGAACCTGGATGATGATAGTTTCCAGTACACAGAAAAGATGAAGGGAAGTGAGGCTACATTGGAAACATGATCACCATGATAATTAAAGATACTGGAGAATGCTATAAAGCATTTCAACTGTGAAATCTTGATTTATGATGAAATATATGATGATCAGTATAAAAAGACCTAAGTCTGAGAGTTTATACTGTTGATCCTTTGGTAAGTACAAGGTGCTAGTAACCCCGGTGTCACACACCTCAATATTGTGCAAAGCATTTCAGCCACCTATTTTCTTGGATGTAGAGACTTATGTATTACAATTCCATCTAGCCAAGTTTGTGTCTGAGATGTACAGCATTGGGTGTTTGAAAGTTCTCTTTTGCATTAAAATGTTTTCTCCTGCCTCAATTTACAATTTACTGCCCACTTCTACCATGAGAAGCATTGGTCCTATTTTCTCTAATGCTGTGAGTACTAATGGATCTGGTCCCATGCCAATACATTTACTAAGGCAATTTGGGTTAGCAACCCCTGAGCAGATCATGAATGAACATCTGGGAAAGTAAGGGGCCAACTGGGCTCCTGAGTTCTTTGGGTCCCTTGACAACAGCAATGACTGTTCAAGAAAAGAATAGGAGAGAGTGAGAGGTAATGAGGGTCTGGCCAGGCGCAGTTTCTTATATAGTCCACTGCATAGTCAGAGGGAAAGAAGTGTACAGCCAAGGTTGAGATCTTGATTATACTGCAGTCAGGGGAACCATGTTTTGAGAAATTTTAAGTGTGTATTGTTTAGTATACAAGTGAGATTTTGTGCATCATAAAACCCATGATATGCTGTTTTACCTCCATAAATTTTAGGGTCAGCTCTCACCACGTTCTAGCAATAGTTTGGCAGGTGGCAAGAAAAATAAAGGAAGTGAAATTCCACTCTGCTCTGCTGAGGTCAGTGCAGGGGTGGACTGACAACTCATGTGGCCCCCGGGCAATAGGGGATCATGGGGCCCCTGTGTCCTTGCCCAAACTCAAAAAAGCCTATGAAAAAGGTACCAGGGGCATCTCATGGGGTCCCCTACTGACCCCAGGCCCTCGGGCAGTGCCTGAGTTTCCAAATGGTCAGTCCACCCCTGGGTCAGTGATTCCCAGGGGCTTTTAGCTATGTTTTTGTCGAAAATGGACCAAATCAAGTTATACACCCTTATCCACAGCCTCTGGACCCTTGGGCATTGCCACCAAATAAGATACACAGTTCTCATGGTTCTGCACCCACGGAAGCAGAAAGGCAAAGCTGAAAGTGTAAATTTGTCTACCTTCTTAAGTGTTATGTACCATCTAAACAGCACTTTGTGAGGATTCTCCTGAGCTAAGATGTTGATATAGCACATGGCAACAGCAGACCAAATATTCCAGTTCAGAATTTCAAGTGCTTCTCACTCCCATTTAAACTTATATTGTGGATTAGAGTCATACACAGGGAAGTTTAAAGCCATAAACAGTATAGAAGAGAAATTAGGCCACCAGGGTGTGGAGAGCCTTTGTTTCTGTTCTCAAAAGAGGTCAGAAGAATCAAACTTGTAATGTTTTTGATACCCCATATCCCATCCCCCTGACAAAGCCACGTGACCCGGTGGCGCAACACGTAAGGGAGGGGCTCTGACGTCACTGCGTATTCGGCATCTAGACGGCGAGTATGAGACGTGTGTCTAGCACATACAGAGGAAGCTCTTGAGCACATTATAAGGCTTTTTTTAATTTGAAACATTGTGAGTGTATAATCGATTGGATACTAATATAAGGTGATGTTAAGGATAAGGCACTATATTTCTCTTTCTTTCACATGTACGATATATGGAGAATTAAGGAGTGATGGAGGAGTAGATTTATAGTCCTAAGCCTGCTAGAGGGAGAGATCCATGCAAGCCCATCCATAATAAAGGATCAATTTACCTACAGAATCCTGGTGGATGGATTATCACATTACATCTGTAATCCTTTTTTACACAGAGAAGTTGTATCATCCTGCTAATTTTGGGACACAAAGCTGTTTTGCCTAATTGTGATTTAGGCTTATATTAAGGTGAGCGCATATTGATATCAAGGCTTGCTGAGTCTAATCACAGAAAGTGGACACCTTACCTGGATTATATTAAGTAACTTTGGGACGTTCACAATTTATTATAATTTATATATTTTTTTATTTTATGTTTATTTTTATATTTTATTATTTTTTTTATATTTCTTTCACAATTTTCATCTTTTTCACTGGATGATTTATAATATTAATTTATTTTGGTATTATTTATTTATCACAAATATTTGGATTAGTATATATTTTTTTATTTGAAGTTTGAATATAGCACAGCATTATGGTATCAAATAATTAACACCTGAAGGTGATTTATGTTATCACAATAGGAGCGCGACACAATGTAAACTTTATGAAAAACTTACTCTTACTACTAATCTGCAAAAAGTTAAATATCCATGGGCATACACAAACTTACTGAAGTTCTGGTACCATTGTAGGGACCTACAGGTGGTTGCTTGACTTTTTTAATTTTTATTTTTCTTGCACTGTATATATTTGAATAAAAAATTTTGCAGATTCAAGGTGGGTCAGATAATTCCAAAGAGACTGTTCAGGTAGCAAGTATGGTACCCTCAGCGCTTTATTGCGTTCTTCACTTAGACCTCTTTAATTAAAGAGACCCTGTCATCTCATAATTAAAAAACTATATATAAAAGAAGTTTTTTAATACTTACCTGTCTATATGTCCATGCCACTCTATATTCAGTAGATACCTCTTTTCTCTGTGTTCGACACAGAAGCTGGAAGCTGAAGATTCTCCAAACAGCAGTATATCAGTACAAATGCAAGGTGTCTTGCAGTGTCTGGCTTCAGTACCTCCTGGTTGCTAAAAAGAATGCAGATAAGAAAGTCAGAAAAAGGCCCAGAGGGTTTATCTGCATACTTCCAGGTCACTGATTCAGTATACTGAAGCCAAAGCATCAGCATGACGGCAAGGCAACTGGCAATTTCAAAAGCAGAGGTCAACCATGGCATCAGAATTTCATGACAGGTTTACTTTATGAAAATAATCCTACTGTTTGATGCTTTCACTAGATGCTGAATGAAACTGAGCTCTCTCTTTTTATGGCAGTAACATTCAATATATATAGTATATATGGTGTATACCTAGACTGGGAAAGATAGGAATACATGATACTCGGCTGTTCATAAGGATATGGTTTTAAAATATAATTAACCGATAGAGTATCCAGCCCTAGGATTTAAACTTAAGACTCTTTATTTTTCAATGCCTTAGTTATCCACCCTGACATTTTAATTCTTGCAGTGTAGTATTGGGAAAAGTGTAATTTAGTACAGAGTAGACACAAACCTTTAATAATATTCTAGCAAATGTAGGTAAAGGTAAAGCTGGAGGGTAAATCTGTTCCATTGCACATCATATCCAACACCTCTGCCACAGTTAATAGATATTATATAAGTTGTAATATAATATGATATATATATATATATATATATACTCACCGGCCACGTTATTAGATACACCTTGATAGTACTAGGTTGGACCCCCTTTTGCCCTCAGAACTGCCTTAATTCTTCATGGCATAGATTCAACAAGGTGTTGGAAACATTCTTCAGAGATTTTGGTTCATATTGACATGATAGCATAACACATTTACTGCAGATTTGTCAGCTGCACATCCATGATGCGAATCTCCCTTTCCACCACATCACAAAGGTGCTCTATTGGATTGAGATCTGGTGACTGTGGAGGCCATTGAAGTACAGTGAACTCATTGTGATGTTCAAGAACCCAGTTTGAGGTGATTTGAGCTTTGGGACATGGTGCATTATCCTGCTGAAAGTAGCCATCAGAAGATGGGGACACTGTAGTAATAAAGAGATGAACATGGTCAGCAACAATACTCAGATAGGCCATGGCATTTAAACAATGTTCAGTTGGTATTAAGGGGCCCAAAGTGTGCCAAGAAAATATCCCCCACATCATTACACCACCAGCCTGAATCGTTGATACAAGGTAGGATGGATGTCGCAGCTGAAATCGAGACTCATCAGACCAGGCAATGTTTTTCCAATCTTCTATTGTTCAATTTTGGTGAGCTTCTCTGAATTGTAGCCTCCCTTTCCTGTTCTTAGCTGACAGGAGTGGCGTCCGGTGTGGTCTTCTGCTGCTGTAGCCCATCTGCTTCAACAAGTTGTGCTTTCAGAGAAGGTAGTCTGCATAACTTGGTTGTAATGAGTGGTTATTTGAGTTACTGTTGACTTTCTATCATTTCAAACCAGTCTGTCTATTCTTCTTTGACCTCTGACATCAACAAGGCATTTTTGTCCACACAACTGCCGCTCAATGGATATTTTCTCTTTTTTGGACCATTCTCTGTAAACCCTAGAGATGGTTTTGCATGAAAATCCCAGTAGATCAGCAGTTTCTGAAATACTCAGACCAGCCCGTCTGGTGCCAACAACCATGCCATGTTCAAGGTCACTTAAATCCCCTTTCTTCCCCATTTTGAACTTCAGCAAGTTGTTTTCATCATGTCTAGATGCCTAAATGCATTTAATTGCTGCCATGTGATTGGCTGATTAGCAATTTGTGTTACCAAGCAATTGAACAGGTATGCCCAAAAAAAGAGGCCAGTGAGTGTGTATCTATATGTATGTGTGTGTGTATGTGTACTTCACATTATGAGCCGCTAAGCGAAGCTGAAAAACATGTTTGTTTTATGACAACGTAAAGGTATTCAGCAAGATAACTGCTTGAATGCCATTAGCTAAACTTGCGAAACACTGGGTGAGGGCAGATATATGGATTTAATTAAAGTATTATATCACAAATGATTGTAGTAGTATTAAAATAAAATGTTTATGTATTATAGACTCGCCTTTGATGTAGAAGATGCGGGGGGACACACACTTTCAAATCACAAGGGCATGATGGGTGCAGGATGTTCTACTCTGTTATCTTCACCAGAAAAAGCTCCAGAACCACAGTAAGTGCACTAGTCGGCAAGTCTGCAAGTTGCTTGTTTGTAAGCACTACATTTAACATGAAACAGTACATCATTCCTCTGAGTGTATCATAAAATATTTATAAAATATTAAAGGAAATGAAATCTACACTAGTGATAGCAGCAGTGTGCTGCTGAAAAATATTTCAATATCCATCTCCTTTCCTTTATGAAACAAGGATATTTAATTGCATTAACATAAATCATAATAGAAAGGCAGTTATGCATTTTGGCAATGAATTTGTGCACACATATTGTTATTTTAGGCTAGAGACGGGTGCAAGTCTACTTCCACAGACCTGCTACACCACCCCAAGCTTGTTTTTACAAATGCTGTATTTAATCACTTCAGCTCCGGGAAGATTTTACCCCCTTCCTGACCATGTCATTTTTTGGTATACCGCACTGCACTACTTTAACTGGTAATTGGACAGTTGTGCTGTACTCAAAACAAAATGTATATCCTTTTTTTTCACACAAATAGAGCTTTCATCTTTTGGTGGCATTTGATCACTGCTGGATTTTTTATTTTTGTATGATATAAACAAAAACATTTTTTAAAGATATCAAATTTTATAAATTTTGGGCAAATGTATTGTTTGATATATATATATATGTGTATTTGATAAAAAATCCCAATAGGTGTATATTGATTGGTTTGCATGAAAGTTATAGCACCTACAAACTATGGGTTATAGCACCGACAAACTATGGGATATATTATATTTATAATGGGGCTGCGGGAGTTTCTAAATTAGAAAGACTGCTAGAGATTTCCAGAATTACAAAGCACCTGCATTAGTGAGACTGGCAGAAAATATTCCAATTATCAAGAGAATGTTCATGTTAGACAGACTGTCAGAGCCTGCTCACATGTCTGGCACAATGTTGGAGAATTCGCCAAAGGGTGCTGAGGTTACAGTGACTGCCAAAGACTGATCACAATAGACAGACTGCCAGGGAAGGCCAAGATTAACCACTTCACCTCTCACACCTGTACACTCCCTATGGAAATTTCTGGTGTGGACCTGTTCAATCAGCAATCGCTTTGTCACGACTTAAAGCGGTTCTAAACGTAGATGATACAATCTCCAAGATACGACCGTTCCTAACCTCGGAAACCACTATGCAACTTATTCACTCCCTTGTTATATCTCGCCTTGACTATTGTAACTCCCTCCTCATTAGGCAATCTCTAAAACCTATCTCTTCAGGGAGGCCTATCCTGCCGTGAGCTAATAATGCAATCTTCTACTCTTCCAACCAGTCCATCCCCCACAGTTACTACCTTTTGTACCACTAGGCCCTCCCTCCTAGATTGTAAGCTCCAAGGAGCAGGGCCCTCAAATCCCTCTTGTATTGAACTGTATTGTTAGTGTATTGTTACTCCCATTATATTGTAAAGCGCTGAGCAAACTGTTGGCGCTATATAAATCCTGTATAATAATAATAATAATAATAATAATAGATGGTTTTTAACCTTGATGCATTTTCTGCATTAAGGTAGAAAAACCTGTCCTCATACTTACCTGACCCTGATTTCAATCCAGCACCATTTTCGAGAGCAGCATCCCTTTCAGCCTATAGCTGCGTAAATTCTCTATAGCTGCGTATATTCCAGTATATATACCATAGTTTATAGATGCTATAACTTTAACACAAACCAATTATTATACACTTTTTGAGATTTTTTTTTTTTACCAAATACATGTAGCGGAATACATTTTGTCTTAAATTTGTCAAGAAATTTGATATTATTGGCTATGTTTTAGAACAGAAAATTGTTGGTCTATTTTCTTTTATATAATTAAAAAATAAAAATCCTAGTGGTGATCAAATACCACCAAAAGAAATGTGTGAACAAATTGATATAAATTTAATTTGAGTACAATGTTAAATGAGCAATTGCCAGTTAAACTAGCACAGTGCTGAATAGCAAAAAATGCCCTGGTCATGAATGGGGAAAAAGCTTCCAGAGGTCAAGCGGTTGAAATAGAAATAAATAAATAAAATAAGCAGAAAAATAATAGTTGAAGGGAGAAGGGGAAGAAGAAGTTAATTAGAGCTGATTAGTGTAAACTAAGAGTTAATAATAATATTAAAAATAAAACTCTACTTTTTTTAACTTATCGGGTTACTTGTAATTTTCAGATTGAAACTCATCCCTTTAGGCTAGGTTCACACTAGTGCGACTGCAGCTTGTTCTGATTTTCAGTGCGGTTATGTATTGCAACTTGGTTGCATTTTAATGTGTATTTTTTATGATTTTCACACAACTGCATTTTTACACTGATGACCCCGCCCCTTCTGACACCATTGACAAAACATGGACATGTCAATACATGGTCAATGGCATCACTGGGTCTCCCCGCCCCCTTGTTTTCTTGAATAAAAGGGGGATCGATATGTCATATATATATGTATATATATACAGTCATGGCCGAAATTGTTGGCACCCTTGATATTTTTCCTGAAAATCAAGTATTTCACACAAAAAAGGTATTGCATTAACACATGTTTTGCTATACACATGTTTATTCCCTTTGTATGTATTGGAACAAATATAAAACAGAGGCAGAAAAGCAAATATGACATAATGTCACACAAAACCCCAAAAATGGGCTGGACAAAAGTATTGGCACCCTTAACTTAATATTTGGTTGCACACCCTTTGGAAAACATAACTGAAATCAGTCGCTTCCTATAACCATCAATAAGCTTCTGACACCTCTCACCCGGAATTTTGGACCACTCTTCCTTTGCAAACAGCTCCAGGTCTCTCTTATTGGAAGGACACCTTTTCCCAACAGCAATTTTAAGATCTCTCCACAGGTGTTCAATGGGATTTAGATCTGGGCTCATTGCTGGCCACTTCAGAACTCTCCAGCGCTTCTTTGCCATCCATTTCTGAGTGCTTTTTGACGTATGTTTGGGGTCATTGTCCTGCTGGAAGACCCAGGATCTTGGACGCAAACCCAGCTTTCTGACACTGGGCCCTACAGTGCGACCCAAAATCCTTTGGTAATCCTCAGATTTCATGATGCCTTGCACACAGTCAAGGCACCCAGTGCCAGAGGCAGCAAAACAACCCCAAAACATCATTGAACCTCCACCATATTTTACCGTAGGTACTGTGTTTTGTTCTTTGTAGGCCTCATTCCGTTTTCGGTAAACAGTAGAATGATGTGCTTTACCGAAAAGCTCTATCTTGGTCTCATCTGTCCACAAGACGTTTTCCCAGAAGGCTTTTGGCTTACTCAAGTACATTTTGGCAAACTGTAGTCTTGCTTTTTTATGTCTCTGTGTCAGCAGTGGGGTCCTCCTGGGTCTCCTGCCATAGCGTTTCATTTCATTTAAATGTCGACGGATAGTTCGCGCTGACACTGATGCTCCCTGAGCCTGCAGGACAGCTTGAATGTCTTTGGAACATGTTTGGGGCTGCTTATCCACCATCCGGACTATTCTGCGTTGCAATCTTTCATCAATTTTCCTCATCCGTCCACGACCAGGGAGATTAGCTACAGTGCCATGGGTTGCAAACTTCTTGATAATGTTGCGCACTGTGGACAAAGGCAAATCTAGTTCTCTGGAGATGGACTTGTAACCTTGAGATTGTTGATATTTTGCCACAATTTTGGTTCTCAGGTCCTCAGACAGTTCTCGTCTCCTCTTTCTGTTGTCCATGCTTAGTGTGGCACAGACAGACACACAATGCAAAGGTTAAGTGAACGTCTCTCCTTTTTATCTACTTTCAGGTGTGATTTCTATATTGCCCACACCTGTTACTTGCCCCAGGTGAGTTTACAGGAGCATCACATGCTTGTAACATTCTTATTTATCCGCAGTTGTGAAAGGGTGCCAATACTTTTGTCCAGCCCATTTTTGGAGGTTTGTGTGACATTATGTCGAATTTGCTTTCTTTCCTCCCTTTTTTTGTTTTGTCCCAATACACACAAAGGGAATAAACATGTGTATAGCAAAACATGTGTTAATGCAATACGTTTCGTGAGAAATACATGATTTCCTGGAGAAATATCAAGGGTGCCAACAATTTCGGCCATGACTGTATATATATATATATTGCTGCATACATTGATGGCTCTACAAGTATCTGAAATAAATAAAATATGCAGAAAAGCATGCTTGTTATACTCACTGTGGACCCTAAGGGGTTCATCCTCTGCATTGTGTAGAAAGGCTGTTTGATCCTGACTTCTCTGATACTTCCCTTCTTCCAGTGTCCCCCTCTTATTTCTTGCTAAGATATATCGTGTTGAGTCACTCTGCACATGCTCAGTTTGTGTATTGCTAGAGAGGTTTTTTTTATTCTTGGGAGATTGAATGTGATCAGCACTGGGGCAATCCGCACTGTCCAGACAAAAGTCAGGAGTTTTGCATCCTCCTAAGGCAAAATGTAAACTCCTACAAGCTTTAACCAGTGCTCGGCTGAACACTGATAGAAGTCACAAGATTGCTCTAACTGCTGGTATTTAGCAGTTTATATTTACTAAAATATTTGCTCTTCCATGTTCTTTGTACTGTGGGAGATCAGATATAGTGATGCAGGGTTCCGGGTTTAGTAACATTTTAATTTCCAGAACAAAAGTATAACTAAAGTCAAAACGTTTTTCATTTTGGACAGAGAGGAAATGGATTAGAACACCTATTAGGTTTTTATTGCAGTCTGTGCCCCCATTAGGGAGGTTCATTCTGTTTACCATTATTATTGAAAGTGAAAGTAAAAGAAACCTCAAATTTTGAGTTGTTCCCAGAAAAGTAATAGAGGGGAAATTGTTCTATGTGAACACTAGTTTTGGTGACCTGGAGGTCCCCAAGGAATTGCCCTAATTTGCAAGGATTTCCTCTCACTTCCTATTTTGGCTATGAGACAGAAAGTTAAGGTAAATCTCCCTAATGGGAGACAGATAGCAAAAAATAAATTGACAGGGGTTATAATCCCTTACTGTATCATAGTTTTGCCTATATTAGGAAAGAAGAACCGCTAGAAAAACTAGACTGTATAAGAGTGGACTTTATAGGCACCACATGAGACCTCACATATTTGTAATAAAATGTATAGTATATACTTTATTTTGACAAGTATAAAATAGGACACATACAAACATATGTCCTGTTAAAAAAAACCATGGGGAATACCCCCAGATATGTAACCTCATCTTGATATATATATATATATATATATATATATATATATATATATATATATATACAGTCAGGTCCATAAATATTGGGACATTGACACAATTCTAACATTTTTGGCTCTATACACCACCACAATGGATTTGAAATGAAATGAACAAGATGTGCTTTAACTGCAGACTGTCAGCTTTAATTTGAGGGTATTTACATCTAAATCAGGTGAACGGTGTAGGAATTACAACAGTTTGCATATGTGCCTCCCACTTCTTAAGGGACCAAAAGTAATGGGACAATTGGCTTCTCAGCTGTTCTATGGCCAGGTGTGTGTTATTCCCTCATTATCCCAATTACAATGAGCAGATAAAAGGTCCAGAGTTCATTTCAAATGTGCTATTTGCATTTGGAATCTGTTGCTGTCAACTCTCAAGATGAGATCCAAAGAGCTGTCACTATCAGTGAAGCAAGCCATCATTAGGCTGAAAAAACAAAACAAACCCATCAGAGAGATAGCAAAAACATTAGGCGTGGCCACAACAACTGTTTGGAACATTCTTAAAAAGAAAGAACGCACCAGTGAGCTCAGCAACACCAAAAGACCCAGAAGACCACATAAAACAACTGTGGTGGATGACCAAAGAATTCTTTCCCTGGTGATGAAAACACCCTTCACAACAGTTGGCCAGATCAAGAACACTCTCCAGGAGGTAGGTGTATGTGTGTCAAAGTCAACAATCAAGAGAAGACTTCACCAGAGTGAATACAGAGGGTTCACCACAAGATGTAAACCATTGGTGAGCCTCAAAAACAGGAAGGCCAGATTAGAGTTTGCCAAACGACATCTAAAAAAGCCTTCACAGTTCTGGAACAACATCCTATGGACAGATGAGACCAAGATCAACTTGTACCAGAGTGACGGGAAGAGAAGAGTATGGAGAAGGAAAGGAACTGCTCATGATCCTAAGCATACCACCTCATCAGTGAAGCATGGTGGTGGTAGTGTCATGGCGTGGGCATGTATGGCTGCCAATGGAACTGGTTCTCTTGTATTTATTGATGATGTGACTGCTGACAAAAGCAGCAGGATGAATTGTGAAGTGTTTCGGGCAATATTATCTGCTCATATTCAGCCAAATGCTTCACAACTCATTGGACGCCGCTTCACAGTGCAGATGGACAATGACCCAAAGCATACTGCAAAAGCAACCAAAGAGTTTTTTAAGTGGAATGTTATGCAATGGCCAAGTCAATCACCTGACCTGAATCCTATTGAGCATGCATTTCACTTGCTGAAGACAAAACTGAAGGGAAAATGGCCCAAGAACAAGCAGGAACTGAAGACAGTTGCAGTAGAGGCCTGGCAGAGCATCACCAGGGATGAGACCCAGCGTCTGGTGATGTCTATGCATTCCAGACTTCAGGCTGTAATTGACTGCAAAGGATTTGCAACCAAGTATTAAAAAGTGAAAGTTTGATTTATGTTTATTATTCTGTCCCATTACTTTTGGTCCCTTAAGAAGTGGGAGGCACATATGCAAACTGTTGTAATTCCTACACTGTTCACCTGATTTGGATGTAAATACCCTCAAATTAAAGCTGACAACCTGCAGTTAAAGCACATCTTGTTCGTTTCATTTCAAATCCATTGTGGTGGTGTATAGAGCCAAAAATGTTAGAATTGTGTCCATGTCCCAATATTTATGGACCTGACTGTATATACTATATTGTCAAAAGTATTGGGACACCCTTCCAAATCATCAGATTCAGGTGTTTCAATCACCTCCATGGCCACAGGTATATAAAATTAAGCACCTAGGCATGCAGACTGCTTCTACAAACATCTGTGAGAGAATAGGTTGCTCTCAGGAGCTCAGTGGTGCCGTGATAGGTTGCCAGCTGTGCAATAAGTCCATCCATGAAACTTCCATGCTACTAAATATTTCACGGTCAACTGTTAGTTGTATTATAACAAAGTGGAAGTAACTGGGAACAACAGCAACTCAGCCACCAAGTGGTAGGCCACGTAAGTAGGGTCAGTGCATGTTGAAAAGTCAATAGCTAAAGACCTCCAAACTTCATGTGGACTTCAGATTAGCACAACAACAGTGCGTAGAGAGCTTCATGGAATGAGTTTCCATGGGCTTCATCCAAGCCTTACATCACCAAATGCAATGCAAAGCGTTGGATGCAGAGGTGTAAAGCACACCACCATTGGATTCTAGAGTAGTGGAGACATATTCTCTGGAGTGATGAATCACACTTTTCTGTCTGGCAATCCGCTGGAGGTGTCTGGGTTTGATGGTTACCATGAGAACGGTACTTGCCTGACTGCATTGTGACAAGTGCAAAGTTTGGTGGAGGGGGTTTATGGTGTGGGGTTGTTTATGAGAATATGGTGTAGGGTTGTTTATCAGGGGTTGGGCCTGGCCATTTAGTTCCAGTGAAGGCAACTCTTAAGGTGTCAGCATACCAAGACATTTTGGACAATTTCATGCTCCCAACTTTGTGGGAACAGTTTGGGGATGGTCCCTTCCTGTTCCAACATGACTGAGTACCAGTGCACAAAGCCAGGTCCTTAAAGACATGGATGAGCGAGTTTGGGTTGGAGGAACTTGACTGGCCTGCACAGAGTCCTGATCTCAACCTGATAGAACACCTTTGGGATGAACTGGAGCGGAGACTGTGAGCCAGACCTTCTTGTCCAACATCAGTGCTTGACTTCACAAATGGGCTTCTGGAAGAATAGTGAAACATTCCCATAGACACACTCCTAAACCTTGTGGACAGCCTTCCCAGAAGAGTTGAAGCTTTTTTAGCTGCAAAGGGTGGGCCAACTCATTATTGAACTCTACGGACTAAGACTGGGATGCCATTAAAGTTCATGTGCGTGTATAGGCAGGTGTCCCAATACTTTTGGCAATATAGTGTATTACATCAATACATAAAATGTGGTCATATCTTATCCAGCTTCAATGGCCAACACATTTCACATATAGCTTCTTCAGGACCGTATATTTGAGCAGGTAGAACACTAATACTGTAAAAAATACAGCATAAATGAATATACAATAAACAATGAGTAATCTAAACATTTTAATAAGCAAAAAAGAAAAGAAGGCTCACATGGGTGGGGCAGATTGCAGAGGGACCCAAATATAAGGTCTTGCAGTCCAGTGTTGAGGGCCAGTGTTGGTCATGATATGCTTGTAAAATGTGTTGTTTGTGAGTATACATCTGTTTTGCTTTATTAATAAAAGACTATTGTTGAGGTAATGCTCAATGCTTGTGCGCTCATTTCTTTTTCTTTTTTTTTTTAGCGTCTTTTCTGGACTTCCCCAGCTGCATAGCTTTGCCTGATAGGATTGAATGGAAATGTGGAAGATTTTTGGTCCGCTCATTCCTGAACTGGTCTTTTGAGCGCAGGAGGTTTTTTTCTTTTCTTCTCGGTAGTGCTACACAGTCTTAGTCAGAAAAATTTGCAAAGTGTTAATTGATTTTTCCTGACCACTACTACTTTGTAAGCTGGCATTATGTAGGTCCACAGTGGTTTTCCCTGCTGTTTGTTCCTTCTGACACAAATGGTCGTACAATGAAGTGAGGTTTATTAAGTGGGTCGTTACAACTGATCAGAGATCAGTTATTAACCAGTCACTGATTAGTATCTTCTAACTCTGGTTTGCAAGCTTTTTTTAGGAGTGCCAGTTCATATTTTTGTGTATTTTTGAAGTGATTTCGGCATTCAATAATGATGTCCCACATGTTTGAATGTGCTATATGAATTCCAAAACTGGAACTGGTATATTTATGGTTCAGGTTTGGAGCAAAGGTTTACAACAGCTTTTATTTCCAGATAGGGTTTCAGGAAATTGCATTTGTTTGCAGATCTGAAGGAGGTTGTACAGTCAGATTGTAATATATTTGGCAAGCTTTAAAGAAAAGCAAATGTTTTTAAAATGAGAAATGGATAGAATTTTTGGTGGATGTTGGAAGGAGTCTTGAATCTTTAAGGCTAAGTTCACTCTAACTTTGTTAGCAGTAGTTCGACAGGCGTTTGGGAAGTGTTTTTAACGCTCCTCAAACGCCTGTGAAAATTCTACATATGGCAGCAGCCAGTGCTGTTCACACTGAAACATTAGCATCACGTCATGGCAAAATTGACGCCTCATGCCCAGTCAGGAGGAGTTGACGTCTCCCATTCAAGTCTATGGTGAAGCTCCTCAAATGCTTGGCAGGCGTGTGAGGGGCGTGTGCAAGGCTTTTGTGGAGCATTAATACCATTAAACTTCATTATAGGTGTTTGTGGTGCGGTTTTAGCAGTTGGAAAACACCTAAAAAATGCACATAGGGTGTTTGGGGGGGCATTTGAGGAGCATTAATGCTTCCCAAACGCCTGTCTAACATCTGTGAAACGCTATAGGGGCAAGAGTTAAAAATTAGTCACGTGTGAATGAGCCCTAAGGAGTTTAGTATTTTGCCTGTAGAAGCATCTAATGTTATCATATGTGTCCATGCACATTAGGTAGTCAAGAGGTGTTTTTTTAAGCTCAGTGTTTAGAGACAGAAAAAAAAACCCTTCTGTTTAGCATTTTTTAAAGTGTTTTTCTGGCAGAAAAAAATGCTAAGCGCTCCTAAATGCTGCTACTCGCTGCTAAATGCTCCAAAGTGTTTCTAGATGCTAGTACAAAATTGACCAATATTGGCATTCTTTTCTGCCAAGAGCACTGGCGGTTTTTAAGCCAGTGTGCATGGAGCATAAAGCTGGCCATACAGGTCACAATGTGATATTTTCGGCTGCCCATACACATTGCAGTCTGACTATATAATCTCTTGTCTGTAATGTTTTAGATTTACAGTACTACACAATATGACAACATACCGAAAGCATTGATTCAGTCTGTATCTAACTAGGCAGGTTTTTTCTACTTAGTAATTGTTGGTAGATCTTAAAGATATTGTACATCAGATAATGTGATAGCGTTAGATACATTTACAAATACAGTCATGGCCGAAATTGTTGGCACCCTTGATATTTCTCCAGGAAATCATGTATTTCTCACGAAACGTATTGCATTAACACATGTTTTGCTATACACATGTTTATTCCCTTTGTGTGTATTGGGACAAAACAAAAAAAGGGAGGAAAGAAAGCAAATTCGACATAATGTCACACAAACCTCCAAAAATGGGCTGGACAAAAGTATTGGCACCCTTTCACAACTGCGGATAAATAAGAATGTTACAAGCATGTGATGCTCCTGTAAACTCACCTGGGGCAAGTAACAGGTGTGGGCAATATAGAAATCACACCTGAAAGCAGATAAAAAGGAGAGACGTTCACTTAACCTTTGCATTGTGTGTCTGTCTGTGCCACACTAAGCATGGACAACAGAAAGAGGAGACGAGAACTGTCTGAGGACCTGAGAACCAAAATTGTGGCAAAATATCAACAATCTCAAGGTTACAAGTCCATCTCCAGAGAACTAGATTTGCCTTTGTCCACAGTGCGCAACATTATCAAGAAGTTTGCAACCCATGGCACTGTAGCTAATCTCCCTGGTCGTGGACGGATGAGGAAAATTGATGAAAGATTGCAACGCAGAATAGTCCGGATGGTGGATAAGCAGCCCCAAACATGTTCCAAAGACATTCAAGCTGTCCTGCAGGCTCAGGGAGCATCAGTGTCAGCGCGAACTATCCGTCGACATTTAAATGAAATGAAACGCTATGGCAGGAGACCCAGGAGGACCCCACTGCTGACACAGAGACATAAAAAAGCAAGACTACAGTTTGCCAAAATGTACTTGAGTAAGCCAAAAGCCTTCTGGGAAAACGTCTTGTGGACAGATGAGACCAAGATAGAGCTTTTCGGTAAAGCACATCATTCTACTGTTTACCGAAAACGGAATGAGGCCTACAAAGAACAAAACACAGTACCTACGGTAAAATATGGTGGAGGTTCAATGATGTTTTGGGGTTGTTTTGCTGCCTCTGGCACTGGGTGCCTTGACTGTGTGCAAGGCATCATGAAATCTGAGGATTACCAAAGGATTTTGGGTCGCACTGTAGGGCCCAGTGTCAGAAAGCTGGGTTTGCGTCCAAGATCCTGGGTCTTCCAGCAGGACAATGACCCCAAACATACGTCAAAAAGCACTCAGAAATGGATGGCAAAGAAGCGCTGGAGAGTTCTGAAGTGGCCAGCAATGAGCCCAGATCTAAATCCCATTGAACACCTGTGGAGAGATCTTAAAATTGCTGTTGGGAAAAGGTGTCCTTCCAATAAGAGAGACCTGGAGCTGTTTGCAAAGGAAGAGTGGTCCAAAATTCCGGGTGAGAGGTGTCAGAAGCTTATTGATGGTTATAGGAAGCGACTGATTTCAGTTATGTTTTCCAAAGGGTGTGCAACCAAATATTAAGTTAAGGGTGCCAATACTTTTGTCCAGCCCATTTTTGGGGTTTTGTGTGACATTATGTCATATTTGCTTTTCTGCCTCTGTTTTATATTTGTTCCAATACATACAAAGGGAATAAACATGTGTATAGCAAAACATGTGTTAATGCAATACCTTTTTTGTGTGAAATACTTGATTTTCAGGAAAAATATCAAGGGTGCCAACAATTTCGGCCATGACTGTATATACTGTGAGGGTCTGGCCCTTACACAATATAATTGCAGGTAAACCCTACAAAAAGAAAGCAGAAAGCTTAAAAAAACTGAAAAGGGTTTCTGAACATTTATAACCACTAAAAATGTTTCGCTTCAATACCACATTCACATTTCACTTAGAAAACACCCTACTTGATATAAAAAAAACACATCAATTGATGTCTGTGCCTCTGTTGGAGACTTTCACCCCACTTCCCACACTGGTAACCAACCAGGAAAGGTTGGGGGGGTCTAAGAATGACTAGACAGCCATAACAATCTGACAGAGGTTCGAACCTTTACCCACACTATGCAAATCTGAAAAAAATGCACAAGTTGGCCTTTAACATTCCTATTGCTTCTTCATCAGCCTGTGTGATAGAGTTCCATCTTGTTGGTTTGTAATGATTAAAAAAAAACCTTTTCACTTTCTTTTGCATGATGTAATATTTATTGTATATCATATGTAGAAATTATTGAGAAGTGTTGTTGATGGTATATTCAGTAAGCGATGAATATCAGAGGACCTAAAACTATATGTTCACTTTTCCCTTTGCTTGCTTTCCTGTTGATCACTTGCTTATCCAGGCCATTTCTTTAGACACAAGGCCTCTCATTGTTCATTCATGTATTTTTAGCAACCACTCCTTGACTTGCTTATTTGCACTTTAATCTTTATGTGCTTTGATCTACCACAATTTCTTCTAATGTGTGAAATCAGTAGTATGTGAACTCTAATTTTTTGTACTTTCGTTTTCCCTAAAGGCTTGGGAATGTCACATAAAATTTGTCATTTTGTGATCCAACAAAATTGAATAATGTATATTAGTTTTAAATAAAATCCAATTTGCCATTTCTGTCTGGTCTTTTATTTATTTATTTATTTTCAGAAGCAGACTGTATAGGGAAGCTTAAATAAGAACTCTGGTAAAAAAAAACTTAATTTGTCTAAAGAGGTAATTTAATAACATGTCAATGTAATTTCAGAAAACAGTGATCCCTTTTTTGAAAAAAAAAACAAACAAACAAAACATATTGTTTTAGGTGTTAGATGTGTCACAGTCTAATACATAGCAAAAACATATATATATAAAAATATATAATAGATAGATAGATAAACTTTGGGGTTTGCACTGAAGAGTGCTAAATCTGGTACAGCTGTGTATGGTAGCCAATCAGCTTGTCCAATTAAGCTTTGGCAGTACAACCTGGAAGCTGATTGGATTCAATGCAGAGCTGCACCCGATTTTGTACTCTTCAGTTTTAGTAAATCAACCTCAATGTGTAGCTACTCTTCCTGCAATCACTGGTTGAGGGAAGCACAAACACATCATGGTTTCCACTGATGCCTGTTGAGCTCAAAATGCTGACATGTAGTGGGATCCAGTGTATTCAGTGGTGGAACGAGGAGAAGGACACACAGTACATATTAACTCCTTTGCGCTGGCACCTCCTGGAGCTTTAAGAGTTTCAGAATCCTGGAGGCAGGCGGGATTTTAGAGTCATGTGACCGCCGTGATTCGCGGTCACTTAGAGTCATGTGACCGCCGTGATTCGCGGTCACATGATCAGAAAAGGTCCCGATCGCAAGGGGAGATCAGGACCTTTCCGTGAGTCATGGACAAATGTGCTGGGGGCGTATGCTCTGAGCACATATGTATTTTTTAATGGTACGCAAATATGCAGCCGCTTGGTGTCAAGGCCCAGACTCCAAGAGGCCACATATTTGTGTGCGCTCGGCATCTAGGGGTTGATCAAAATTAATGAAGATGTATCACTAGAAACTATAATTTTGGATCCACACAGGGGACCTAGTGCAAGGAGCAATTGATCCCATTCCGATCCATGCTGTTGTTACTGAGCAACGTGGTAGGACAGCTTGCCCCCTCCCTACCACTTAACATCATAACATTGCTGCTAGCAAGGAAATGGAGGTGTGAATGACAATGCCCGTGCTTGCTTGGAGACCCACTAGAGAGGAGTGCTGTCATTCACAACATCAGAAAGGAGTCAATGCAAGGCTTTTTGTGTAAAAGAAATTCTCCCTGTTGTAGCTGAAAAGCGTGAGTGAGCAGTCCTGTGACATATAGGTCCACAAAGCACTGCTCATTCCCTTTGGTAGCTGTGGCTGGCTGGAGAAAAGAGAAGGGGATGGTGTCAGACGTAGGCTCTCTTCCTAATGTGACGTTGCCCGCAGAGAGACAGAGTGGCTGGAGAGACAGAACAGGGGAAGAGAGAAAGCATTGGATATGAAAACAATCGTGAAGCAGAAATGGGCCAGGAGACAGGTGAGGCTGTACACTTGCAGAGGCCGCAGATACTGATCTTGTTCTTGTGTACAAAGTATTGCATGTGCTCTGTCTAATGCCTGTGATCAGGTTATTCAGAACAATTTTATTGCTTATGATTACCCAATCATAAGAGCATTATTCAGAATAGGAAATACACAGCACACTGAAAGGTAATGGGGGCTACAGTGCTGGCTTTAACTCCCCCCACAGTAACACCCATACATTTGGCTTTAACCTGGGGAGGAGCTACGGGCAGCACAAACAGATATAAAAATGTGCTTTTGTTTTCTGTCTGACATCAATCTATGAATTCATGATGAATTAAACAGCAAAGTCCATTGTCCATTGCACTGCCCCTGTAACTCTACTTGCACTGGCTGCTAATGGGATTGGATTCAACAGCAAGATTAACACCTGGCTCTCAGTAAAAGATGGCATTTACAGAAATTTGGCTATAAATGATCTTTATGTAATGTTCTCTTACTTTAAAGTCTCCAGTCTCATGTTGTATCAGGTTTATGTGACAGGGATCAGCAATGTCATGGTCAGAATACAAAAGCTGCAATGGGAGATTCATCCATCCGCACTGTTTAGTGTGGATTGAAGAATGTATGTATGTATGGCCTGCTTTATGCTCCTTGAGATAACACCAGAAGTGTGCACTGAACAGCTCTGAATTTCTTAGATCAACAGATATTTTGCACGTATTGAAGATGTTGATATAAAAACACTTTCAATTGTGTATTTAATAGAGCAAAATAAGGGCAAAAAAGAGGAATTCATTGGGTTATATACATTTTAATTAGGTTAAAATCTTGAAAAGTATGTTCTTGCACCAACACCAGTGATCTCAATTGTGGGATCTTTAAGCTGTGCAGGTCAAATGCCTGGCATTTTAGGTGTAAATAAAATGTATATAACCACTCATTAAACTATTCTTGTACAAGATTGCTATGGTGACTAGAGCTCATTCACAAAAAAAAAAAACGATATACAGTCAGATAGGCATGTTTTATAATGGCCCAGTGCTACTTCTGAGCAGCAGAGAGGGGGATTTATCAATCAACTTGTGATCTTTCAGTTCTTCTGTCTCAGAAGGTGATTGCCAGGAGAATGATACTTGTCTGACTGCAATGTGCCAAGTGTAGTTTGGTGGAGGGGGGATTATGGTGTGGAGTTGTTTTTCTGGGGTTGGGCTTGGCCCCTTAGTTTCAGTGAAGGGAACCCTTAAGGCATCAGCATACCAAGACATTTTGGACAATTTCATGCTCCCAACTTTGTGGGAACAGTTTGGGGATGGCCCCTTCCTGTTCCAACATGACTGCAAATCAGTGCACAAAGCAAGGTCCATAAAGACACTGGATGAGCGAGTTTGAGGTGGAGGAACTTGACTGCAGGCCAGAGTCCTGACCTCAACCCAATAGAACACCTTTGGGATGGATTACAGCAGAGACTGCGATCCAGGCCTTCTTGTCTGACATCAGTGCCTGACCTCACAAATGTGCTTCTGGAAGAATGGTCAAACATTCCCATAAGCACACTCCTAAGCCTTGTGGACAGCCTTCCCAGAAGAGTTGAAGCTGTTATAGCTGCAAAGGGTGGGCCAACTTCATATAGAACCCTACAGACTAAGACTGGGATGCCATTAAAGTTCATGTGTGTGTAAAGGTAGGTGTCCCAATACTTATGGCAATATAATGTATGTTCAGTTCAGTGTATATGTGAATCCTCACCTTGTAAAACAACCCATTCAATGTAAAATAAAAAAGAAAGACAAAAGATTATTTATACATAGAAAAATCATTATAAATACCTTTTTCCCTCTGTTTGCAGCTGCATAAGGAGCTTAGAGAGCTTGGGGAGAATAAACAGCAGAATGCTAATCTTCCCAGTGAATGGCAATTTGGGAGGCAAAGTGTCAGCACATGCCTGATCATTGGATTAGCTCCCAGCACAACCAGAAAACTGACCACGCTATGCTTTCATGCCTAGTATGGTCAGTTTTTAATGGGAAATCAGAGGGACCCCACACAAAAGCAATACAAAGAGAACAGGATACTTTTTTATACAAATAATATAGCAATAATCTCATGTAAAATGGGACTTGCTGCTTGTACCCTGGGTGATCAGTCAATTAACTTGGATACATTCAGCCTTCCCATACATGGTTTGAATCTCGGCTGGTCCCTACTGAACGAGCCGAGATTTGAACTGTCTATGGCCAGCTTTAGTTTGTAATTTCCAAGCCTGTAAGAATGTTAAGTTAACACATCTTCAACAACAATGTCCAGCCTTCATCCTAGCAAATTGTTTCTTTCAGAATGATATAAAGAGGATCTGTGGTTACAGAGTATTGTATATTAAACTTTAAAATGCATGTACCAAATACCAAGTGATTAAAACCAATGGTGCTAAAGCTTTTGTGATGCATGATCCCTGAGCTGTAAATTTTAGGTAGCTTCCAAAAATATCAGTATACAAACAACTTTAAAGTGTTACTAAACCCACAGCAGTAATATCAGTCTGTATATGCAGTAAAGCATGCTTGGTATACTCACTGTGAAACCTAAGGGTTTTATACTCCACATTGTTTAAAAAGGATGTTTGATCCTGTCTTCTCTGATCCTCCCCTTCTTCCAGTGTCCCCCTTTTATTTCCTGATAGATCAGAGGCTTAGGAGCAAGCTGTAATGGTGTGAACCTCCTGCGCTCAACAATGCCCAGCTACATAAACTCAAGAGAAGCTGCTAACATTAAATCATATACAGTTGTGACCAAAATTATTCAACCCCCACTGAAATTGAGTGTTTTGGCCAGTTTGACATTGCTTTTGATCATTCAGTCATCTTGCTTACATTTACATTAAAGAGGCACTTGTAGGTCAGACAAATATAACATAACAGTTATAATGAAATAACCACAAATGTCTTTTCTGTGCTCACAGCATTATCAGTTTTATTCAACCCCCAAGTGACATTCAATCTTAGTACTTAGTACAGCATCCTTTTACAGTTATAACAGCTTTTAAACGTGAAGCATAGCTTGACACAAGTGTCTTGCAGCGATCTACGGGTATCTTCGCCCATTCTTCATGGGCAAAGGCCTCCAGTTCAGTCACATTCTTAGGCTTGCGCACTGCAACTGCTTTCTTTAAGTCCCACCAGAGGTTCTCAATCGGATTTAAGTCTGGTGACTGCGATGGCCACTCCAAAATGTTCCAGCCTTTCCTCTGCAACCATGCTCTAGTGGACTTGGAGGTATGCTTGGGATCATTGTCCTGTTGAAAGGTCCAACGTCTCCCAAGCCTCAGGTGTGTGACGGACTGCATCACGTTTCCATCCAATATCTCCTGGTACTGAAGAGAATTCATGGTACCTTGCACACGCTGAAGCTTCCCTGTACCTGCAGAAGCAAAACAGCCCCAAAGCATGATTGACCCTCCACCATGCTTCACAGTAGGCAAGGTGTTCTTTTCATCATAGGCCTTGTTCTTCCTCCTCCAAACATAGCGTTGATCCATGGGCCCAAACAGTTCTAATTTTGTTTCATCAGTCCACAGAACACTATCCCACAACTTTTGTGGTTTGTCCACATGGCTTTTGGCATACTGCAGTCGACTCTTCTTATTCTTTGGAGACAGCAAGGGGGTACGCCTGGGAGTTCTGGCACGGAGGCCTTCATTACGCAGTGTGCGTCTTATTGTCTGGGCTGAAACTTCTGTACCCACATCTGACAAATCTTTTCTCAGTTCCTCAGCAGTCACACGGGGACTTCTCTCCACTCTACGCTTCAGGTAGCGCACAGCAGTCGAAGTCAGCATCTTCTTTCTGCCACGACCAGGTAGCGTTTCAACAGTGCCCTTTGCCTTGAATTTGCGAATGATGCTTCCTAAGGTGTCTCTTGGTATGTTTAACATCTTTGCAATCTTCTTATAGCCATTGCCCTTCCTGTGAAGAGAAATCACCTCTTCTCTTGTCTTCCTGGACCATTCTCTTGCCTTCACCATGTTTGTAACCACACCAGTAAATGTCTAGAAGGAGCTGAGTATCACAGTCATTTTAAAGCTGCCTAATTGGTGCTTATTATGCTTGATTGCTGCTCGGTGACATCCACAGGTGTTTTCAATACCTGATGGAAAGCACCTGTATGAACCTCTGTTCTTCAGAGTGGTAGTCTTTAAGGGGTTGAATAATTGTGGCAATGAAGAAACCACATAAGAACCATTTACTACTGTATTACATAAACAATTGATGTCATTTTAGTTGCATTTGGGTAGTTACAACGTCCTTGTAGGATTTGATTCTGAATACAATTCCAAATGTACACTATAGTCCCTAAACCCCTTTACAGCATTGGGGGTTGAATAATTTTGGTCACAACTGTACCAATGATTAACATGAACATATAAATGGAAAAAAATGTAGCGCTACTCACATTCACAAGTGTGCATATATCCATATAATATAGATATATATAAATATATATAAGTGTCAAATAGTGTATCATAAGTGAAAATTCACTAAATAAACTAATAACAGAGTGATATCATGCAAAAATCTTTAGGACATTATTGAATGTGAACTCAATCATAAACACTCCAACCGTGATGGTGATAAGTATTTATTACTACTAATGCTTATTAAATACAACCCTCAAAAGAAGCAAACCAAAATGTGTAAAAATACACACATATATATCTCTCTATAGATACCCCATTCAGTGAAGAAAATATATGAAATCAAATGTGCATATAGTGAACATAATACAGTGCAACCACAAAACTAATCAGTGCTTCTAAAGTCCAATATATGCTGATGATAACCCTTAGATGAAAAGAACTCATGCTGGTATTGTGTGCACGTGGATATGGTAGTTGACAGAAGACAATCCGACCATTGGCTGGATAAGCCTCTCACCTTACAACTTCGACCCTTGCGGGTCACAACGCTTTACTGGATCCTCCTCACAGATCCTCCAAGTTCGCTGTCACTCCAAATAACCACTCTCACCGCTCACAAATCCCTCAATGGGTCAGCACTCCACTAATGACTCCTCTCCAGGTAAGATCAAGTATAGCGCCAGTATCTCATTTGGAACATAAAACACATGCTCCCATAGTGTAGTATATTTATTACTGATATAGGGACAGTAATAGTAAAAATGAAATGCGCACTCACATTTGAATAGTAGCAGTCATAGCTCCAACCTCATGCTTTCGGATGAGGTGAATATGTATGGGTGTACAACAGGTGTACCAAGATGGCCGCTACGCCGGAATTGCGTCACGTCAGGCCGGCGCGTTGCATCACAGTACCATGTGACTTCCTCAGGGCTTAGGAGCAAGCTGCACATGCTCAGTTTGACGTGTATTGCTAGAGTGTTTTTTTTTGTCTTTGGAGAGTGCATGTGATCAGCACAGGGCCAATCCGCACTGTCCAGATAGAGGGTCAGGGGTCCTGCATCTTCCTACTGGTGAAAGAAAACTCCTCTTACAAGCTGTAACCAGTGCTCTACTGAACACAGACTGCTCTAACTGCTGATGAGAAAAGGTATTTAGCAGTTTATATTTACTAAAATAATTGCATTTCCATTGTTGTGTGTACTGTGGGGGACCAGATATAGTGGATGCAGGGTTCTGGGTTTAGTAATACTTAAATAAAGGGCCCTGTGTGTCCCTGAAGCATTGGTGTTTTTCAATGAAAGTAAATAGTGCATTTTGAAAGTGAAGGGTAGGTGTCAGAATTCCCATCATAGCAACATGTTTACACTTCACTTTACCAATCTGTAGCAATGTCATCCTGCCCTCAATGATATAGCCTGTTGTCTTCTTAGCTTGCCTGTGCATCATCCCTAATCCTCATTAATGGTACCATTCAAGCCCTGAATATCTATCAGCCAGTGCTAGCCTTTGTCTTTTGCTTATGAAGTTAGCTTCTTCCTCCAATTTAACCCTACAATGTACCAATCTGATGCTAGTCACCCTCTCTATGTTGTGATGTCAGTTCCAGTTCTATTATTTTATCACCAAATTAAGAAATTTGGATTGAAACAGACCAATATATAATTTGGAATGATATAAAAAAAAGTACACAGAGAAATATGGAGGCTGCCATTGCTGACCCCTCATTTAACCCTGTCATCATTTTTGACAGGCTGCTGGCTGTGGACTGCATGTTACACCTGTGACTCCTGGGTAGGGAATGGCACTGGAATGTATACTGCATGACACACTTGCAGCCATTTGCACAAAGCCTTAACCACTTTGCGCCAGCACCTCCCGGCCCTTTAAAAGTTTCAGAAGGGGGGTTTTAGGGTCATGTGACCGTTGTGATTCGCCATCACGGAGGTCACATGATCGGAAAAGGTCCCGATCGGAAGGGGAGATTGTGACCTTTCCGTTAGTCACGGACATATGTGCTGATAGTGCGCAGGGCGCACGCTTTCAGCGCATATGTATTTTCTAATGGAACGCAAATATGCGGTCGCTCAGTATCAAGGCCCAGACACCGAGAGGCTGCATATTTCTGTGCGCTCGGTGTCAAGAGGTTATTCAGGTGATTCTTAGAGAGAGAGAAATCTGCGCTACCCAAAGCACATCCTGGTCAAATCTTTGGAATATTTGGGAATGACCAAATCTAACTAACATAAAACTTTTGAACTTGAATTGAATGGTGCTTTAGGTGGACCTCCAGAGGAATAGGAAAAGGTAAAATCCCGAGCCAGTTGATATGCCTGGCTGGGTAGAGTTACCCGTTCAATTTCTCCTGGTAATGATTGTCATCTGGAAAGAAAGGGATGGAGAATTTAACAGCTGTCATCAGAACATGGAGAAGGGGAAATCTTCCAATAGGAAAACCTTGGCTTCATCCTCAGGTGCGAGTCTTTTTTTCCTTCAATTTACACCAAAATCTGTACATGGATCTCCCACTTTTGCTCCTTTGGTGATTCCCGGCAACAGCCTACCCCTTATCATACTGCCCTTGGCTGTTGATTTAATTCTGAGCTCTGTGTGCGGACCTCTGTGACACACCTACTGAATTTCCATGGATGAAGTTTCAACACGTGACCCCAGCCAAAGAGTCCACATTGTGAGACTGTAATCTTACACCTCCCCCCCCCCCCTTCAATTTTTTTAAATTTTAATCTTCTGTTTTTCTGACCGTACTCATAAAACCTGTTAGTATATCCTTCTCATGTTCACGGTACAAATACTGTATGTTGTTAAACTACGATGGGGAATAAATGTTCTTGGAATTCCTTTTTGTACTGTAAAGACTTCATGGAATTGCCTTGATGGTTTCTCTTCCTGTTTGCATCTTTATATTTGTAAAATGAATAAACAATTTGTTCTAGTAAAAAAAATAATAATAACTAGTTTTAACTTTCCCTACAATATTGAAAACAAAAAACAAATGTTTTGGAAGGACAAGCAACTTTAATTTAGTAAGTGATATCACGGAACTACACTACATCTGAGCACCAGAAACCAAAACCACTTTTTGATTAATTTATGATGTTCAAAGCAAACTCGCCCATCTATCCATGTCGCCATACTTTATTTTGTTTAGAAATAGCTTTGACACCCCGCCCCCCCCACCCCAGCTTTTCTGGCCATAGCCATCTTTAGTAAGTGGAGATTATTCTTGTAGCATTTACTTTCTGGAATTCATCTGCCCTTGGCTCAGGCATGCAGACAAGGGGGTGCGCTTGGATGAGAAAACCCCTCCTCCCCTCCTGAAGACTCCTGGGATGTATGACATAATTTGCCTAGGCCTGGAAACCAGGAAGTAACTATAGATATGCAAAAAAAAAGTTTAAAACAAGTAAACATGATAAATTTTTTAAAATCTATTTCTAATGCTAGAAGCATAAGGACTAAAAATAGTCAATGTTGATTGAAAGAGAGAAGTTCTGCTTTAGGTCAGAAACTATTTTTAGATATGAAGAAGTCAGCTACATCTTTGTTTGCATTCTCATATCATCACTGAGTAGTATTATTAGTTACAATAAACCTGTTAATAGAAACAGTCTTTTGCCTTGCTTGATTCATTTGCAGAATGGGATTTTGGCTTTTTGTCATTTTAAAAAACAAAGTTTAATTATATGAAAATGTTAACCTCCAAAGAATGTAATAGGTAATTAGTAAAATATGTGTTTGGCAGATCACTTTATTAGTGATATTTAGCTTTTTGCGTAGGACTGATATTAAAATAGGCAGTTCTAATTACAGTGTTCTACTGCCTTCACAAGTTTATATTTGTCTGGTTCACAGAGGAAATGAAAAACAAATGCAAAACTTGATATTAATCCCTGGTTCACACTGATGCGGTGCGGAATTTGCAGCGTTTTTAGTGTGAATTCCGCACTGCATCAGAATCGCACCCTGTTCACGCGAACCGCTGCGGGTGTGTATGTTAAGTTCACAAAACTCTAAAAGCGGTCCGCAAAATGCGGTGCGATGTACAGAATCGGATCACATAGGTGTGAATATCAATGCGATCCGATTCTAGTGCGGACCCAAAAAAGGGTCCTGCACGTTTTTGGTGCGGTGCGAATAGAGCCATACCAAATGTATGGCTCCAATCGCACCGGAAACAAATCTTATGTGATTTGCACAGGATTGCGGTGCGGCACATTCGATATACCGCACTGCACATACGTGAACCCAGGCTAAAGTGCAAATAGCTTTTAGGATAAGGTTATAAAAGTACCAGTGTGTCAATGCTCTGTTGAACTATTACGTAACGTATATAAATAATAGACAGGCTAGCAAATCATATCCAGCTCTAAAGTGGCTGTATTTTTTAAAAAGTGTGTTGAGTACCTGTAAAATAAAGTTTCCTAATTGTACATTACAGGACACAGGATAAAGTATTCTGCAACCAACGGGTTATACTGCCACCTTCCAGAGAATTGGGTAATAGCAAGCATCCCAGTATAACCGCTTCCACTCCCAACATGCTTCAACTTTTTGCTAGTGTCCTTAGAAAAACAAACATATCTTCTCCTCTCTAGGAAACGCAAACTTTTTTTTACTTTTTAGAAAAACAGAAATGTTATCTATAAAGATCCATGCACACTGGGTTAAAAAAAATTCTGCTTCTAGAGAAGTTTAGTGTTTTGCCTGTAGCAGTAGCTAATGTTATCCTATGTGTCCTTGCACATTAGGGCGTTTAGATGCATATTTTAGGCTCACCATATAGAGGCAGAAAACCTATTCTGTCTTGCATTTTTTAGAGCAGTTTTCTGGGAGAAAAATTGCTAAATGCTCTTAAGCGCCTTTATATGAGCATTATTATTATTAAGAACTGGTGTTTCAGTGTGTATGGACCCTTTGGTTGCTGCAAAGCCATTGGGGCACCTGTTTGCAGCTTACGGATGGGTTACTTGTCAGCTTTGCCCTGGAGGACCGTACCCAGAGCCCACCAAAAAAAAGCAAGGGCCAACCTGTAATGTTGCCTTCCAAGCACTGGATCATGCATTTGGTGATTGGTGTTCTATAAGTCCAGGGCTGAGGTTCACCCATCTGGTGGAACTCAGTCCCATAAAACCCCTTTGAACGCTGGATGAGCGAAGCTCAGGCCTGCATAGGACATGTCCTACCTATCTGCCTGTGGGTATCTGCAGAATAGAAGATGGCTGATGCCTTTTATAGGCTCATTCACACTATCTGCTGGATAAATGCAGGTCACTGTTAGGACATATGTGTCCCATTTGCACCGTAAACTGGTGTGATATCTGATGTGGAAAAATGTGGCATGTCTGGCTCAGGTGTCCCACTGAATCTACACAGCCTCTTTCCCTTGGGCTGTCCTTACAGTTTTATTTGCCAGTGTCCAATTTTCTGAAGGTGGCATTATAACTCTTTGGTTCCTGAATATTTCATCTTTTATCCTGTAATATAGTTCAAGAAAGGGATTTTAAAGGTATGAAAAAATCCTATTTTATGACCACATGACTGCAATCACTTCCTTTACAGAGTTTTTCTGCAGTCTGTGGAGAGAGATGGGGACTCAACCCCAAATATCTGCTCTCTGCTGTGACATTCCTGTCACATTTTAGCTTAGTCCAATGCAGAACAAAAAACTGAGCTGGCCATTCTAGAAAGGATGATTTAGCCAATATTGAACTGGCTTTAAGAGCACTCTTGTGTGCTTGGAGTCTGGAATGAATGCAACGAGATGTGCTCCATAATCTTTTCTTAAATGCTGCTATGCCTGTGTAATCTTATTGGTTCTTCGTACTCATAGTTCAGGAATTTCCAGCTTAGTTCCATTCATTCTGCACTGATTAGTATCCACACTTCATGAAGTTCTTCCAGAGATGTAATTAACAGCCACTTTGGCCTGATTAACATCATATCTTGTGAAAGTGCATTTAATAAAAATAATTGAATGTATGGTCATTGCAATTAATAAGTATACCTGAATTTCACTTGATTTAAAAATCTTGTAATCTCCTTTACAGCTGCATTCAGACTGAAGAAGGAAGGTAGATCTTGGGGCCAATCTGGGCATTCACTTGCTGATAGCAGGAAAGAGATGAGCATATGAAGGAGCATAGAGATGAGCATATCAATCTATTGTGACTCCTTCACTGTCCGATTACAGACATGGGGCAAAATGGTGGCCTAGCTATGTTGCTTAACCGTAGCAGAAAAAGCCAGGCTATATGTGCTGTATGCAAACAGGTAAACTGGACGCCATGACGCTGAGGAATTTCAGAGATCCTGTTTCTGATTTTGTCTGCATATATGGACATCATCACACTCATTTGACAGTAATGCTTCACCAATGCTGCTCTCTTCTGATTGGGGAACAACAAAACAACAAAAGGGTACAAAGGTCTAGTAGAATTTTTTTTAACCGGCAGTGGTGCGCAAAAACTAAACACACTAGTGTATAAAAAAAAAGTGCACATGAAAAAACACACGCAAAAAAACACACTTAGGAGTGTGTCTCTTATCTAACTCCTGAAGAAGTAGGACTCTACCCTGACCCAGGGTTCAAGGCTCCTGACAGGGGCAAGGCTCAACTTGGTTCACCTAGCCAAAGGGCCTGGCGGACCCCTCTCCTCATGGTCAGCCACAGCCAACTAACAAGTACTATGTGAAGGGCTCTCCTAAAGAGAGACTCACTGGTTCAGGGGAGGAAGGACACTGGTGGCCACACTTCCTCCCTCTAGACTTCAGAGTAGGCCCTAGGACCCATCTTAGCCAAAAGGCCTAGCGCATTACCCAATGAAAATGTATTAGAACAAAACGCCAAAGGCATACTCACAAAACAGCCAAATGACTAAAGGTGTAGAATTAAACAAACCCAAGGTACAGTCTAGTGAAAGTATTACACAGAGACCTAGGCAGTACCCAGACACCCATGCTGACATGTTTTGAAGGATAGGCCCTCGAAATAAGAAATAAGCATTTAATAGCTAGTGCTGTTTGTGTATAGTGAGGATTACACAGGATGAACAATTCTGTGTTATGACCTGTCAACTGCAGTCCCATTCTAACCCAGCCTACTCCGGAAGTTGTACATGCATTCCAGGCATACAGTGTGCTGCGCTTCATCTGCAGCTGTGATGTGTGGAAGGCGGCTACTTCCAAAATGGGAGGAACAATGTGCGTTTTACTGTGGCATGTGTTCCAGCAGCGGCCATGTTTTGATATACGGATAGCCTCAGGAATTCCCCTACAGCAGCTCCTTTTTAAAGAAGTGATATACTATCATATATGTATAGAATTTAAAAGTATGGAGTAATAATTTCTAGAATACTGTCTCATATATTACTATTTATACTGCATGTCTCCACAATGATCATTAGATGTTTGTGGCTGGTCACAGACTGTTGGCAGGTGTGATTTCCATATATCGATATGTACACTTAAGAAGGGAGATGGGTATGAGAAACAGAGGACGATTGTGAGCAGATATGCAGATGCTGGTTAGAAAGAAAGAAAGAAAAAGAGAGAAAGAAAGAAGGAAAGAGAGAAAAAGAGAGAAAGAAAGAAAGAAAGAAAGAAAGAAGGAAAGAGAGAAAAAGAGAGAAAGAAAGAAAGAAAGAAGGAAAGAGAGAAAAAGAGAGGAAGAGAGAAAGAAGGAAAGAGAGAAAAAAAGAAAGAAAGAAAGAAAGAAAGAAGGAAAGAGAGAAAAAGAGAGAAAGAGAAAGAAAGAAAGAAAGAAAGAAAGAAAGAAAGAAAGAAAGAAAGAAAGAAAGAAAGAAAGAAAGAAAGAAAGAAAAAGAGAGAAAAAAGAAGGAAAGAGAGAAAAAGAGAGAAAGAAAGAAAGAAAGAAAGAAAGAAGGAAAGAGAGAAAAAGAGAGGAAGAAAGAAAGAAGGAAAGAGAGAAAAAGAAAGAAAGAAGGAAAGAGAGAAAAAGAGAGAAAGAAAGAAAGAAAGAAAGAAAGAAAGAAGGAAAGAGAGAAAAAGAGAGGAAGAAAGAAAGAAGGAAAGAAAGAAAGAGAGAAAGAAGGAAAGAGAGAAAGAAAGAAAGAAAGAAAGAAAGAAAGAAAGAAAGAAAGAAAGAAAGAAAGAAAGAAAGAAAGAAGTGAAGGGAACTCTCCCCAATGGGACACAGATGGCAAAAAACTGACAGGGGTTAGGACCCTCCCTTACTCTACTTAAAATAAAAACAAAAGTTTTTCCAATAGTTCTACTTTAAACTTAAACTGTTTTTAAAGCCATTTTGTATCTCCAATTTGCTCTGATTCTGATTATGCGCTGCGTGTACTTGTATAAGAAACTAAAGTCCAATGGTGAAAACCCCTGTTGAAATTGGTTGGTATCTTTAAATTGTGACCTCTTCAACAAATGAGCGTAATTTGTACCCATATATGGAATGTACAATATGACGCATTCAATTTCAGGACAATCGAACACTAAGATTAAACCCTATGTTCTTTTAATAAAGTTCATACTGAAATGTCCTGCTTCTAGACAATGAGATCTGTCATATATGTATTATTTACAGTCTTCACAGTGCACCTATTTCCTCAGTGTTTAAAAATAGCAAGATAGTACATGTGCTTCCTGATCTATGATTCATCATAATACTGAACAGTATCATAAGAGCCAATAAATCTGTGTATCTAACTGACAGGACGAATATTTTATAGTTTATTAACAGTATTCCACATGTGCCTTTGTAATACATTTTTAAAATGTACATGACTTTTTTAGTTTGAAATGGCAACTTGTGACTGTTTGCAAGGATTGGTATTAGAGATGAGCGAATTATTCAAAAATTCGGTTCGGCTGATTCGCCGAATTCGCCGAATAAATTAGCTTCGAGCCGAATATATTCGCTGCGAATTTAACTTATAAAAAGGGTGTTTCTAGGCTTCAGAGAGCCTTTATATTAGTGCAGAACACCGTACCTTTAATTTAAATGCCCTTGGAGTCTGCTGGGGAAGAGAAATAATACTGTCAGTCAGTATGACATGCAGATGAGTGCCGTCGATCTTAGAATCACCGCACACTTCACTCATTTGGGCAGTCACGGGGCCAAAACCAGAGTGTGGAGCCACAGTGTGGCGGTGGAGGCAGCAGCAATGGGAGGCCATACAGCACCCTATGACAAAATGGAACCCACCAGCAGTGTGAGGAGACCTGAAAGTAGCACATGGCAGCGTGTGGCGATGGAGACAGCAGCAATGGGAGGCCGTACAGGGACCCATGACACACTCTGGACCTGGCAGCAGCATGAGGAGGCGGTACAGGGGCCCATGACAGATTACGGGCCTGGCAGCAGCATGAGGAGTCGGTACGGGGGCCCATGGCAGATTACGGGCCTGGCAGCAGCATGAGGATGCGGTACAGGGGCCCATGGCAGAGTGGCGGAGCGTAAGCAGCTAAAATTGAAGGCCATACAGAGGCCTATGTTAAAAAGTCCCCCCAGCAGCAGCGTGGGGAGACGACTATCAAGAGTCCAATGGCAGAGTGGCGGAGCAGAAGCAGCTTCAATTGAAGGCCATACACAGGCCTAGGTTTAAAAGTCCCTCACAGTTAATTCCAATAATGAACTCTACTCCTCCGTGCAATCTACTTACGAGACCCTGGGCAGGTCTGGGTCCAATTTGTGGTAGAGACTGGTTTTGTTCAGCCATGCTTGAGCGAGTAATAACAGGTCTGTGCTGCCCTTTGGTGTCTGGCTTAATGCGCACAACACTGAACGTCCCAGCGTTTGTCAACGATTTGCCGTTAAGTGATGCAAACCCGCTGAACCACGTTCATGAGGAGCCGGTACAGGGGGCCAAAAAATATTACCGCCAGCCGGCGTGTAAATGGATTTAACTCTTTGAACGTACAATAGTGGTTGTGAAGCAGAAAGTCAGTTTATTTAGCACAATCGGTCAATTGCAGCTTGCCGTTGGCTGGAAACTGTACGTTTATGTCACTGGAATGCACTAATCACCCAAAAAATATTACCGCCACCCGGCGTGTAAATGGATCTAACTCTTTGAACGTACAATAGTGGTTGTGAAGCAGAAAGTCAGTTTATTGTACACAATCGGTCAATTGCAGCTTGCCGTTGGCTGGAAACTGTACGTTTCTGTCACTGGAATGCACTAATCACCCAAAAAATATTACCGCCAGCCGGCGTGTAAATGGATTTAACTCTTTGAACGTACAATAGTGGTTGTGAAGCAGAAAGTCAGTTTATTTTGCACAATCGGCAAACTGCAGCACCAACTGTGCACGACAGCCACCAAAAAAAAAAAGGGTGTATGTCACTTTAAATTTTCGATTCTTTGATAGCTGTGGCCCTAAGTAACGATTCTGTGTCCCTGAGTAACGATTCTGTGTCCCTGAGTAACGATTCTGTGTCCCTGAGTAACGATTCTGTGGCCCTAAAGTCTCTGTGGCCCTAACTCTGTCCCTTAATACACACAGGTCTGTCTCTCTTGAATGACCATAGGCTAATGGAGAATTCTAAGATGGCCGCGATTTATAGCTCCACCATTACACAGTGCTGGCTGGCTGCTGATTGGCTAATGCGATCACATGTCATGAATGCATTATGGGTCAGCGCGCCTTGTCTGCGCGCCTTCCCAGAGATCCCCGCCCCATCTTCTCTGTCCATTTTCTCCGTCGCCACACATGTCGCCGCCATTTTTGGGAAAATTCGATTCGTGCATCCGAAGTTTGCTAATCTTCGGATTCGTCGCGAATCGAATTTTTCCAAATCTTCGGAATGAATTCCACTTCGTCATGTTCGATTCGCTCATCTCTAATTGGTATTCATTTACAACTCTGTGGGGTTTATTTACTAAAACTGGAGAGTGCAAAATCTGGTGCAGTTTTGCATAGAAACCAGTCAGCTTTCAGGTTTTTTTGTCAAAGGTCAATTGAGCAAGCTGAAGTTAGAAGCTGATTGGCTACCATGTACAGCTGCACCAGTTTTTGCACTTTCCAGGTTTAGTAAATAAACCCCTCTGAGTCGTACTGAACTTTGAATTTTAAGCAAATATCCCAAAGAACTTATTCACTGCAAAGTAGCCCATAATGACCAACCAGTAATCCACTTTGCTGAATTTAGACCACTAAGAGATGAATGCTGATTGGTTGTTACAGGTATTGTATATTTGCACATAGTGCTTTGCTTCCTTTTTTATTGTTATGGTACCAGGGGCGGCCTGACAACAGATGGGGCCCCTGGGCAATAGGAAATCATGGGGCCCCTGTGTCCTCACCAACACTCAAACCTACCCATAAAAGCCTATGAAAGGTATCAGGGGCATCTCATGGGGCCTCCTACTGACCCCGGGCCCTTGGGCAGTGCCCAAGTGCTTGAATGGTCAGTCCGCCCCTGTATGGTGCTGTATATCTGGGAAGTGCTAACAGACTGACAAAACTGCAGCTAACTGCATTGATAAATACCTTTTGACTATCCATTAGGGTTCTGCAAGAGTTCCCAAGGAGTTTTACTGCTGTTGCAGTGAATTTATATCTGCTTCTTGGTGGCTTAACTTTCCCCCTTGCAGCTTAGGTTTTTCAGCTGCAGCTTAAAGTGGAGCTCCATCCAAAAAGGGAAGTTCTGCTTTAAGACTTTGTCCCCCGCTCCCCATTAAGGATTGGCACATTTGGGGAGTGGGTACCCGAATTTGACAGGCACCCACTTCTGCTGCGATTGCTAGGCGATTGGAAGCGGAAATTGTCCTCCCCCCCTCTCTTCCCGTAGTCTTTTGGACACATGACAGGTCCCATTAGACTATGGGGCCATACACAAAGCGCAGCGCTACTCACGCATGCACAGTGGGCACCCGGCTGTGAAGCCACAAGCTGTCACAGCCGGGTGCCCACACTGAAGATGCCAGCGCTGTGGAGAGAAGACGGCCAGTGAAACCAGTCATGGTGAGGACACTGCTGGACCAAGGGACAGGTAAGAGGCTGTATTTTAAAAGTCAGCAGCTACAGTTTTTGTAGCTGCTGACTTTTGTTTTTTGCAGCTGGAACTCCGCTTTAACATTTCCCCCGCTAATAATTCTGGGAAGATAATTCCTGTACTGGCTGCCTGGAGAGCTAAAAAGCCATTGGCTAGCACTGACAGCACAGAGCTATAGACTGGCAGCTGGCCAGTATAGCAGGACATGCATGGACGTGAAAAGAGGAGAATGCATCATGTCAGGCCATGGATTTCCTGAGGTCACTCAGCCACCAGGAGGAGGTCAGGTACAACATGGGTAGCTGACAGGATGTGATGGCAAAAGTGGAGCAGGTCAGGTAAGAGGCAAAGTACCCTGCACATTTTTTTTTTATGCTGAGCATCAATATAGTTTTTTATCCCTGAGATCCAATGAAAAGTTTTTTGTTTTTTTTCTCTGAACACCAATTTAAGGTTTTTGTTCCCAAGCACCAACAGATTTTCCCTAAGCATTATAATTCAAAGTTTTTCCCTAATTTGTAATACAAATATTTCCTTGAGCACCAGTACAAAGATAGAGTTTTTCTCTGAGCACCAATGCACAGTTAAAAGGTTTTCATTGAGCACCAGTGCAAAGGTAAGGTTTTTCCCTGAACACCAATGCAAACGTTTTTCAATGAGCATCTGGGCAAAATTGACATTGGCCAAGAGCGCCAATACAAATTCAGTATTTTTTTTCTTACTGTTATCCTAATATTTAGTATGAAATTCTGTTTTAGATTTTATTACTGTTTGTTATAGTTATATATTCACATTTTTTTTGCTATGCTACAATTTACTGATCATATTAGTGTACTATGAGCTGAAGTTGAGAAAATTATTTCAGAGGTTCACTGGGATCTTAAAGTGTTTTCAAAGGTTTCTTGAGTGTAAAATGTTTGGCTTGCATGAAGTGCCAAAGACACAAGCATTGGTAAATCAGCTTAGTGTCAAAGCCTTTTTAAACAATGCATTTTGGCACCAATATCTTTTGGTGCAGGAAGAGAAGTCTAGAGTATCCTGGAGGTGAGTAGAGAATCCTGGAGGCGAGTATACAGATATGTAAATTTAAATTATAAATGATTAGTTTTAATTTTACAAAGAGGTTTAGTGTGAGAATTAGGGTTCAATCGCATTTGTGTGGAGACCTGTATTTTTCTGCCTTTGAAAACCTCAGGTCTTTGCAAGGGCACACAGAAAACAATTGCTTCTTTATATGCAAGGTATATGCAACACTATGATGGAGCAGAGGTGTGGAAAATTTAGCATCACTGCATTTTTCTTTAGCGCAGCGAACACTAGCCCACGTAGGACAACAGCTAATATGAAAACAGTGTGAATGAGTCCTTACTTCTAACATGCCAAGTTGGGCTAGTATGATGTGAAGAATAAAGGATCACTTTCTGTGCTGCTAGCAGTGTACTGTAAACTAGTAGTGCTGATTTCCAAGTGATGAAAGCTAATGTAACATTTTAACAATAAAACAAGCTATGTTTATCTACAAAATTACAAAATTTTGATGCATTCTTAAGAAACTATGAAAAAATATTTTAGCAGTTTTGGCTTACAATCTCTTTACTCCTCCGACAATGGGTGCAAGCTTCTGGGGTCACTGACTGTTCCATAAGGTCTACTTCCAAACACAAAAGAAATAAAGGCACTCTTCATTAAAAACCTTGTCTACATTTATCGAAGCATCCCAAGCACAGGACAATCCACATCCTGCAAGCTTTAATGCACTTCACTCCATCAGGAGCTTATTCGCAATGACTGTGAATAGGAATACGCTCCAGATGGAGTGCATTGTGGGTTGGAGGATAGGTGGATCAGCTTGTGCTTGGAATACTTCAATAAATGTACACAAGGTTTTTACCCACTTGAACTCCAGGAAGGTTTCCCCCAGGCCAGGCCATTTTTTGCTATTAAGCACTGTGCTATTTTGAGTGGTAATTTCATGGTCATGCTATGCTGTACGCAAATGAAATTGATATAATTTTCTTTTCACACAAATAGAGCTTTCTTTTGATGGTATTTGATCACTACTGTTTTTTCTTTTGTATAAATGAAAGAAGACCAAACATTTTGAAAAAAACACAATATTAATTACTTTCTGTTATAAAAAAAATTCAGTAAAAAAAAAAATCAAAGTTCATAAGTTAATGCCAAAATGTATTCTGCTACATGTCTTTGGTAAAAAAAAAATCCCAATAAGTGTTTTTTGATTGGTTTGTGTGAAAGTTGGTATATATATTGGCATGGGAACATGGGGATGGGATGCCATCCTCATGCCGAGGGCACGTGGCCTGGTAAGCCACAGGGAGAGGGGAGCTGTGGTTGATTGATCTTCTACTTACATCCACCATCAATGTTAGGGGCCAAATCTTTCACTGATATCCAAAATAAAGGGTCACATCTACACGGACTACAAATGTAAGGGGGCACTTGTCTACTGATCTCCAGTATAAGTAGGCACTTTATCACAGTCCATTATTGTAGGTGGCTCTTCTACTGACCAATGTAAAAGGCTATTTCTCCACTGACCTCCAATGATAGGGACCTTTCCTCGATGGCCAAAAATGCAAGGAAACACAACTTTTACTGTCTATGTTTCTTTCTTATTATTTGCTACATTTTAGTATTATTACTGAAGATTTTGTTGTATGGAGAAAGTGGGTGTTAAAAAAATTATGTGCATTGGGCTCACACACTACATACTGTATGTCACATTCTATAATATTTTCCTTAAAACTTTCTGCAACTTACTGATCACACTAATGTACCTAAAGATATATATTTTTAGTGAGGTTTCCTGAGACCTTTAAAAAAATTTCAATAGTTCCCAGGGGTATAAAAAGGTGAAAAGGCTGCTCTATGTACTTTGATCGAGCTGTGCTTGGGTACATGAACATTGCTTTGCATCAGAATTGTTTCTCTTCCCTTGAAAGTCAAAGAGAATGCAGAAGCAGCTTGAGAGAGTTCAGAACAAGGACAGAAACAAGTGAAAAGGCGTTAAGAAACTCCTCAAAAATACCTCATGCAAATGCATTTAAAATACAAACTGAATGCACATAGAAGCATGCTGAATTGTCCTGTCCACACAAGCACTCTGAAGAGCTGTCTCTAATGGACTGTAAGAATACCATATATGCTGTATGTAAAGATTTGAGCTTTAGACTGCTGTCAGCTGAAAACGGGTCACAGGAGGGCAGAACAAACTGCACTCCTAAGATCCACAGGGGAAGTGCAGTCAAACGAGCTTTGGCTGTATTTCTCCTTTAATAACTCATCCCCGGTCAATTTGTTAACTTCACAATTATTTTTTATTGTTCACTTTGAGGACTTTCAGTGTTTTATTGTATTGATTTTTCCTTGATTGTACATAGTTTATTTCAAAGAACTGAGTTAGTGAAGCTACAAGGAGAAGATTACTACAACTGTACCGTGCTATAAATGAGACACGGTTAACATTAAAAAAGCTTTCTAACCTTCATAGTTAGCCTTGAGTACCTGAAGGTCATTTTGAAACCGTACTGACACAACTAAACAAATAACATTCACAGATTGCTTCTATACATCATTCAGCTCACCTAAAAAGGCCACCATATAAAGTATTTTATTTACCAAAGACTTGCTGTCCATGTGATTATTTCTCTCCAAACTCATCCTTTGACTATGGCAATTTGTGTGATTATATCATTCTAATCAATAACTAGCTTTATAGTTATTATAGTCATTCAATATTTAAATTGTTTATAGTCTTTATTGTACCCATATGTACTAAGATTGCAATTCATTATGAATGAGGTGCCTTTGCCTTGCCATGTGTGTGTGGGTAGTTTCTGATCTACTTTGAGATTAAAACAGAAGTAAAAGAATGAGAATGTTTAATTCTGCCAAACATAGAGTTAAAGCTAAACTCCAGAAAAAGCAAATATTGTCCAAATACAAAAAACATGTATTCTTACTTGAATCATGGTGTCCTTAGTGTATTTCCTACAAGAAATAAAAACTCATCTGTTCCACGCTTGACAGTTCATCTTGGTATTTTCCTGGGTTTATAGATCAAAAATTGTTTCATCAAGCATCAAAATCTTCCATGCAGCTCTCTAGCAATGGCACAGGGAATGCTCTGACAAAAACCTTGAAATATATAAGATAGAGGCGAGCGTACAGATCTGGCACAATATTTAAAGCAATCTGTATCTATATAAAAGTAACATCTGTCAATCACATTTAGGAGGCTTTAAAACAGCTTTGTACATGTCCCAAATCTCTGTAGGGAGAAATGATACCCGGGGCCAGTGGCTCTGCGACAGATGATTAATTCCTCCACACCACAATAGAAGACACACCAGGAAGACCTGGCTTGACAAAGGGGACACCCATTAAAATATGTTGCTGTGGTATTTAAATAAGAGATGATTCATTCTTCCACACCACAATAGCAAACAGACCAGGAAGACTTGGCTTGACAAATGAGATACCCACTGAAAGCCTTGCTGTGGAATCTACACAACAGATGATTCATTCCTCCAAACTACAGTAGCAGAAAACCAGGAAGGCCTGACTTGACAAAAGGGGCGCTCATCGAAACGCGATGCTGTGGTATCTACATGATCTAGGAAGTAAGTAGGTTTAGCCTAAGTTCACATCTGTGTGGGTCTGTGCCAGCACAGCAAACAATTAATTTGAATGGGCTGCTGTACCTATGGGAAACACTGGGAGAAAAATCAAAACCCTTTTATAAAAACACAGTCACACAGAACCACATGGTGTTGTGGCACTATGCGATTTTAAAGCAACTGAAAATGTGTTGCATTTTTTAGTGCATAGAGGTGCCGGCACTAACACATCTACAAAAGAGCTGTACATTTTGCCTCAATTATGTATGCATCCTGACCCATATATATGTGAACCTAGCCTTACACAAGCTGTTGGGCTAGAACAGTGGAGATATGTTCTCTGGAGGGATGATTCATGCTTCTCTGTCTGGTAAACCAATGGACATGTATTGGTTTGGCAGTTGCCAGGAGAACGGTACTTGCCTGACTACATTGTGCTAAATGTAAAGTTTGGTGGAGGGGGGATTATGGTGTGGGGTTGTTTTCAGGGGTTGGGCTAGGCCCCTTAGTTCCAATGAAGGGAACTCTTAAGATGTCAGCATACCAAGACATAAGGGGCAATTTCATGCTCCCAACTTTGTGGGAACAGTTTGGGGATGGCGCCTTTCTGTTCCAACGTGACTGCGCACCAGTGCACAAAGCCAGGTCCTTAAAGACATGAATGAGCGAGTTTGGGGTGGAGGAACTTAACTGACCTGAACAGAGTCTTGACCTCAGCCCAATAGAACACGTTTGGGATGAATTAGAGAGGAGACTGTGAGCCAGGCCTTCTTGTCCGACATCAGTGCCTGACCTCACAAATGTGCTTCTGGAAGAATGGTCAAACATTCCCATAGACACGCTCCAAAATCTCGTGGACAGCATTCCCAAAAGAGTGGAAGCTGTTATAGCTGCAAAGGGTGGGCCAACCTCAAATAGAACCCTACAGACTAAGACTGGGATGCCATTAAAGTTCATCTGCATGGAAAGGCAGGCGTCCCAATACTTTTGGCAATATAGTGTATATTTTATTTTTACATAAATACAACTTATTTTAAATATTGCAAAACCCCCTTCTGCTTTATGTATTTTTTCCAGATCTGTGCAATGATCCAGTGTGAAACTTTGCCTGCAATAAAGACCAACCATTTCTGCTCTCTCTTCTTTTGCAGGTTGACTGGTCTTGTACCCCTCCTATATTTTTTTTACATGTAGCCTGTATTGGATGAGCCTACTGGGCCATTCCCACAGCTCTGCTGTCTGCATAGTCTATGTAAAGCCCAGTGATGATGTCACTGCTGCTTTTACCAGATAATATCTTGGTTTTTACAGGTATTTGATGCTCACAGACTGGATTTATATCATTTGCTGGCTATTGAGGTATACTGTATATCTAAATGAGAGTCTTTCTGCCCTTGATTTAAACGTTTTAAAGTTTATATTATTACTATACCGGATTTATATAGTGCAAACAGTTTGTGCAGCGCTTAAGCCAAAACCCTTTTTGCCAGTTTTGGAAAGAGTGCGGGAGGATAGACTCCTGTCAGGTTTTTACTGCTATCTAGGGTTCTGTTAAAGAGATTTGCCCTCACTTCTTGTCCTGTTGACAATGGTTTCATTAGGCAAGAAGTAAGAAGAAACAACAACAGAGAAATGGACAAATACTTAATCTCGCTAGGGATCTGGCCTTCCTTTACTTGAAAAGCATTTTGATTTATGTCTGTGTTGCTGTTGGAGAGTTCTGCTCTCCTCCTGTTTGGCAAAACAATATCAGCAGGACAGGAAATGCGGGTAAATCTCTGTAATAGAGCCCCAGATAGGAGTAAAAACTCGATGAGATTCTAAGCCTTCCTTAGACAAAACTAGAAAAAAAGCGTTTGGCTGGACACACACTTTAAAACTCTGCAACGCTCCAATCAAACTTATTTTAAGTAAGCTCCAACCAAACTTTAAAATTTTTAAACAGTGGAAATGGGAAATGGTTCTTATCCCTCTCTCGCTTCCAGAAGATCAAAATAATGTCTACAGGTGGGAATTTAACCCCCCTGGCGGTATTCCTGAGTGTAGCTCTGGGTTAACTTTCAGTACCAGAAGCGATAACCCCAAGCTACACTCAGGAATACCCTGTTGCTCTGGGATCCCTCCAGCACTTACCTTGTCCTGCGCTCCTACGATGTCCCCCCTGCAGAGTCCCCGGCCATGTCCTCCGGCCGATGCCGGCAGCTGTCTTCCAGGTTCCGTTCCCTGCGAGTGTCGGGATGTACAGGGGAGGGAACCGGCGGCAAATTAAAAAAAAATTAAAAATGTGACATTCACTAAATACACTAAAATCTGATAGTATAACATTCCTGTATCAAACCATTTCACATACATTGTGTCCCGAGTGCTTTGTCCTGTGCCCTGCCTGCATTTTTACTGTTCTTTCTGCCCTGAAACTGAGAAACGTCCATGGCGTCCAAAAAGCATCCCTTTTAGGTCAAAAGCAGTTTTAGACCAGCTAGAGAACAGCGATAGTAAATTAGAACCACTTGCAGAATTGAGTGATAATGATTCGTGGGGAAATTCATCATCAGACACTGAAAACGATTCTGCGACTGAGCTCAGTGATGTGCGAACTTTGCGCTCTATTTCAAATTTCAGTGTCTTTGGTTTGATTATATTATTGAAATAAATTTATTATTATTATATTATTATTTTTTTTGATTACTTATTATATTATAATTTATGATTTTATGTTTCAAATTTTATCATACCCGGGATGTTTACTAGACTCTTGTTCGGACAGATTTCAGTGAGTTATTCCTAAGAATCACAGGCCTGCAATAAAAAAACAACATATTTAAAGGGCAACTTTGAGTACCTCAAAGCTTATTCTACTTACTATACATATTTATTTAACATTTATAAAATTCATTGCAAGGCTGCTTTCACTCTGAACTTTTGTTCAGTTTTGCAGAAAAAAAGCTGAATAAAAATGCATGAAAAAATCCTATAGAGCTCTTCACGCTGGTCAGTTATGGCTCAGTTGTGTTTTTAAAAGTTCTTGCTGCATATTTGCTGCCTGTTCAGTTAAAAAAAGGCACAAAAATCACACCTCTCCATTGAAACCAATGGAAACTGCACACAAAAACACATTTTCCGAATGTCTCAAAGAGTATGTAGCCTTTTGACAGAAATGACATCTTAATTGGTAGAAATGAGTGAATGGTTTTGTCAGAACATTACCCATATTGCTCCTATTTACATTGGCCTAGGTGGATTTTTACGTATCTCACATTCAAACATTATTATTAGATGAGATGAACATAAAGTTTGTCCTGTACCTGCATTTGACATGATTTGAAATAAAGGGAGATTAGTGAATGTTTACTCATTTCCAGTACACCTTGCAGTAACTACAATGACTGTTCATGAAACTATTTAGCGAAGAATGATCATGTTGTTGGTATATGTGGAACAACAATTTTTTCGAGTGTGGTTGTGTGTATAGGAGTAGTGACTAACAGATGAATGAAGGAGGAAGCTCATGGCAAACAGCACTAGCTGACAAATGTGGTGGTGTGCTCTGTTGATATTGGATACAGTGAAGGTTGTTAAAGCAGCATTGTGCAATCCATAGAATTTACACAGATATTAAATACAACAATTAATTGGATGAATGGAGGGAGTCTTTCCCATGTGAACGTGCAGTCTAAAAGAAGTTGAGAACATGAAAGGTGTGCCATCCTATTTAATAATAGTGCAAATATAACAGGTGTGGAGTAAGGTATAGAAAGAATAGAAAATTACCCATAAACAGTCTGCCTAGTTTAAACTGCTAAAGGCAGATTCCGGTTGGTTACTATGAGTTATTGCTCCTATTACTTTTTTCATTAGAGTGTATCAAAAAAACATTTTTGTTTTGTTTTGGATATACTATAGTGGGGAAGGGATAGAACCCCTAAAGGTTTTATTGCTGTCTGTATCCTCAATGTGGAGATTTAGTCACTCATGGACAAAAAGTTAAGATAATCTAAAATTCTGAGTGTCAAAAGGAACGAGAATAAAGGGAAATATTCCTACAGGAGTGCTTGGTGACAGCTAAGAGGGAATTTCCCTTGTTTCAGATAAATTATCTTTTTCTTTCTGTTGTGTCTATGGGACAGAAAGTGAAGGCAGGTCTCCTCAGTAGGGTTTAAACCATCCCCAATTTTTTATTATAATGATGTAACTTGTTGATACTAAGGCTACACTCCGTTGGAGATTGTGGTTGTCCGATTATATTTGTACATGGATCCATACTTCAATTAATAAAAAAAAGATCTGATTTAAAAAAAAAACATCTCCTACTCTATCCAGAAAACAAGTTTGGGCTTTAGTTATTCCTCAGATTATGAAATAAGCGAATTTATGAGTGATCAGTGTGTCAAGTATACCACCAGGGGCGGACTGACCATTTGGAAACTCGGGCACTGCCCGAGGGGCCGGGGTCAGTAGGGGGCCCCATGAGATGCCCCTGGTACCTTTTTCATAGGCTTTTTTGAGTTTGGGCAAGGAGACAGGGGCCCCATGATCCCCTATTGCCCGGGGGCCCCATGAGTTATCAGTCCACCCCTGTATACCACTAATATAAAAACAGAAATCAATATAAAGACAGCAGTCCATCTACACTTACCTGCCACTTTATTAGGTACACCTTGCTAGTACCAGGCTGGACCCTCTTTTGCCTTTACAACTGTCTTCATTCTTTGTGGCAAAGATTCACAAGGTGTTGGAAACATTCCTCAGAGATTTCTGGTCCATATTGACATGAGTTACTGTTGCTTTTCTATCATCTCAAATCAGTCTGCCGATTCTCCTCTGACATTTCCGTCCACACAGCCACCGCTCACTGTATATGTTCTCTTTTTTGGGCCATTCTCTGTAAATCCTAGAGATGGTTGTGCGTGAAAATCCCAGTAGATCAGCAGTGTTTGAAATACTCAAACCAACCTAAATGGAACAAACAACCAGGCCACGTTCAAAGTCACTTAACCACTTCCCTTCTGGCCCATGTACATAAATGGCTGGACAGGAGCAGTGCCGAAGCGGGTGGTGGTTTATAAAGGGCCCCCGCATTCACAGCCTGTGCGCTCTCCATGGGAGCACGTGGCACCGCAATCTTGTGCCTGCTGTACAAGACCTCTGTACGAGGTCCCGATTCATGTGATCCCTGATTGGCCAATCAGTGATCACATGAATAGTAGTAAGCAAGATGTCACTTCTGACATCATTGTTTACTACGTGTGAAATCTGTGAATGATCACAGAGGTCACATGGTACAAGGCTATTCACAACAGCCTTGTACCATGTGACAAGCTGTGACCAATCATAGCTCTCACAGTATTTCTCAATGGCTGCAGGAATGCACTAGAGAGAAGGAGAAATGATTGCTTTTACAGCCTTTGTGGGTATAAAAGCAATCAGTGCAAGAAAAGAAAAAAAAACTTCATCACCCCCCACAAGTAGCACAGTGTCACTATGGTGACACTGTACTGCTAGGGTGACGGTATGTTAAAAAAAAAAAAACAAAACCCATAAATAATAATTAGAGATGAGCGAAGAAATGAAAAATTCGATTCGACTGATTCGGCGAATTCGTGGACAATATTCGATTCGAGTCGAATAAATTCGCTGTGAATTTAACTTAAAAAAGGGTGTTTCTAGGCTTCAGAGAGACTTAATATTAGTGCAGAACACTGTACCTTTAATTTAAATGCCCTTGGAGTCTGCTGGGGAAGAGAAATAATACTGTCAGTCAGTATGACATGCAGATGAGTGCCGTCGATCTTAGAATCACCGCACACTTCACTCATTTGGGCAGTCACGGGGCCAAAACCAGAGTGTGGAGCCACAGTGTGGCGGTGGAGGCAGCAGCAATGGGAGGCCATACAGCACCCTATGACAAAAATGGAAACCACCAGCAGTGTGAGGAGACCTGAAAGTGGCACATGGCAGAGTGTGGCGATAGAGACAGCAGCAATGGGAGGCCGTACAGGGACCCATGACACACTCTGGACCTGGCAGCAGCATGAGGAGGCGGTACAGGGGCCCATGACAGATTACGGGCCTGGCAGCAGCATGAGGAGTCGGTACAGGGGCCCATGGCAGATTACGGGCCTGGCAGCAGCAATGGGAGGCCGTACAGGGACCCATGACACACTCTGGACCTGGCAGCAGCATGGGGAGGCGGTACAGGGGCCCATGACAGATTACGGGCCTGGCAGCAGCATGAGGAGTCGGTACGGGGGCCCATGACACACTCTGGACCTGGCAGCAGCATGAGGAGGCGGTACAGGGGCGCATGACAGATTACGAGCCTGGCAGCAGCAACTTGGACAGGAGGACGTTCAGCTTCTGCACCGTCGGGTGCGTGCTCGCAAACTGTTGTCTCTTGGAAACGGATTCCAAGAAAGACTGCTGACGGAATCCGTGAAGAGGAGTAGCAGGAGAAGGAGCATCTGAACGAGCGGAATATGCCAACAAGCGACAACAGTGGCCCATGACAGATTACGGGCCTGGCAGCAGCATGAGGAGTCGGTACGGGGGCCCATGGCAGATTACGGGCCTGGCAGCAGCTATGGGAGGCCCGTAATCTGCCAGCACCCTATGACAAAAAATGGAACCCACCAGCAGTGTGAGGAGACCTGAAAGTGGCACATGGCAGAGTGTGGCGATGGAGACAGCAGCAATGGGAGGCCGTACAGGGACCCATGAGAGACTCTGGACCTGGCAGCAGCATGAGGAGGCGGTATAGGGGCCCATGGCAGATTAGGGGCCTGGCAGCAGCTATGGGAGGCCCGTAATCTGCCAGCACCCTATGACAAAAAATGGAACACACCAGCAGTGTGAGGAGACCTGAAAGTGGCACATGGCAGAGTGTGGCGATGGAGGCAGCAGCAATGGGAGGCCGTACAGGGACCCATGAGAGACTCTGGACTTGGCAGCAGCATGAGGAGGCGGTATAGGGGCCCATGGCAGATTAGGGGCCTGGCAGCAGCTATGGGAGGCCCGTAATCTGCCAGCACCCTATGACAAAAAATGGAACACACCAGCAGTGTGAGGAGACCTGAAAGTGGCACATGTTTGGGGCATGATTCATGGCGGATTTAGTCAGTTGTGTCAGGAACTGGTGGTTTGAAATCCAGACTAATCCACGCCTGATTCATTTTCACAAACGTGAGTCTCTCCACACTTTGGGTGGACAGTCGTGTCCTCCGCGGAGTTGCAATACCTCCTGCCGCACTAAACACGCGCTCCGATGCCACGCTACTGGCCGGGCATGACAGCCTTTCAAGGGCAAATTCAGCTAGTTGGGGCCAAAGGTCAAGTTTCGTTGCCCAGTAGTCAAGGGGATTGTCTACCTCGGTTGGCAGGGTGCTGTCCAAGTAGGCCTAAGCCTGTTGTTTGAGGTCCTGCTCCAGGTCCACCTGATGCTGCTGCTGCTGCTGCGGCTGGTTAGTAGTTTCCTCACTGCGCTGGTGAAGAAAGCTACTCATCATCGACTGCAGACTGAGGCAGCCGCTGCTGGTGGAGCTGCCACTGCTCCTACCACCCCACCCCTCCCCTGCTGCCATGGCAGCGGAACACGAGCGCACAGGGCCCACAGTGTCTGAGGATGGACGTTGGCGCAGACAGGCAGAGACCAGCTGACTACATAGGTGTTTTTTATAGTACGTTATTTTGGCCTCCCTCTCAGCAGGTGTGAAAAAGGCCACCATTTTTGAACGGTAGCGAGGGTCCAACAAGGTGGACAGCCAAAAGTCATCCCTCTGTCTGATGGTTATTATTCGGCTGTCGCTACGCAAGCAACCGAGCATGCTATGGGCCATTTGTGCCAAGGAATGCGAGGGACTCCCTGCCTCCATCTCCACAGCATACTGCCACGGTGCGTCTAGGTCCTCTGTCTCCTCTTCCTCCTCCTCTACCAGATGCTCCTGCTCCTCCACTCCTGTCCGCTGAGTGGAAAAACCACCCATTTCACTCAATAATTCCTGAGCACCAATGTCCTCCTCTACCTCCTCCTCTTCTTCCAGTCCTGCCCCCACAGGGGCCATGTGGCGTTGAGATCTGTGCGCCACGTCTACCGCACCCTGACCAGCCATTGTTAACAGCATTTGTTCCAGGACGTGCAACAGAGGAATGACGTCGTTCATCCCATAGTCCTGCCGACTCACGAATAGCGTGGCCTCCTCAAAGGGCCTGAGCAAGCGCAGGTGTCACGCATGAGCTGCCAATGGCTGACATCTAAGTTACACAGGGAGTACCTTTATCTGCTTTTAACATCAGGAAATCTGTGATGGCCTTTTGCTGTTCGTAAAGGCGGTCTAACATATGTAGGGTTGAATTCCACCTTGTTGCAACGTCACAGCATGAGGAGTCGGTATAGGGGCCCATGGCAGATTAGGGGCCTGGCAGCAGTTATGGGAGGCCCATAATCTGCCAGCACCCTATGACAAAAAATGGAACACACCAGCAGTGTGAGGAGACCTGAAAGTGGCACATGGCAGAGTGTGGCGATGGAGACAGCAGCAATGGGAGGCCGTACAGGGACCCATGAGAGACTCTGGACCTGGCAGCAGCATGAGGAGGCGGTATATAGGGGCCTACGGCAGATTAGGGGCCTGGCAGCAGCTATAGGAGGCCCGTAATCTGCCAGCACCCTATGTCAAAAAATTCAACACACCAGCAGTGTGTGAGGAGACCTGAAAGTGGCACATGGCAGAGTGTGGCGATGGAGACAGCAGCAATGGGAGGCCGTACAGGGACCCATGACAGACTCTGGACTTGGCAGCAGCATGAGGAGGCGGTATATAGGGGCTTATGGCAGATTAGGGGCCTGGCAGCAGCTATAGGAGGCCCGTAATCTGCCAGCACCCTATGTCAAAAAATTCAACACACCAGCAGTGTGAGGAGACCTGAAAGTGGCACATGGCAGAGTGTGGCGATGGAGACAGCAGCAATGGGAGGCCGTACAGGGACCCATGACAGACTCTGAACTTGGCAGCAGCATGAGGAGGCGGTATATAGGGGCCCATGGCAGATTAGGGGCCTGGCAGCAGCTATAGGAGGCCCGTAATCTGCCAGCACCCTATGTCAAAAAATTCAACACACCAGCAGTGTGAGGAGACCTGAAAGTGGCACATGGCAGAGTGTGGCGATGGAGACAGCAGCAATGGGAGGCCGTACAGGGACCCATGACAGACTCTGGACTTGGCAGCAGCATGAGGAGGCGGTATATAGGGGCCCATGGCAGATTAGGGGCCTGGCAGCAGCTATGGGAGGCCCGTAATCTGCCAGCACCCTATGTCAAAAAATTCTACACACCAGCAGTGTGTGAGGAGACCTGAAAGTGGCACATGGCAGAGTGTGGCGATGGAGACAGCAGCAATGGGAGGCCGTACAGGGACCCATGACAGACTCTGGACTTGGCAGCAGCATGAGGAGGCGGTATATAGGGGCCCATGGCAGATTAGGGGCCTGGCAGCAGCTATGGGAGGCCCGTAATCTGCCAGCACCCTATGTCAAAAAATTCAACACACCAGCAGTGTGTGAGGAGACCTGAAAGTGGCACATGGCAGAGTGTGGCGATGGAGAAAGCAGCAATGGGAGGCCGTACAGGGACCCATGAGAGACTCTGGACCTGGCAGCAGCATGAGGAGGCGGTATATAGGGGCCCATGGCAGATTAGGGGCCTGGCAGCAGCTATGTGAGGCCCGTAATCTGCCTGCACCCTATGTCAAAAAATTAAACACACCAGCAGTGTGAAGAGACCTGAAAGTGGCACATGGCATGAGAGACTCTGGACCTGGCAGCAGCAGGAGGAGGCGGTATAGGGGCCCATGGCTGATTAGGGGCCTGGCAGCAGCTATGTGAGGCCCGTTATCTTGCAGCACCCTATGTCAAAAAATTTAACACACCAGCAGTGTGAAGATACCTGAAAGTGGCACATGGCAGCAGAGTGTGGCGATGGAGACAGCAGCAATGGGAGGCCGTACAGGGACCCATGAGAGACTCTGGACCTGGCAGCAGCAGGAGGAGGTGGTATATAGGGGCCCATGGCAGATTAGGGGCCTGGCAGCAGCTATGTGAGGCCCGTAATCTGCCTGCACCCTATGTCAAAAAATTTAACACACCAGCAGTGTGAAGAGACCTGAAAGTGGCACATGGCAGCAGAGTGTGGCGATGGAGACAGCAGCAATGGGAGGCCGTACAGGGACCATGACAGACTCTGGACTTGGCAGCAGCATGAGGAGGCGGTATATAGGGGCCTATGGCAGATTAGGGGCCTGGCAGCAGCTATGTGAGGCCCGTAATCTGCCTGCACCCTATGTCAAAAAATTTAACACACCAGCAGTGTGAAGAGACCTGAAAGTGGCACATGGCAGCAGAGTGTGGCGATGGAGACAGCAGCAATGGGAGGCCGTACAGGGACCATGACAGACTCTGGACTTGGCAGCAGCATGAGGAGGCGGTATATAGGGGCCCATGGCAGATTAGGGGCCTGGCAGCAGCTATGTGAGGCCCGTAATCTGCCTGCACCCTATGTCAAAAAATTAAACACACCAGCAGTGTGAAGAGACCTGAAAGTGGCACATGGCATGAGAGACTCTGGACCTGGCAGCAGCAGGAGGAGGCGGTATAGGGGCCCATGGCTGATTAGGGGCCTGGCAGCAGCTATGTGAGGCCCGTTATCTTGCAGCACCCTATGTCAAAAAATTTAACACACCAGCAGTGTGAAGAGACCTGAAAGTGGCACATGGCAGCAGAGTGTGGCGATGGAGACAGCAGCAATGGGAGGCCGTACAGGGACCCATGAGAGACTCTGGACCTGGCAGCAGCAGGAGGAGGTGGTATATAGGGGCCCATGGCAGATTAGGGGCCTGGCAGCAGCTATGTGAGGCCCGTAATCTGCCTGCACCCTATGTCAAAAAATTTAACACACCAGCAGTGTGAAGAGACCTGAAAGTGGCACATGGCAGCAGAGTGTGGCGATGGAGACAGCAGCAATGGGAGGCCGTACAGGGACCATGACAGACTCTGGACTTGGCAGCAGCATGAGGAGGCGGTATATAGGGGCCCATGGCAGATTAGGGGCCTGGCAGCAGCTATGTGAGGCCCGTAATCTGCCTGCACCCTATGTCAAAAAATTTAACACACCAGCAGTGTGAAGAGACCTGAAAGTGGCACATGGCAGCAGAGTGTGGCGATGGAGACAGCAGCAATGGGAGGCCGTACAGGGACCATGACAGACTCTGGACTTGGCAGCAGCATGAGGAGGCGGTATATAGGGGCCCATGGCAGATTAGGGGCCTGGCAGCAGCTATGTGAGGCCCGTAATCTGCCTGCACCCTATGTCAAAAAATTTAACACACCAGCAGTGTGAAGAGACCTGAAAGTGGCACATGGCAGCAGAGTGTGGCGATGGAGACAGCAGCAATGGGAGGCCGTACAGGGACCATGACAGACTCTGGACTTGGCAGCAGCATGAGGAGGCGGTATATAGGGGCCCATGGCAGATTAGGGGCCTGGCAGCAGCTATGTGAGGCCCGTAATCTGCCTGCACCCTATGTCAAAAAATTTAACACACCAGCAGTGTGAAGAGACCTGAAAGTGGCACATGGCAGCAGAGTGTGGCGATGGAGACAGCAGCAATGGGAGGCCGTACAGGGACCATGACAGACTCTGGACTTGGCAGCAGCATGAGGAGGCGGTATATAGGGGCCCATGGCAGATTAGGGGCCTGGCAGCAGCTATGTGAGGCCCGTAATCTGCCTGCACCCTATGTCAAAAAATTTAACACACCAGCAGTGTGAAGAGACCTGAAAGTGGCACATGGCAGCAGAGTGTGGCGATGGAGACAGCAGCAATGGGAGGCCGTACAGGGACCATGACAGACTCTGGACTTGGCAGCAGCATGAGGAGGCGGTATATAGGGGCCCATGGCAGATTAGGGGCCTGGCAGCAGCTATGTGAGGCCCGTAATCTGCCTGCACCCTATGTCAAAAAATTTAACACACCAGCAGTGTGAAGAGACCTGAAAGTGGCACATGGCAGCAGAGTGTGGCGATGGAGACAGCAGCAATGGGAGGCCGTACAGGGACCATGACAGACTATGGACTTGGCAGCAGCATGAGGAGGCGGTATATAGGGGCCCATGGCAGATTAGGGGCCTGGCAGCAGCTATGTGAGGCCCGTAATCTGCCTGCACCCTATGTCAAAAAATTTAACACACCAGCAGTGTGAAGAGACCTGAAAGTGGCACATGGCAGCAGAGTGTGGCGATGGAGACAGCAGCAATGGGAGGCCGTACAGGGACCATGACAGACTCTGGACTTGGCAGCAGCATGAGGAGGCGGTATATAGGGGCCCATGGCAGATTAGGGGCCTGGCAGCAGCTATGTGAGGCCCGTAATCTGCCTGCACCCTATGTCAAAAAATTTAACACACCAGCAGTGTGAAGAGACCTGAAAGTGGCACATGGCATGAGAGACTCTGGACCTGGCAGCAGCAGGAGGAGGCGGTATAGGGGCCCATGGCTGATTAGGGGCCTGGCAGCAGCTATGTGAGGCCCGTTATCTTGCAGCACCCTATGTCAAAAAATTTAACACACCAGCAGTGTGAAGAGACCTGAAAGTGGCACATGGCAGCAGAGTGTGGCGATGGAGACAGCAGCAATGGGAGGCCGTACAGGGACCCATGAGAGACTCTGGACCTGGCAGCAGCAGGAGGAGGTGGTATATAGGGGCCCATGGCAGATTAGGGGCCTGGCAGCAGCTATGTGAGGCCCGTAATCTGCCTGCACCCTATGTCAAAAAATTTAACACACCAGCAGTGTGAAGAGACCTGAAAGTGGCACATGGCAGCAGAGTGTGGCGATGGAGACAGCAGCAATGGGAGGCCGTACAGGGACCATGACAGACTCTGGACTTGGCAGCAGCATGAGGAGGCGGTATATAGGGGCCCATGGCAGATTAGGGGCCTGGCAGCAGCTATGTGAGGCCCGTAATCTGCCTGCACCCTATGTCAAAAAATTTAACACACCAGCAGTGTGAAGAGACCTGAAAGTGGCACATGGCAGCAGAGTGTGGCGATGGAGACAGCAGCAATGGGAGGCCGTACAGGGACCATGACAGACTATGGACTTGGCAGCAGCATGAGGAGGCGGTATATAGGGGCCCATGGCAGATTAGGGGCCTGGCAGCAGCTATGTGAGGCCCGTTATCTTGCAGCACCCTATGTCAAAAAATTAAACACACCAGCAGTGTGAAGAGACCTGAAAGTGGCACATGGCAGCAGAGTGTGGCGATGGAGACAGCAGCAATGGGAGGCCGTACAGGGACCCATGAGAGACTCTGGACTTGGCAGCAGCATGAGGAGGCGGTATATAGGGGCCCATGGCAGATTAGGGGCCTGGCAGCAGCTATGTGAGGCCCGTTATCTTGCAGCACCCTATGTCAAAAAATTAAACACACCAGCAGTGTGAAGAGACCTGAAAGTGGCACATGGCAGCAGAGTGTGGCGATGGAGACAGCAGCAATGGGAGGCCGTACAGGGACCCATGAGAGACTCTAGACTTGGCAGCAGCATGAGGAGGCGGTTTATAGGGGCCCATGGCAGATTAGGGGCCTGGCAGCAGCTATGTGAGGCCCGTAATCTGCCTGCACCCTATGTCAAAAAATTTAACACACCAGCAGTGTGAAGAGACCTGAAAGTGGCACATGGCAGCAGAGTGTGGCGATGGAGACAGCAGCAATGGGAGGCCGTACAGGGACCCATGAGAGACTCTAGACTTGGCAGCAGCATGAGGAGGCGGTATATAGGGGCCCATGGCAGATTAGGGGCCTGGCAGCAGCTATGTGAGGCCCGTAATCTGCCTGCACCCTATGTCAAAAAATTTAACACACCAGCAGTGTGAAGAGACCTGAAAGTGGCACATGGCAGCAGAGTGTGGCGATGGAGACAGCAGCAATGGGAGGCCGTACAGGGACCCATGAGAGACTCTGGACTTGGCAGCAGCATGAGGAGGCGGTATATAGGGGCCCATGGCAGATTAGGGGCCTGGCAGCAGCTATGTGAGGCCCGTTATCTTGCAGCACCCTATGTCAAAAAATTAAACACACCAGCAGTGTGAAGAGACCTGAAAGTGGCACATGGCAGCAGAGTGTGGCGATGGAGACAGCAGCAATGGGAGGCCGTACAGGGACCCATGAGAGACTCTAGACTTGGCAGCAGCATGAGGAGGCGGTTTATAGGGGCCCATGGCAGATTAGGGGCCTGGCAGCAGCTATGTGAGGCCCGTAATCTGCCTGCACCCTATGTCAAAAAATTTAACACACCAGCAGTGTGAAGAGACCTGAAAGTGGCACATGGCAGCAGAGTGTGGCGATGGAGACAGCAGCAATGGGAGGCCGTACAGGGACCCATGAGAGACTCTAGACTTGGCAGCAGCATGAGGAGGCGGTATATAGGGGCCCATGGCAGATTAGGGGCCTGGCAGCAGCTATGTGAGGCCCGTAATCTGCCTGCACCCTATGTCAAAAAATTTAACACACCAGCAGTGTGAAGAGACCTGAAAGTGGCACATGGCAGCAGAGTGTGGCGATGGAGACAGCAGCAATGGGAGGCCGTACAGGGACCCATGAGAGACTCTGGACTTGGCAGCAGCATGAGGAGGCGGTATATAGGGGCCTATGGCAGATTAGGGGCCTGGCAGCAGCTATAGGAGGCCCGTAATCTGCCAGCACCCTATGTCAAAAAATTAAACACACCAGCAGTGTGAGGAGACCTGAAAGTGGCACATGTTTGAGGCATGATTCATGGCGGATTTAGTCAGTTGTGTCAGGAACTGGTGGTTTGAAATCCAGACTAATCCACGCCTGATTCATTTTCACAAACGTGAGTCTCTCCACACTTTGGGTGGACAGTCGTGTCCTCCGCGGAGTTACAATACCTCCTGCCGCACTAAACACGCGCTCCGATGCCACGCTACTGGCCGGGCATGACAGCCTTTCAAGGGCAAATTCAGCTAGTTGGGGCCAAAGGTCAAGTTTCGTTGCCCAGTAGTCAAGGGGATTGTCTACCTCGGTTGGCAGGGTGCTGTCCAAGTAGGCCCAAGCCTGTTGTTTGAGCTCCTGCTCCAGGTCCACCTGATGCTGCTGCTGCTGCTGCGGCTGGTTAGTAGTTTCCTCACTGCGCTGGTGAAGAAAGCTACTCATCATCGACTGCAGACTGAGGCAGCCACTGCTGGTGGAGCTGCCACTGCTCCTACCACCCCACCCCTCCCCTGCTGCCATGCCAGCGGAACGCGAGCGCACAGGGCCCACAGTGTCTGAGGATGGACGTTGGCGCACAAAGGCAGAGACCAACTGACTACATAGGTGGTTTTTATAGTACGTAATTTTGGCCTCCCTCTCAGCAGGTGTGAAAAAGGCCACCATTTTGGACCGGTAGCGAGGGTCCAACAAGGTGGACAGCCAAAAGTCATCCCTCTGTCTGATGGTTATTATTCGGCTGTCGCTACGCAAGCAACCGAGCATGCTATGGGCCATTTGTGCCAAGGAATGCGAGGGACTCCCTGCCTCCATCTCCACAGCATACTGCCACGGTGCGTCTGGGTCCTCTGTCTCCTCCTCCTCCTCCTCTACCAGATGCTCCTGCTCCTCCACTCCTGTCCGCTGAGTGGAAAAACCACCCATTTCACTCAATAATTCCTGAGCACAAATGTCCTCCTCTACCTCCTCCTCTTCTTCCTGTCCTGCCCCCACAGGGGTCATGTGGCGTTGAGATCTGTGCGCCACGTCTACCGCACCCTGACCAGCCATTGTTAACAGCATTTGTTCCAGGACGTGCAACAGAGGAATGACGTCGTTCATCCCATAGTCCTGCCGACTCACGAATAGCGTGGCCTCCTCAAAGGGCCTGAGCAAGCGGCAGGTGTCACGCATGAGCTGCCAATGGCTGACATCTAAGTTACACAGGGGAGTACCTTTATCCGCTTGTAACATCAGGAAATCGGTGATGGCCTTTCGCTGCTCGTAAAGGCGGTCTAACATGTGTAGGGTTGAATTCCACCTTGTTGCAACGTCGCAGATCAGGCGATGCTGTGGAATTCCGTTCTGCCGCTGCAGCTCAATGAGGGTGTTCTTTGCGGTGTAGGAATGGCTGAAATGCATGCACAGTTTACGTGACATTTTAAGGATGTCTTGCAGTGGGATGGTGGATTTTAGGAACCGCTTGACAACCAGATTGAACACGTGAGCCATGCATGGCGCATGGCACAACCTTCCTTGACGCAGAGCAGACACCATGTTCTTTCCGTTGTCAGTCAACATGGTTCCGATTTTTAGTTTGCGCGGAGACAGCCATCTGTCGATTTCTCTGTTCATTACACTCAGCAGTTCCTCCCCTGTGTGACTACGTTCGCCAAGGCATACCAGGTGCAGCACAGCGTGACACCGTTGCGCCCTGCACATGTGATATGCCGGTCGGGTAATGGGACTTGGCACGGGGGTGGCGGCTGAGGACACGGCGGAAAAAGAGGTGGTAGAGGCGGACATGCTTGCTGGACCAAGGACGTGCAAACGTGGAGGCAAAAGCGTCGTGACCTGTCCAAGTTGCTGGTGCGGCTGTGCCGGCACCACGTTCACCCAGTGGGCCGTAAATGACATGTACTGTCCCTGACCGTAGTTACAGCTCCACACGTCGGCGCTGCCGTGCACTTTGGCAGAGACCGACATGCTCAAAGACTGGCCCACCATCTCTTCTACATGTGAATGCAGGGCTGGCACTGCCTTTTGGGCAAAGAAATGACGGCTTGGCACTCTCCACCGCGGCGCGGCACAAGCCATCATTTCTCGGAAAGGTGCTGAGTCCACCAGTTGGAAAGGGAGGGACTGCAGCACCAGCAACTTGGACAGGAGGACGTTCAGCTTTTGCACCGTCGGGTGCGTGCTCGCAAACTGTTGTCTCTTGGATACGGATTCCAAGAAAGACTGTTGACGGAATCCGAGAAGAGGAGTAGCAGGAGAAGGAGCATCTGAACGAGCGGAAGATGCCAACGAGCGACAACTCCCCTCAGCAGAGGTGTTGGAGCCTTGACTGGCTGATAGAGGGCGATTGACGACGTCGGGTGACGGAGCAAGTAACGGAGCGGGTGATGGAGCGGGGGCTGGGGCAGGCAGAACCGCCGTATGTTTATCACGGTTTTCCCAGGCCACCGAATGGTGACGCTGCATATGCTGACGCAACGCTGTAGTCCCAACATGGGCCCCCTGGCCACGCTTGCATTTCTGGCCACATAGTCGACATACGGCTACGTTTACTTCCTCGGGCGGCTTGAGGAAAAATTGCCACACCACCGAGTAGGAAACTTTGCCCCCGCTACTCTTCACTGGCTGACTGCTACTTCCTCCGTGCGCACCGGCACCACTACTGGCCGTGGTGGTAGGCTGCAGTGGAGCTGGTGCTCTACTCCGTGGACGTTTGGCTCCACTGACACTGATGCGACCCTGCTGCTGTCTCCTGGGCAACCCACCGACTGTTTTGCTCGCTGCCAAGCTGCCACCCTCTTCTCCTGATGATGCGGAAGAAATTGCCTGATGACGACGAGGCTGCCAAGTGCGATCAACCTCCTCATCATCAAGTAGGGTCTCCGCCTCACTACTAGCCCCCTCGGCTGCGTCTGGGTCAGGAGACAGACCTGTCTCTAGACCGGCTACCGAGCCACTCTCCTCGCCAGTACTTGTTCGCTTGGCTGCTGAAAAGGCCGATGTCTCCCCCCGTTCCTGACCGCCCTCTGTTAGCTCTTCCTCACTGTACAGTGGGGCTGAGCCCACAGCATGCGATACTTCGCTTGGTGAGGGAACAGCAAAGGACAGGGGCAGGTAGAGGACACGTGATTTCAGTGGGCTTGGTCCCGGGCCATGCCAACTAACGGTTGTGTCTGACGTACCCACCGACCGTTGGCTGTAGGTGTCAGAGGTGACCTGGGAAGAGGAAGACGACCGAGCCAACCAATCAATGACGGCAGGGTTGTCGGTGGAGACACGACCGCTGGATGACACCGGGAGCACTGGCCTCTGGCTGCGAATACTGCTGCCTCGACCCCTTCCTCTGCTGCCACGTCTGCTCGCTCCTAAAACATTGCCTCCTCTGCCACTCCTCTGCATGTTGTCTGACATACTATTTAATTCAACGATTAGGTGTCCCTGAGTAACAATTCTCTGGCACTCAGTAACAATTCTGTCTGTCCCTGAGTATGAATTCTGTGGCCCTGAGTAACAATTCTGTGTCTGTGCGAGTAACAATTCTGTGTCTGTGCGAGTAACAATTCTGTGTCTGTGCAAGTAACAATTTTGTGTCTGTGCGAGTAACAATTCTCTGGCACTCAGTAACAATTCTGTCTGTCCCTGAGTAACAATTCTCTGGCACTCAGTAACAATTCTGTCTGTCCCTGAGTAACAATTCTCTGGCACTCAGTAACAATTCTGTCTGTCCCTGAGTAACAATTCTCTGGCACTCAGTAACAATTCTGTCTGTCCCTGAGTATGAATTCTGTGGCCCTGAGTAACAATTCTGTGTCTGCGCGAGTAACAATTCTGTGTCTGTGCAAGTAACAATTTTGTGTCTGTGCAAGTAACAATTTTGTGTCTGTGCGAGTAACAATTCTCTGGCACTCAGTAACAATTCTGTCTGTCCCTGAGTAACAATTCTCTGGCACTCAGTAACAATTCTGACTGTCCCTGAGTAACAATTCTCTGGCACTCAGTAACAATTCTGTCTGTCCCTGAGTAACAATTCTCTGGCACTCAGTAACAATTGTGTGTCTGTGCAAGTAACAATTCTGTGTCTGTGCAAGTAACAATTTTGTGTCTGTGAGAGTAACAATTCTCTGGCACTCAGTAACAATTCTGTCTGTCCCTGAGTAACAATTCTCTGGCACTCAGTAACAATTCTGTCTGTCCCTGAGTATGAATTCTGTGGCCCTGAGTAACAATTCTGTCTCTGTGCGAGTAACAATTCTGTGTCTGTGCAAGTAACAATTTTGTGTCTGTGAGAGTAACAATTCCCTGGCACTCAGTAACAATTCTGTCTGTCCCTGAGTAACAATTCTCTGGCACTCAGTAACAATTCTGTCTTCCCTGAGTAACAATTCTCTGGCACTCAGTAACAATTCTGTCTGTCCCTGAGTATGAATTCTGTGGCCCTGAGTAACAATTCTGTCTCTGTGCGAGTAACAATTCTGTGTCTGTGCAAGTAACAATTTTGTGTCTGTGAGAGTAACAATTCTCTGGCACTCAGTAACAATTCTGTCTGTCCCTGAGTAACAATTCTCTGGCACTCAGTAACAATTCTGTCTGTCCCTGAGTATGAATTCTGTGGCCCTGAGTAACAATTGTGTGTCTGTGCAAGTAACAATTCTGTGTCTGTGCAAGTAACAATTTTGTGTCTGTGAGAGTAACAATTCTCTGGCACTCAGTAACAATTCTGTCTGTCCCTGAGTAACAATTCTCTGGCACTCAGTAACAATTCTGTCTGTCCCTGAGTAACAATTCTGTCTGTCCCTGAGTATGAATTCTGTGGCCCTGAGTAAGAATTCTCTGGCACTCAGTAACAATTCTGTCTGTCCCTGAGTATGAATTCTGTGGCCCTGAGTAACAATTGTGTGTCTGTGCAAGTAACAATTCTGTGTCTGTGCAAGTAACAATTTTGTGTCTGTGAGAGTAACAATTCTCTGGCACTCAGTAACAATTCTGTCTGTCCCTGAGTAACAATTCTCTGGCACTCAGTAACAATTCTGTCTGTCCCTGAGTATGAATTCTGTGGCCCTGAGTAACAATTCTGTCTCTGTGCGAGTAACAATTCTGTCTCTGTGCGAGTAACAATTCTGTGTCTGTGCAAGTAACAATTTTGTGTCTGTGAGAGTAACAATTCTCTGGCACTCAGTAACAATTCTGTCTGTCCCTGAGTAAGAATTCTCTGGCACTCAGTAACAATTCTGTCTGTCCCTGAGTAACAATTCTCTGGCACTCAGTAACAATTCTGTCTGTCCCTGAGTAACAATTCTGTCTGTCCCTGAGTATGAATTCTGTGGCCCTGAGTAAGAATTCTCTGGCACTCAGTAACAATTCTGTCTGTCCCTGAGTATGAATTCTGTGGCCCTGAGTAACAATTGTGTGTCTGTGCAAGTAACAATTCTGTGTCTGTGCAAGTAACAATTTTGTGTCTGTGAGAGTAACAATTCTCTGGCACTCAGTAACAATTCTGTCTGTCCCTGAGTAACAATTCTCTGGCACTCAGTAACAATTCTGTCTGTCCCTGAGTAACAATTCTCTGGCACTCAGTAACAATTCTGTCTGTCCCTGAGTAACAATTCTCTGGCACTCAGTAACAATTCTGTCTGTCCCTGAGTAACAATTCTGTCTGTCCCTGAGAATGAATTCTGTGGCCCTGAGTAAGAATTCTCTGGCACTCAGTAACAATTCTGTCTGTCCCTGAGTAACAATTCTCTGGCACTCAGTAACAATTCTGTCTGTCCCTGAGTATGAATTCTGTGGCCCTGAGTAACAATTGTGTGTCTGTGCAAGTAACAATTCTGTGTCTGTGCAAGTAACAATTTTGTGTCTGTGAGAGTAACAATTCTCTGGCACTCAGTAACAATTCTGTCTGTCCCTGAGTAACAATTCTCTGGCACTCAGTAACAATTCTGTCTGTCCCTGAGTAACAATTCTGTCTGTCCCTGAGTATGAATTCTGTGGCCCTGAGTAAGAATTCTCTGGCACTCAGTAACAATTCTGTCTGTCCCTGAGTATGAATTCTGTGGCCCTGAGTAACAATTGTGTGTCTGTGCAAGTAACAATTCTGTGTCTGTGCAAGTAACAATTTTGTGTCTGTGAGAGTAACAATTCTCTGGCACTCAGTAACAATTCTGTCTGTCCCTGAGTAACAATTCTCTGGCACTCAGTAACAATTCTGTCTGTCCCTGAGTATGAATTCTGTGGCCCTGAGTAACAATTCTGTCTCTGTGCGAGTAACAATTCTGTGTCTGTGCAAGTAACAATTTTGTGTCTGTGAGAGTAACAATTCTCTGGCACTCAGTAACAATTCTGTCTGTCCCTGAGTAAGAATTCTCTGGCACTCAGTAACAATTCTGTCTGTCCCTGAGTAACAATTCTCTGGCACTCAGTAACAATTCTGTCTGTCCCTGAGTAACAATTCTGTCTGTCCCTGAGTATGAATTCTGTGGCCCTGAGTAAGAATTCTCTGGCACTCAGTAACAATTCTGTCTGTCCCTGAGTATGAATTCTGTGGCCCTGAGTAACAATTGTGTGTCTGTGCAAGTAACAATTCTGTGTCTGTGCAAGTAACAATTTTGTGTCTGTGAGAGTAACAATTCTCTGGCACTCAGTAACAATTCTGTCTGTCCCTGAGTAACAATTCTCTGGCACTCAGTAACAATTCTGTCTGTCCCTGAGTAACAATTCTCTGGCACTCAGTAACAATTCTGTCTGTCCCTGAGTAACAATTCTCTGGCACTCAGTAACAATTCTGTCTGTCCCTGAGTAACAATTCTGTCTGTCCCTGAGAATGAATTCTGTGGCCCTGAGTAAGAATTCTCTGGCACTCAGTAACAATTCTGTCTGTCCCTGAGTAACAATTCTCTGGCACTCAGTAACAATTCTGTCTGTCCCTGAGTAAAAATTCTGTGGCCCTAATAACGTTTCTGTGGCCCTAAGTAACAATTCTCTGGCACTGAGTAACAATTCTGTCTGTCCCTGAGTATGAATTCTGTGGCCCTAACTAGCGTTTCTTTGTCCCTAAATAACGATTCTGTGGCCCTCATTAACAAGTCTGTGTCCCTGAGTAATGGTTCTCTGTCCCTAAGTAACTTCTCTCTGTCCCCAATTCTCGTTTCTGTGGCCCTAACTCTGTCCCTGTCCCTAGTACAGAGCGGTCTGCCTCTGTTCAATGACTGCAGGCAAATGAAGATTTCCAAAATGGCCGCTATATATACCTCGACCATTACACAGTGCTGGCTGGCTGGCTGCTGATTGGCTGATGCGATCACATGTCGTTGAGGAATGCATTATGGGGCAGCGCGCCTTGTCTGCGCGCCTTCCCCGACATCCCCGCTCCGTCGCCGCACATGTCAGCCGCCATTTTCGGAAAAATTTCGATTCGCGCGTCCGAATTAGGCTGTTTTTCGGATTCGGCACGAATCGAAATTTTTCCGATATTCGACTCGAATTCCACTTCGGATACTTCGATTCGCTCATCTCTAATAATAATATAAAAAAAAAAAAAAATGTAAAAAACATTTTTTAAAAAATTATAATTTTTGGTTATAAATAGAGATGAGCGAAGAAATGAAAAATTCGATTCGACTGATTCGGCGAATTCGTGGACAATATTCGATTCGAGTCGAATAAATTCGCTGTGAATTTAACTTAAAAAAGGGTGTTTCTAGGCTTCAGAGAGACTTAATATTAGTGCAGAACACTGTACCTTTAATTTAAATGCCCTTGGAGTCTGCTGGGGAAGAGAAATAATACTGTCAGTCAGTATGACATGCAGATGAGTGCCGTCGATCTTAGAATCACCGCACACTTCACTCATTTGGGCAGTCACGGGGCCAAAACCAGAGTGTGGAGCCACAGTGTGGCGGTGGAGGCAGCAGCAATGGGAGGCCATACAGCACCCTATGACAAAAATGGAAACCACCAGCAGTGTGAGGAGACCTGAAAGTGGCACATGGCAGAGTGTGGCGATAGAGACAGCAGCAATGGGAGGCCGTACAGGGACCCATGACACACTCTGGACCTGGCAGCAGCATGAGGAGGCGGTACAGGGGCCCATGACAGATTACGGGCCTGGCAGCAGCATGAGGAGTCGGTACAGGGGCCCATGGCAGATTACGGGCCTGGCAGCAGCAATGGGAGGCCGTACAGGGACCCATGACACACTCTGGACCTGGCAGCAGCATGGGGAGGCGGTACAGGGGCCCATGACAGATTACGGGCCTGGCAGCAGCATGAGGAGTCGGTACGGGGGCCCATGACACACTCTGGACCTGGCAGCAGCATGAGGAGGCGGTACAGGGGCGCATGACAGATTACGAGCCTGGCAGCAGCAACTTGGACAGGAGGACGTTCAGCTTCTGCACCGTCGGGTGCGTGCTCGCAAACTGTTGTCTCTTGGAAACGGATTCCAAGAAAGACTGCTGACGGAATCCGTGAAGAGGAGTAGCAGGAGAAGGAGCATCTGAACGAGCGGAATATGCCAACAAGCGACAACAGTGGCCCATGACAGATTACGGGCCTGGCAGCAGCATGAGGAGTCGGTACGGGGGCCCATGGCAGATTACGGGCCTGGCAGCAGCTATGGGAGGCCCGTAATCTGCCAGCACCCTATGACAAAAAATGGAACCCACCAGCAGTGTGAGGAGACCTGAAAGTGGCACATGGCAGAGTGTGGCGATGGAGACAGCAGCAATGGGAGGCCGTACAGGGACCCATGAGAGACTCTGGACCTGGCAGCAGCATGAGGAGGCGGTATAGGGGCCCATGGCAGATTAGGGGCCTGGCAGCAGCTATGGGAGGCCCGTAATCTGCCAGCACCCTATGACAAAAAATGGAACACACCAGCAGTGTGAGGAGACCTGAAAGTGGCACATGGCAGAGTGTGGCGATGGAGGCAGCAGCAATGGGAGGCCGTACAGGGACCCATGAGAGACTCTGGACTTGGCAGCAGCATGAGGAGGCGGTATAGGGGCCCATGGCAGATTAGGGGCCTGGCAGCAGCTATGGGAGGCCCGTAATCTGCCAGCACCCTATGACAAAAAATGGAACACACCAGCAGTGTGAGGAGACCTGAAAGTGGCACATGTTTGGGGCATGATTCATGGCGGATTTAGTCAGTTGTGTCAGGAACTGGTGGTTTGAAATCCAGACTAATCCACGCCTGATTCATTTTCACAAACGTGAGTCTCTCCACACTTTGGGTGGACAGTCGTGTCCTCCGCGGAGTTGCAATACCTCCTGCCGCACTAAACACGCGCTCCGATGCCACGCTACTGGCCGGGCATGACAGCCTTTCAAGGGCAAATTCAGCTAGTTGGGGCCAAAGGTCAAGTTTCGTTGCCCAGTAGTCAAGGGGATTGTCTACCTCGGTTGGCAGGGTGCTGTCCAAGTAGGCCTAAGCCTGTTGTTTGAGGTCCTGCTCCAGGTCCACCTGATGCTGCTGCTGCTGCTGCGGCTGGTTAGTAGTTTCCTCACTGCGCTGGTGAAGAAAGCTACTCATCATCGACTGCAGACTGAGGCAGCCGCTGCTGGTGGAGCTGCCACTGCTCCTACCACCCCACCCCTCCCCTGCTGCCATGGCAGCGGAACACGAGCGCACAGGGCCCACAGTGTCTGAGGATGGACGTTGGCGCAGACAGGCAGAGACCAGCTGACTACATAGGTGTTTTTTATAGTACGTTATTTTGGCCTCCCTCTCAGCAGGTGTGAAAAAGGCCACCATTTTTGAACGGTAGCGAGGGTCCAACAAGGTGGACAGCCAAAAGTCATCCCTCTGTCTGATGGTTATTATTCGGCTGTCGCTACGCAAGCAACCGAGCATGCTATGGGCCATTTGTGCCAAGGAATGCGAGGGACTCCCTGCCTCCATCTCCACAGCATACTGCCACGGTGCGTCTAGGTCCTCTGTCTCCTCTTCCTCCTCCTCTACCAGATGCTCCTGCTCCTCCACTCCTGTCCGCTGAGTGGAAAAACCACCCATTTCACTCAATAATTCCTGAGCACCAATGTCCTCCTCTACCTCCTCCTCTTCTTCCAGTCCTGCCCCCACAGGGGCCATGTGGCGTTGAGATCTGTGCGCCACGTCTACCGCACCCTGACCAGCCATTGTTAACAGCATTTGTTCCAGGACGTGCAACAGAGGAATGACGTCGTTCATCCCATAGTCCTGCCGACTCACGAATAGCGTGGCCTCCTCAAAGGGCCTGAGCAAGCGCAGGTGTCACGCATGAGCTGCCAATGGCTGACATCTAAGTTACACAGGGAGTACCTTTATCTGCTTTTAACATCAGGAAATCTGTGATGGCCTTTTGCTGTTCGTAAAGGCGGTCTAACATATGTAGGGTTGAATTCCACCTTGTTGCAACGTCACAGCATGAGGAGTCGGTATAGGGGCCCATGGCAGATTAGGGGCCTGGCAGCAGTTATGGGAGGCCCATAATCTGCCAGCACCCTATGACAAAAAATGGAACACACCAGCAGTGTGAGGAGACCTGAAAGTGGCACATGGCAGAGTGTGGCGATGGAGACAGCAGCAATGGGAGGCCGTACAGGGACCCATGAGAGACTCTGGACCTGGCAGCAGCATGAGGAGGCGGTATATAGGGGCCTACGGCAGATTAGGGGCCTGGCAGCAGCTATAGGAGGCCCGTAATCTGCCAGCACCCTATGTCAAAAAATTCAACACACCAGCAGTGTGTGAGGAGACCTGAAAGTGGCACATGGCAGAGTGTGGCGATGGAGACAGCAGCAATGGGAGGCCGTACAGGGACCCATGACAGACTCTGGACTTGGCAGCAGCATGAGGAGGCGGTATATAGGGGCTTATGGCAGATTAGGGGCCTGGCAGCAGCTATAGGAGGCCCGTAATCTGCCAGCACCCTATGTCAAAAAATTCAACACACCAGCAGTGTGAGGAGACCTGAAAGTGGCACATGGCAGAGTGTGGCGATGGAGACAGCAGCAATGGGAGGCCGTACAGGGACCCATGACAGACTCTGAACTTGGCAGCAGCATGAGGAGGCGGTATATAGGGGCCCATGGCAGATTAGGGGCCTGGCAGCAGCTATAGGAGGCCCGTAATCTGCCAGCACCCTATGTCAAAAAATTCAACACACCAGCAGTGTGAGGAGACCTGAAAGTGGCACATGGCAGAGTGTGGCGATGGAGACAGCAGCAATGGGAGGCCGTACAGGGACCCATGACAGACTCTGGACTTGGCAGCAGCATGAGGAGGCGGTATATAGGGGCCCATGGCAGATTAGGGGCCTGGCAGCAGCTATGGGAGGCCCGTAATCTGCCAGCACCCTATGTCAAAAAATTCTACACACCAGCAGTGTGTGAGGAGACCTGAAAGTGGCACATGGCAGAGTGTGGCGATGGAGACAGCAGCAATGGGAGGCCGTACAGGGACCCATGACAGACTCTGGACTTGGCAGCAGCATGAGGAGGCGGTATATAGGGGCCCATGGCAGATTAGGGGCCTGGCAGCAGCTATGGGAGGCCCGTAATCTGCCAGCACCCTATGTCAAAAAATTCAACACACCAGCAGTGTGTGAGGAGACCTGAAAGTGGCACATGGCAGAGTGTGGCGATGGAGAAAGCAGCAATGGGAGGCCGTACAGGGACCCATGAGAGACTCTGGACCTGGCAGCAGCATGAGGAGGCGGTATATAGGGGCCCATGGCAGATTAGGGGCCTGGCAGCAGCTATGTGAGGCCCGTAATCTGCCTGCACCCTATGTCAAAAAATTAAACACACCAGCAGTGTGAAGAGACCTGAAAGTGGCACATGGCATGAGAGACTCTGGACCTGGCAGCAGCAGGAGGAGGCGGTATAGGGGCCCATGGCTGATTAGGGGCCTGGCAGCAGCTATGTGAGGCCCGTTATCTTGCAGCACCCTATGTCAAAAAATTTAACACACCAGCAGTGTGAAGATACCTGAAAGTGGCACATGGCAGCAGAGTGTGGCGATGGAGACAGCAGCAATGGGAGGCCGTACAGGGACCCATGAGAGACTCTGGACCTGGCAGCAGCAGGAGGAGGTGGTATATAGGGGCCCATGGCAGATTAGGGGCCTGGCAGCAGCTATGTGAGGCCCGTAATCTGCCTGCACCCTATGTCAAAAAATTTAACACACCAGCAGTGTGAAGAGACCTGAAAGTGGCACATGGCAGCAGAGTGTGGCGATGGAGACAGCAGCAATGGGAGGCCGTACAGGGACCATGACAGACTCTGGACTTGGCAGCAGCATGAGGAGGCGGTATATAGGGGCCTATGGCAGATTAGGGGCCTGGCAGCAGCTATGTGAGGCCCGTAATCTGCCTGCACCCTATGTCAAAAAATTTAACACACCAGCAGTGTGAAGAGACCTGAAAGTGGCACATGGCAGCAGAGTGTGGCGATGGAGACAGCAGCAATGGGAGGCCGTACAGGGACCATGACAGACTCTGGACTTGGCAGCAGCATGAGGAGGCGGTATATAGGGGCCCATGGCAGATTAGGGGCCTGGCAGCAGCTATGTGAGGCCCGTAATCTGCCTGCACCCTATGTCAAAAAATTAAACACACCAGCAGTGTGAAGAGACCTGAAAGTGGCACATGGCATGAGAGACTCTGGACCTGGCAGCAGCAGGAGGAGGCGGTATAGGGGCCCATGGCTGATTAGGGGCCTGGCAGCAGCTATGTGAGGCCCGTTATCTTGCAGCACCCTATGTCAAAAAATTTAACACACCAGCAGTGTGAAGAGACCTGAAAGTGGCACATGGCAGCAGAGTGTGGCGATGGAGACAGCAGCAATGGGAGGCCGTACAGGGACCCATGAGAGACTCTGGACCTGGCAGCAGCAGGAGGAGGTGGTATATAGGGGCCCATGGCAGATTAGGGGCCTGGCAGCAGCTATGTGAGGCCCGTAATCTGCCTGCACCCTATGTCAAAAAATTTAACACACCAGCAGTGTGAAGAGACCTGAAAGTGGCACATGGCAGCAGAGTGTGGCGATGGAGACAGCAGCAATGGGAGGCCGTACAGGGACCATGACAGACTCTGGACTTGGCAGCAGCATGAGGAGGCGGTATATAGGGGCCCATGGCAGATTAGGGGCCTGGCAGCAGCTATGTGAGGCCCGTAATCTGCCTGCACCCTATGTCAAAAAATTTAACACACCAGCAGTGTGAAGAGACCTGAAAGTGGCACATGGCAGCAGAGTGTGGCGATGGAGACAGCAGCAATGGGAGGCCGTACAGGGACCATGACAGACTCTGGACTTGGCAGCAGCATGAGGAGGCGGTATATAGGGGCCCATGGCAGATTAGGGGCCTGGCAGCAGCTATGTGAGGCCCGTAATCTGCCTGCACCCTATGTCAAAAAATTTAACACACCAGCAGTGTGAAGAGACCTGAAAGTGGCACATGGCAGCAGAGTGTGGCGATGGAGACAGCAGCAATGGGAGGCCGTACAGGGACCATGACAGACTCTGGACTTGGCAGCAGCATGAGGAGGCGGTATATAGGGGCCCATGGCAGATTAGGGGCCTGGCAGCAGCTATGTGAGGCCCGTAATCTGCCTGCACCCTATGTCAAAAAATTTAACACACCAGCAGTGTGAAGAGACCTGAAAGTGGCACATGGCAGCAGAGTGTGGCGATGGAGACAGCAGCAATGGGAGGCCGTACAGGGACCATGACAGACTCTGGACTTGGCAGCAGCATGAGGAGGCGGTATATAGGGGCCCATGGCAGATTAGGGGCCTGGCAGCAGCTATGTGAGGCCCGTAATCTGCCTGCACCCTATGTCAAAAAATTTAACACACCAGCAGTGTGAAGAGACCTGAAAGTGGCACATGGCAGCAGAGTGTGGCGATGGAGACAGCAGCAATGGGAGGCCGTACAGGGACCATGACAGACTCTGGACTTGGCAGCAGCATGAGGAGGCGGTATATAGGGGCCCATGGCAGATTAGGGGCCTGGCAGCAGCTATGTGAGGCCCGTAATCTGCCTGCACCCTATGTCAAAAAATTTAACACACCAGCAGTGTGAAGAGACCTGAAAGTGGCACATGGCAGCAGAGTGTGGCGATGGAGACAGCAGCAATGGGAGGCCGTACAGGGACCATGACAGACTATGGACTTGGCAGCAGCATGAGGAGGCGGTATATAGGGGCCCATGGCAGATTAGGGGCCTGGCAGCAGCTATGTGAGGCCCGTAATCTGCCTGCACCCTATGTCAAAAAATTTAACACACCAGCAGTGTGAAGAGACCTGAAAGTGGCACATGGCAGCAGAGTGTGGCGATGGAGACAGCAGCAATGGGAGGCCGTACAGGGACCATGACAGACTCTGGACTTGGCAGCAGCATGAGGAGGCGGTATATAGGGGCCCATGGCAGATTAGGGGCCTGGCAGCAGCTATGTGAGGCCCGTAATCTGCCTGCACCCTATGTCAAAAAATTTAACACACCAGCAGTGTGAAGAGACCTGAAAGTGGCACATGGCATGAGAGACTCTGGACCTGGCAGCAGCAGGAGGAGGCGGTATAGGGGCCCATGGCTGATTAGGGGCCTGGCAGCAGCTATGTGAGGCCCGTTATCTTGCAGCACCCTATGTCAAAAAATTTAACACACCAGCAGTGTGAAGAGACCTGAAAGTGGCACATGGCAGCAGAGTGTGGCGATGGAGACAGCAGCAATGGGAGGCCGTACAGGGACCCATGAGAGACTCTGGACCTGGCAGCAGCAGGAGGAGGTGGTATATAGGGGCCCATGGCAGATTAGGGGCCTGGCAGCAGCTATGTGAGGCCCGTAATCTGCCTGCACCCTATGTCAAAAAATTTAACACACCAGCAGTGTGAAGAGACCTGAAAGTGGCACATGGCAGCAGAGTGTGGCGATGGAGACAGCAGCAATGGGAGGCCGTACAGGGACCATGACAGACTCTGGACTTGGCAGCAGCATGAGGAGGCGGTATATAGGGGCCCATGGCAGATTAGGGGCCTGGCAGCAGCTATGTGAGGCCCGTAATCTGCCTGCACCCTATGTCAAAAAATTTAACACACCAGCAGTGTGAAGAGACCTGAAAGTGGCACATGGCAGCAGAGTGTGGCGATGGAGACAGCAGCAATGGGAGGCCGTACAGGGACCATGACAGACTATGGACTTGGCAGCAGCATGAGGAGGCGGTATATAGGGGCCCATGGCAGATTAGGGGCCTGGCAGCAGCTATGTGAGGCCCGTTATCTTGCAGCACCCTATGTCAAAAAATTAAACACACCAGCAGTGTGAAGAGACCTGAAAGTGGCACATGGCAGCAGAGTGTGGCGATGGAGACAGCAGCAATGGGAGGCCGTACAGGGACCCATGAGAGACTCTGGACTTGGCAGCAGCATGAGGAGGCGGTATATAGGGGCCCATGGCAGATTAGGGGCCTGGCAGCAGCTATGTGAGGCCCGTTATCTTGCAGCACCCTATGTCAAAAAATTAAACACACCAGCAGTGTGAAGAGACCTGAAAGTGGCACATGGCAGCAGAGTGTGGCGATGGAGACAGCAGCAATGGGAGGCCGTACAGGGACCCATGAGAGACTCTAGACTTGGCAGCAGCATGAGGAGGCGGTTTATAGGGGCCCATGGCAGATTAGGGGCCTGGCAGCAGCTATGTGAGGCCCGTAATCTGCCTGCACCCTATGTCAAAAAATTTAACACACCAGCAGTGTGAAGAGACCTGAAAGTGGCACATGGCAGCAGAGTGTGGCGATGGAGACAGCAGCAATGGGAGGCCGTACAGGGACCCATGAGAGACTCTAGACTTGGCAGCAGCATGAGGAGGCGGTATATAGGGGCCCATGGCAGATTAGGGGCCTGGCAGCAGCTATGTGAGGCCCGTAATCTGCCTGCACCCTATGTCAAAAAATTTAACACACCAGCAGTGTGAAGAGACCTGAAAGTGGCACATGGCAGCAGAGTGTGGCGATGGAGACAGCAGCAATGGGAGGCCGTACAGGGACCCATGAGAGACTCTGGACTTGGCAGCAGCATGAGGAGGCGGTATATAGGGGCCCATGGCAGATTAGGGGCCTGGCAGCAGCTATGTGAGGCCCGTTATCTTGCAGCACCCTATGTCAAAAAATTAAACACACCAGCAGTGTGAAGAGACCTGAAAGTGGCACATGGCAGCAGAGTGTGGCGATGGAGACAGCAGCAATGGGAGGCCGTACAGGGACCCATGAGAGACTCTAGACTTGGCAGCAGCATGAGGAGGCGGTTTATAGGGGCCCATGGCAGATTAGGGGCCTGGCAGCAGCTATGTGAGGCCCGTAATCTGCCTGCACCCTATGTCAAAAAATTTAACACACCAGCAGTGTGAAGAGACCTGAAAGTGGCACATGGCAGCAGAGTGTGGCGATGGAGACAGCAGCAATGGGAGGCCGTACAGGGACCCATGAGAGACTCTAGACTTGGCAGCAGCATGAGGAGGCGGTATATAGGGGCCCATGGCAGATTAGGGGCCTGGCAGCAGCTATGTGAGGCCCGTAATCTGCCTGCACCCTATGTCAAAAAATTTAACACACCAGCAGTGTGAAGAGACCTGAAAGTGGCACATGGCAGCAGAGTGTGGCGATGGAGACAGCAGCAATGGGAGGCCGTACAGGGACCCATGAGAGACTCTGGACTTGGCAGCAGCATGAGGAGGCGGTATATAGGGGCCTATGGCAGATTAGGGGCCTGGCAGCAGCTATAGGAGGCCCGTAATCTGCCAGCACCCTATGTCAAAAAATTAAACACACCAGCAGTGTGAGGAGACCTGAAAGTGGCACATGTTTGAGGCATGATTCATGGCGGATTTAGTCAGTTGTGTCAGGAACTGGTGGTTTGAAATCCAGACTAATCCACGCCTGATTCATTTTCACAAACGTGAGTCTCTCCACACTTTGGGTGGACAGTCGTGTCCTCCGCGGAGTTACAATACCTCCTGCCGCACTAAACACGCGCTCCGATGCCACGCTACTGGCCGGGCATGACAGCCTTTCAAGGGCAAATTCAGCTAGTTGGGGCCAAAGGTCAAGTTTCGTTGCCCAGTAGTCAAGGGGATTGTCTACCTCGGTTGGCAGGGTGCTGTCCAAGTAGGCCCAAGCCTGTTGTTTGAGCTCCTGCTCCAGGTCCACCTGATGCTGCTGCTGCTGCTGCGGCTGGTTAGTAGTTTCCTCACTGCGCTGGTGAAGAAAGCTACTCATCATCGACTGCAGACTGAGGCAGCCACTGCTGGTGGAGCTGCCACTGCTCCTACCACCCCACCCCTCCCCTGCTGCCATGCCAGCGGAACGCGAGCGCACAGGGCCCACAGTGTCTGAGGATGGACGTTGGCGCACAAAGGCAGAGACCAACTGACTACATAGGTGGTTTTTATAGTACGTAATTTTGGCCTCCCTCTCAGCAGGTGTGAAAAAGGCCACCATTTTGGACCGGTAGCGAGGGTCCAACAAGGTGGACAGCCAAAAGTCATCCCTCTGTCTGATGGTTATTATTCGGCTGTCGCTACGCAAGCAACCGAGCATGCTATGGGCCATTTGTGCCAAGGAATGCGAGGGACTCCCTGCCTCCATCTCCACAGCATACTGCCACGGTGCGTCTGGGTCCTCTGTCTCCTCCTCCTCCTCCTCTACCAGATGCTCCTGCTCCTCCACTCCTGTCCGCTGAGTGGAAAAACCACCCATTTCACTCAATAATTCCTGAGCACAAATGTCCTCCTCTACCTCCTCCTCTTCTTCCTGTCCTGCCCCCACAGGGGTCATGTGGCGTTGAGATCTGTGCGCCACGTCTACCGCACCCTGACCAGCCATTGTTAACAGCATTTGTTCCAGGACGTGCAACAGAGGAATGACGTCGTTCATCCCATAGTCCTGCCGACTCACGAATAGCGTGGCCTCCTCAAAGGGCCTGAGCAAGCGGCAGGTGTCACGCATGAGCTGCCAATGGCTGACATCTAAGTTACACAGGGGAGTACCTTTATCCGCTTGTAACATCAGGAAATCGGTGATGGCCTTTCGCTGCTCGTAAAGGCGGTCTAACATGTGTAGGGTTGAATTCCACCTTGTTGCAACGTCGCAGATCAGGCGATGCTGTGGAATTCCGTTCTGCCGCTGCAGCTCAATGAGGGTGTTCTTTGCGGTGTAGGAATGGCTGAAATGCATGCACAGTTTACGTGACATTTTAAGGATGTCTTGCAGTGGGATGGTGGATTTTAGGAACCGCTTGACAACCAGATTGAACACGTGAGCCATGCATGGCGCATGGCACAACCTTCCTTGACGCAGAGCAGACACCATGTTCTTTCCGTTGTCAGTCAACATGGTTCCGATTTTTAGTTTGCGCGGAGACAGCCATCTGTCGATTTCTCTGTTCATTACACTCAGCAGTTCCTCCCCTGTGTGACTACGTTCGCCAAGGCATACCAGGTGCAGCACAGCGTGACACCGTTGCGCCCTGCACATGTGATATGCCGGTCGGGTAATGGGACTTGGCACGGGGGTGGCGGCTGAGGACACGGCGGAAAAAGAGGTGGTAGAGGCGGACATGCTTGCTGGACCAAGGACGTGCAAACGTGGAGGCAAAAGCGTCGTGACCTGTCCAAGTTGCTGGTGCGGCTGTGCCGGCACCACGTTCACCCAGTGGGCCGTAAATGACATGTACTGTCCCTGACCGTAGTTACAGCTCCACACGTCGGCGCTGCCGTGCACTTTGGCAGAGACCGACATGCTCAAAGACTGGCCCACCATCTCTTCTACATGTGAATGCAGGGCTGGCACTGCCTTTTGGGCAAAGAAATGACGGCTTGGCACTCTCCACCGCGGCGCGGCACAAGCCATCATTTCTCGGAAAGGTGCTGAGTCCACCAGTTGGAAAGGGAGGGACTGCAGCACCAGCAACTTGGACAGGAGGACGTTCAGCTTTTGCACCGTCGGGTGCGTGCTCGCAAACTGTTGTCTCTTGGATACGGATTCCAAGAAAGACTGTTGACGGAATCCGAGAAGAGGAGTAGCAGGAGAAGGAGCATCTGAACGAGCGGAAGATGCCAACGAGCGACAACTCCCCTCAGCAGAGGTGTTGGAGCCTTGACTGGCTGATAGAGGGCGATTGACGACGTCGGGTGACGGAGCAAGTAACGGAGCGGGTGATGGAGCGGGGGCTGGGGCAGGCAGAACCGCCGTATGTTTATCACGGTTTTCCCAGGCCACCGAATGGTGACGCTGCATATGCTGACGCAACGCTGTAGTCCCAACATGGGCCCCCTGGCCACGCTTGCATTTCTGGCCACATAGTCGACATACGGCTACGTTTACTTCCTCGGGCGGCTTGAGGAAAAATTGCCACACCACCGAGTAGGAAACTTTGCCCCCGCTACTCTTCACTGGCTGACTGCTACTTCCTCCGTGCGCACCGGCACCACTACTGGCCGTGGTGGTAGGCTGCAGTGGAGCTGGTGCTCTACTCCGTGGACGTTTGGCTCCACTGACACTGATGCGACCCTGCTGCTGTCTCCTGGGCAACCCACCGACTGTTTTGCTCGCTGCCAAGCTGCCACCCTCTTCTCCTGATGATGCGGAAGAAATTGCCTGATGACGACGAGGCTGCCAAGTGCGATCAACCTCCTCATCATCAAGTAGGGTCTCCGCCTCACTACTAGCCCCCTCGGCTGCGTCTGGGTCAGGAGACAGACCTGTCTCTAGACCGGCTACCGAGCCACTCTCCTCGCCAGTACTTGTTCGCTTGGCTGCTGAAAAGGCCGATGTCTCCCCCCGTTCCTGACCGCCCTCTGTTAGCTCTTCCTCACTGTACAGTGGGGCTGAGCCCACAGCATGCGATACTTCGCTTGGTGAGGGAACAGCAAAGGACAGGGGCAGGTAGAGGACACGTGATTTCAGTGGGCTTGGTCCCGGGCCATGCCAACTAACGGTTGTGTCTGACGTACCCACCGACCGTTGGCTGTAGGTGTCAGAGGTGACCTGGGAAGAGGAAGACGACCGAGCCAACCAATCAATGACGGCAGGGTTGTCGGTGGAGACACGACCGCTGGATGACACCGGGAGCACTGGCCTCTGGCTGCGAATACTGCTGCCTCGACCCCTTCCTCTGCTGCCACGTCTGCTCGCTCCTAAAACATTGCCTCCTCTGCCACTCCTCTGCATGTTGTCTGACATACTATTTAATTCAACGATTAGGTGTCCCTGAGTAACAATTCTCTGGCACTCAGTAACAATTCTGTCTGTCCCTGAGTATGAATTCTGTGGCCCTGAGTAACAATTCTGTGTCTGTGCGAGTAACAATTCTGTGTCTGTGCGAGTAACAATTCTGTGTCTGTGCAAGTAACAATTTTGTGTCTGTGCGAGTAACAATTCTCTGGCACTCAGTAACAATTCTGTCTGTCCCTGAGTAACAATTCTCTGGCACTCAGTAACAATTCTGTCTGTCCCTGAGTAACAATTCTCTGGCACTCAGTAACAATTCTGTCTGTCCCTGAGTAACAATTCTCTGGCACTCAGTAACAATTCTGTCTGTCCCTGAGTATGAATTCTGTGGCCCTGAGTAACAATTCTGTGTCTGCGCGAGTAACAATTCTGTGTCTGTGCAAGTAACAATTTTGTGTCTGTGCAAGTAACAATTTTGTGTCTGTGCGAGTAACAATTCTCTGGCACTCAGTAACAATTCTGTCTGTCCCTGAGTAACAATTCTCTGGCACTCAGTAACAATTCTGACTGTCCCTGAGTAACAATTCTCTGGCACTCAGTAACAATTCTGTCTGTCCCTGAGTAACAATTCTCTGGCACTCAGTAACAATTGTGTGTCTGTGCAAGTAACAATTCTGTGTCTGTGCAAGTAACAATTTTGTGTCTGTGAGAGTAACAATTCTCTGGCACTCAGTAACAATTCTGTCTGTCCCTGAGTAACAATTCTCTGGCACTCAGTAACAATTCTGTCTGTCCCTGAGTATGAATTCTGTGGCCCTGAGTAACAATTCTGTCTCTGTGCGAGTAACAATTCTGTGTCTGTGCAAGTAACAATTTTGTGTCTGTGAGAGTAACAATTCCCTGGCACTCAGTAACAATTCTGTCTGTCCCTGAGTAACAATTCTCTGGCACTCAGTAACAATTCTGTCTTCCCTGAGTAACAATTCTCTGGCACTCAGTAACAATTCTGTCTGTCCCTGAGTATGAATTCTGTGGCCCTGAGTAACAATTCTGTCTCTGTGCGAGTAACAATTCTGTGTCTGTGCAAGTAACAATTTTGTGTCTGTGAGAGTAACAATTCTCTGGCACTCAGTAACAATTCTGTCTGTCCCTGAGTAACAATTCTCTGGCACTCAGTAACAATTCTGTCTGTCCCTGAGTATGAATTCTGTGGCCCTGAGTAACAATTGTGTGTCTGTGCAAGTAACAATTCTGTGTCTGTGCAAGTAACAATTTTGTGTCTGTGAGAGTAACAATTCTCTGGCACTCAGTAACAATTCTGTCTGTCCCTGAGTAACAATTCTCTGGCACTCAGTAACAATTCTGTCTGTCCCTGAGTAACAATTCTGTCTGTCCCTGAGTATGAATTCTGTGGCCCTGAGTAAGAATTCTCTGGCACTCAGTAACAATTCTGTCTGTCCCTGAGTATGAATTCTGTGGCCCTGAGTAACAATTGTGTGTCTGTGCAAGTAACAATTCTGTGTCTGTGCAAGTAACAATTTTGTGTCTGTGAGAGTAACAATTCTCTGGCACTCAGTAACAATTCTGTCTGTCCCTGAGTAACAATTCTCTGGCACTCAGTAACAATTCTGTCTGTCCCTGAGTATGAATTCTGTGGCCCTGAGTAACAATTCTGTCTCTGTGCGAGTAACAATTCTGTCTCTGTGCGAGTAACAATTCTGTGTCTGTGCAAGTAACAATTTTGTGTCTGTGAGAGTAACAATTCTCTGGCACTCAGTAACAATTCTGTCTGTCCCTGAGTAAGAATTCTCTGGCACTCAGTAACAATTCTGTCTGTCCCTGAGTAACAATTCTCTGGCACTCAGTAACAATTCTGTCTGTCCCTGAGTAACAATTCTGTCTGTCCCTGAGTATGAATTCTGTGGCCCTGAGTAAGAATTCTCTGGCACTCAGTAACAATTCTGTCTGTCCCTGAGTATGAATTCTGTGGCCCTGAGTAACAATTGTGTGTCTGTGCAAGTAACAATTCTGTGTCTGTGCAAGTAACAATTTTGTGTCTGTGAGAGTAACAATTCTCTGGCACTCAGTAACAATTCTGTCTGTCCCTGAGTAACAATTCTCTGGCACTCAGTAACAATTCTGTCTGTCCCTGAGTAACAATTCTCTGGCACTCAGTAACAATTCTGTCTGTCCCTGAGTAACAATTCTCTGGCACTCAGTAACAATTCTGTCTGTCCCTGAGTAACAATTCTGTCTGTCCCTGAGAATGAATTCTGTGGCCCTGAGTAAGAATTCTCTGGCACTCAGTAACAATTCTGTCTGTCCCTGAGTAACAATTCTCTGGCACTCAGTAACAATTCTGTCTGTCCCTGAGTATGAATTCTGTGGCCTTGAGTAACAATTGTGTGTCTGTGCAAGTAACAATTCTGTGTCTGTGCAAGTAACAATTTTGTGTCTGTGAGAGTAACAATTCTCTGGCACTCAGTAACAATTCTGTCTGTCCCTGAGTAACAATTCTCTGGCACTCAGTAACAATTCTGTCTGTCCCTGAGTAACAATTCTGTCTGTCCCTGAGTATGAATTCTGTGGCCCTGAGTAAGAATTCTCTGGCACTCAGTAACAATTCTGTCTGTCCCTGAGTATGAATTCTGTGGCCCTGAGTAACAATTGTGTGTCTGTGCAAGTAACAATTCTGTGTCTGTGCAAGTAACAATTTTGTGTCTGTGAGAGTAACAATTCTCTGGCACTCAGTAACAATTCTGTCTGTCCCTGAGTAACAATTCTCTGGCACTCAGTAACAATTCTGTCTGTCCCTGAGTATGAATTCTGTGGCCCTGAGTAACAATTCTGTCTCTGTGCGAGTAACAATTCTGTGTCTGTGCAAGTAACAATTTTGTGTCTGTGAGAGTAACAATTCTCTGGCACTCAGTAACAATTCTGTCTGTCCCTGAGTAAGAATTCTCTGGCACTCAGTAACAATTCTGTCTGTCCCTGAGTAACAATTCTCTGGCACTCAGTAACAATTCTGTCTGTCCCTGAGTAACAATTCTGTCTGTCCCTGAGTATGAATTCTGTGGCCCTGAGTAAGAATTCTCTGGCACTCAGTAACAATTCTGTCTGTCCCTGAGTATGAATTCTGTGGCCCTGAGTAACAATTGTGTGTCTGTGCAAGTAACAATTCTGTGTCTGTGCAAGTAACAATTTTGTGTCTGTGAGAGTAACAATTCTCTGGCACTCAGTAACAATTCTGTCTGTCCCTGAGTAACAATTCTCTGGCACTCAGTAACAATTCTGTCTGTCCCTGAGTAACAATTCTCTGGCACTCAGTAACAATTCTGTCTGTCCCTGAGTAACAATTCTCTGGCACTCAGTAACAATTCTGTCTGTCCCTGAGTAACAATTCTGTCTGTCCCTGAGAATGAATTCTGTGGCCCTGAGTAAGAATTCTCTGGCACTCAGTAACAATTCTGTCTGTCCCTGAGTAACAATTCTCTGGCACTCAGTAACAATTCTGTCTGTCCCTGAGTAAAAATTCTGTGGCCCTAATAACGTTTCTGTGGCCCTAAGTAACAATTCTCTGGCACTGAGTAACAATTCTGTCTGTCCCTGAGTATGAATTCTGTGGCCCTAACTAGCGTTTCTTTGTCCCTAAATAACGATTCTGTGGCCCTCATTAACAAGTCTGTGTCCCTGAGTAATGGTTCTCTGTCCCTAAGTAACTTCTCTCTGTCCCCAATTCTCGTTTCTGTGGCCCTAACTCTGTCCCTGTCCCTAGTACAGAGCGGTCTGCCTCTGTTCAATGACTGCAGGCAAATGAAGATTTCCAAAATGGCCGCTATATATACCTCGACCATTACACAGTGCTGGCTGGCTGGCTGCTGATTGGCTGATGCGATCACATGTCGTTGAGGAATGCATTATGGGGCAGCGCGCCTTGTCTGCGCGCCTTCCCCGACATCCCCGCTCCGTCGCCGCACATGTCAGCCGCCATTTTCGGAAAAATTTCGATTCGCGCGTCCGAATTAGGCTGTTTTTCGGATTCGGCACGAATCGAAATTTTTCCGATATTCGACTCGAATTCCACTTCGGATACTTCGATTCGCTCATCTCTAGTTATAAACTAATTTGGGTTATTTTTTTTTTACTAAAAAGATAGCTGATATCTGAATACATCTTGGTCAAGATTTATGAAGAAATATTATTTATTTGCAAAATTGTATAAGAAAAAACACTTTTTTTTCAAAATGTTTGGACTTTTTCATTTATATAGCATTAAATAGCAAAAAAATAAAAATTCCAAAATATAGTTTTATCTGTCTCAAAAAAATGCAACAAAATTCATAAGGGTACAAGTATTGCATGACCGCGCAATTGTCATTCAAAGTGTGATAGCACTAAAAGCTGAAAATTGTCCTGGACAGGAAGGGAGTGAAAGTGTCCAGACATGAAGTGGTTAAATCCCCATTCTTTCCCCATTATAGCTCTGGACAGGTCAGGAGGGCTAGACTATGTGAAGTACATTTATTTAAGCATACCAGGATAAAGATTTTGAAGTGCAGTAACATTAAAGGGGTGTTCACAGATGAGTGGATGGAATTTGGAACAGACAGATCATTGTTCAAGCTACAATATTTTTTTTTTCTTTACCATTAATTATCATAGGTAAAACTGAAAACACCCCAACCATTATGGTGCACCCCACACCTAATTTGTTTTCACTTGTTTAGTCTAGGGTAGCGTAATACATAGGAATCCTCACTCCCAGGATGGACATCAGAACCAACAAAGCGACTCTTCCTCTACTTATTTTGTAGATGTCCTGTCCCTGACATCATCAAGTACAAACCAAAAACCAGTGGTCTGCCCACATTCTGGATTGCACCCCTAGACTAAGGGAGGGGGGAGGGGTAATTCATAAACATACAGAAGGGGGCCTCCACTTTTTTCTTTTATAGCTGACCAGAGTTCATCATTAACAGCCCCTTTTTAGATGTTTTGTTAAAGCATTCTTACAGAGAATGGCAATTGTTTTTTGCATGTTAGCTATGTATTTATTTCAGGTACTTATATAGCGCAATCCATTTACACAGTGCTTTACATATATATTGTACATTCACATCAATCCCTAACCCTCAAGGGGCGTACAATCTAAGGTCCCTAACTCACATTCATACATACACTACTAGGGCCAATTTAGAAATGAGACAATTAACCTACCAGCATGTCTTTGGAGTGTGGGAGGAAACCAGAGGACCCAGAGGAAACCCACGCAGGCACAAGGAGAACATGCAAACTCCAGGCAGGTGGTGCCCTGGCTGGGATTCGAGCCAATGACCCTAGTACTGCCAGACGGAAGTGCTAACCATTTAGCCACTGTGCTGCCCCTCCTAATTAATATATTCAAATTTTTAATTCACATCAACATGTTACAGGCTGCAGGTGTCATACAATATGCATGTTTTGTGCACCTAAATGGCTGTATTAGAAATTGATGGTCACCCCCCTTTCCTGGCAAAGATCAGAACCTCTAAATGAATCAGTCTGAAATACCTCAGGTAGGCAGTGCTTCTTACTCTTCTTATTTTATTATTATTAAGCTCAGCATGCTTTACAAATTCAGCTTCATGGATGGACCCTGTTATACATTTTTATTTGTAAAGAAAATAATGTATACAAACAGTTTCAACTTTTATTCAGTTGATAAATGTCTGAATTCAAAATAAAATTGGTCAAAATCCTTGTAGTTCTACCAACTGTGATTGCTTTTTATTCATATCTAATGATATTTTTTTTCAATAGCAAGAAAAGACCTTTCTCATACACCTAAATGCCAAGTATTACTAACCCCACAACAGTAAAATCAGTCTGTATATGCAGTAAGGCATGCTAGTTATACTCACTGTGGAACCTAAGGGGTTAATCCTCTGTGTTGTGTAAAAACATTGTTTGATCCTGACTTCTCTGATCCTCCCCTTATTCCAGTGTCCCTCTCTTAACTCCTGATAAGAGATATTGTGTGGAGTCACTCTGCACATGCTCAGTTTGGTGTGCATTGCTAAAGAGGTTTTTTTTTCTTGGGAGAGTGCATGTGATCAGCACGGGGCCAATCAGCACTGTCCAGAGAGAGGTCAGGGGTCCTGCATCCTCTTAGAGCATGGGTGTCAAACTGTCAAAGCTATCAAAATGAAAACTCCTCCTACAAGCTTTAACATGTGCTCGGCTGGACACTGATAGAAGTCACAAGACTGCTATACACTGCTGATGAGAAAAGGTATTTAGCAGTTTATATTTACTAAAATAATTGAATTTCCATGTTCTGTATACTGTGGGAGACCAGATATAGTAAATGCAGGGTCTGAAGTTTAGTAACGCTTTAAGGAAACTAGGTAGCCAGGGCAACAGCAGTTCAGGCCAACATTGATCATGTAGGAAGGTGGATAAAACAATCATATAAAAATGGAAATCACCTTTAATAAACCGATAAATGAGACAACAAGCTGATGACCCCTGTTACTGGGTTCCAGAAAATACTTGACTGGTGTGTGGGGGTCTTATATCTTCATGAAGTTTACATTTCCTAGTTTTTTTCTACTTAGCAGCACAGAGGTTTGTTTTTACAGTAGGTAATGATTCTACTAATGCTTTACATTTGAAAAATTAGGTAATTAAAAAATATAAAAAACATTTAAAACTATTTTTATTATGGATAAAACCATATAGTCATAATATTTTATGACTATGCTGAATTATAGCCCCCCCCCCCCATTTTACAGATGTAGGACTTGATGCTTTAAGTCTTTGAAATTAAGTTGTGTTCCTGTTTGTAATTATTTCTGCACTTTGCATATTGATAGGTGCTTGATTTTTTTAAAATTCATCAAGAAAATTCATGTCATGTTGAGTGATAGTTATAAGAGGAACTCAAACTGCATCTGTTTGCTGTTCATTTTTAAGCGACAACTGGTCCAAAATATGTCTTTTTTATTTTTTACGTACATTAATAATTTTGAAGCAACAATATAAAGTTGGACTCTGCCAAATATTTCAATCAAACCTATTAGGTAAATGTATTGATATCCTGATAGCAAGATGGCTGCAAGAGTGTGAAGACATTGCTATGCTGATACCAGTTCACCTACCCTTTGGTATTTGAACCTCAGCAAACAAAAATATGCAGTGAATGCAGGGTCAGCACAGAGGATTTTGGAGGAGCCACATAAGTGCTGGAAGATTGTAATCAATACTTCAATAAATGAAAAAAAATGAGGGCCTCTGAAAAACAGCAGTTTGGTACTTTTTGAGCACAGTGCTATTCCTCATTGCTATTTACACCAAAATGTGGGGAAGAATTGGGGAAGGGGGGGAAAGTCTGTTTGCAATAATGACTTGCTTCCCCTGCATTCAGAGTAGGAGGAATTACTCAGTGCAAGTCTGCTTTCGATCCTGCCTTTGCCTCCATTTGTAAGGGGGGACTTTGATCTAAGTTGGGATTCTGGTCCAAGAAGGGACGGCTGTGATGTAAGTGAGGACATGCTGTAAGGGGGGAATCTGATGCATGACGCGATGCTAATGTAAGAGGGGACTGACTCCTGGTAAAAAAGGGGAATATGATGTAAGGGTGGACTCTAATGTAAGAGGAGACTCCTGACATAAGGGGTGACTCTGATGTGAGGGCATCAGATATAAGGATGGACTCTAATGTAAGGAGGGACATTGATTTAAGGTGATGTCAGAGGGGGTTCTGATGTAAGAGGAGACTCTGATGTAAGGGGAACACTGATATAGACCCCTGAGGTAAGGGGAAACTCTAAAGTAAGAAGAGACTCTGATATAAGGGGGACTCTAATCCAAGAGGGAATCTGTTCAGGGCATATATGTACGGGGGCTTCCTGATGTAAGGGGGGACTCTGATCCTTGCAAAGCAGGCTCTGATGTAAAAAGAGACCCCTGATATAAGGGGAGACTGTGATGTAAGGGGGGAATTTGACATATATCCTGATATAAGTGGAGATGGTGGTGTAAGGGTGGAATCTGATATAAGGGGTTACTCCTGATATAAGTGGAGATGGTGATGTAAGGGAGGAATCTGATATAAGGGGTGACTCTTGATATAAGTGGGGATGGTGATGTAAGGGTGGAATCTGATATAAGCGGTGTGTCCTTATATAAGTGGAGATGGTGATGTAAGAGTGGAATCTGATATAAGCGGTGTCTCCTAATATAAGTGGAGATGGTGATGGAAGGGTGGAATATGATTTAAGCAGTGACTCCTGATATAAGTGGAGATGGTGATGTAAGGGTGGACTCTGATATAAGGGGTGACTCCTGATATAAGTGGACATATTGATGTAAGGGTGGAATCTGACATAAGTGGTGACTCCTGATATAATTGGAGATGGTGATGTAAGGGTGGAATCTAATATAAGCGGTAACTCCTAATATAAGTGGAGATGGTGATGTAAGGGTGGATTCTGATATAAGGGGTGACTACTGATATAAGTGGACATATTGATGTAAGGGTGGAATCTGACATAAGTGATGACTCCTGATATAAGTGGAGGTGGTGATGTAAGGGTGGATTCTGATATAAGCGGTGTCTCTTGATATATGTGGATATGGTGATGGAAGGGTGGAACCTGATGTAAGCGGTGACTCCTGATATAAGTGGAGATGGTGATGTAAGGGAGGAATCTGATATAAGCGGTGACACCTGATATAAGTGGAGATGGTGATGTAAGGGAGGAATCTGATATAAGCGGTGACACCTGATATAAGTGGAGATGGTGATGGAAGGGTGGAATCTGATATAAGCGGTGTCTCCTGATATAAGTGGAGATGATGATGGAAGGGTGGAATCTGATATAAGCGGTGTCTCCTGATATACTGTAAGTGAAGATGGTGATGGAAGGGTGGAATCTGATATAAGCGGTGTCTCCTGATATACTGTAAGTGAAGATGGTGATGTAAGGGTGGAATCTGATATAAGTGGTGTCTCCTTATATAAGCGGAGATGGTGATGGAAGGGTGGAATCTGATATAAGAGGTGTCTCCTGTTATAAGTGGAGATGGTGATGTAAGGGTGGAATCTGATATAAGGATTGACTCCTGATATAAGTGGAGATGGTGATGTAAGGGAGTAATCTGTTATAAGGGGTGATTCCTGATAAAAAAAGGAGAACTCTGAAGTAAGGGAAGCTCCTGATGTAAAGAGGAACTCTGACGTAGGAGGAGGCTCTAAAGTGAGAGGGAACTATTTCCATCCCCTCAACCAAACAACATCGTGTCAGAATACACTGATCAGTACTGCTGGCTATAGTCTGCAGCACTGACCAAGCAGGGTAAAATCCAACAAGGTGGTTGTACATAAGTCAATCAGTGGATCGAATTTGGTACAACCACCTTACCCATACATAGATCAAAATTTGGTCAGCCCCTGCTGAGTTGGCCGAATTTCGATCCATGTATGGTGGGCTTTAGTCTGGGACCCCAAAATGATGACAGGGAGTAGTAAAGAGATGGGACAAGTGAGCTTGTGACACTTTTATAAGTTAGAAGGTCATTTTTCTCAAGACTCCTAAAGCACATAGAAAGGGCTTTTAAGATACTAAGTGCTGGTTTAAAAATAATTTTCATTGCCTGAATAGCTTTTTAATCTTTTGGATCAGGAATGATATTTATTGAAGTCCTTTCAATGACTTCCTGCACAATCAATATTTGAATAATCTTATAGTCCCCATGTCTAAGAATACACTAAGTAATATTTATCTAATAATTCCCACATTTAATCATTTGTATATAGGCAGACATGTTTCAATGATTCTTTGTAACCGTTTGCTATTTTTACAAAGGAACTCTGCCCAAAGGTCTTTTGGCTTCTTTGATCTGGACATTTTCCAGTTGTATTTTCTCACTGTGAACTGAAAAATAGATTTATTTTTACATGTTTAGGTATTGAATGGATGAGAAAAGAGACGAAGGGAGCAGATTATCTAGGAATACAGGAAGCATGGCTATTTCAGTTATGATGCAGATGAAATAATGGGATGTATCAACGACTTTAACATGAATTGCCAATACAGCAGTGCACAGTCAGGTTATTGCCTACAATTTTCTCACGGGCTGACTAACTGACTAAACTGTGGGAGGAACAAGAGAGGAGTTTTGGCTTAAGCCCCAGTGAAAAAAAAAAGTTGGCTGTTTATAGACAATCAGTCTAGTGAAACTCAGTGCGTTCTCAGGCAGATCATACTGTTGGAGGAGGAAAGAGATAGAATAACCTTGGCCTCTCTTGTGTGAGAAGAGAATAGAAGCCAGCACCTCTGATAGCTCCTGGGCTTTAAGCTTCATACTCTAAATAGTATTTAAATTAAAATAAATATTTAATGTTATCATTTCCTTGAGCACAGTATTACCTTATGTGTGTGACAACATCGTTAAATGAAAAAGGCAAACATGTTCTCAATTTTTGCAGTTCCGGAAACTTTGTTGCAGTTTGTTTTACCTGGGGTCTTTTAAAGTGATACTAAAAGTTGTTTTTTTCTTTCATAAAATATAAAAGATGTTATACTTACCTGAAAGGATATTGCACAGATGTTATACTGACCTGCAAGGATATTGCACAGAGTGACCCTTACCTCCTTTTCTGGGGTCCCCTGCCAGCGCTCTCCTCTATTTCTTTTCTGAGTGTTCCCCCATAGCAAGCTATGTGCCACGGCTGCACATATGTGGGCTCACTTCTGAACTGGGCTTTGTGCATCTATAAACATACACAGCTTGGCTTAGCCCTGCCCCTTACTCCCTCCTCGCTGGACTGGACTCACAGCAGCAGGAACCAATGGCTCCTGCTGCCCTTCAGCCTCCAGTAAACACAGGAAGAGGAAAGAAGAGCTGCAGTGAATGGGCATGGCACTTGATTGAAAATAGACTCAGGTAAGTGTTTAAGGTGGGTGGAGTGCTAGGGGGAGCTGCCATTGACTGCACTGACTGGCGGCCAGGGGCGGACTGACCATTTGGAAACTCGGCACTGCCTGAGGGCCCAGGGTCAGTAGGGGGCCCCATGTGATGCCCCTGGTACCTTTTTCATAGGCTTTTTTGAGTTTGGGCAAGGACATAGGGGCCCCATGATCCCCTATTGCCCGGGGGCCCCAAGAGTTGTCAGTCCGCCCCTGCTGGTGGCACTGCTGGATGGCACTGCTGGGCACTGATGGGTGCAACTGCTGGATGACACTGCTGGGTAGCACTGCTGGGCATTGGAAGAGCGGCACTGCTGGGTGCCACTGATGATCAGTGCAGATGTCCTCTGTGACACTTGCTGGTTGTCAACAGTACTTTCCTCACACTGTTACAGCGTGAGGAAAGTGCTGCCAATATCTGGCCCCTGCATTCACTTTGTGATCTGCTCTGTCATTGGACACAGCTGATCACGTGGTAAAAGGTTGCTGTGATTGGCCGTTTACCTAGTCATGTGATCAGCTGTGTCCATAGGCCCTCCCAAAACTTGACAACCACGCTGTAGCCATCATTTGGCCGTAATGACTAGCTTCTCCGCATGCGTCGGAGTGTCATCATCCAGCATCAGCCAATGAAGATGGATGAAAACCAGTATACTGAAGAAGATGCCAGTGCTGGCAAGGGCTTTAAGCTGGTCATACACTATGTCAATTTCAGATGATACCTGATGAACTGCCCAAAATTTGCTCCATAAGTAGCCACGTTTTTTTGCACCCAGGTGCTCTGTTGTTGGCCAAACAGATGGGGGTTCAGTTATTCTGACAGAAGCTGGGCTTAGCTATCAGATTACAGTAGGTGCAGTGGAAGCACATAGGAGTCAGTTAGAACTTTTTATTTCAGCCAACAGGCTTACCAAAAAAATGTAAATGTGTATGGCCAGTTTACCTGGTGGCCACAAGTCACCTGGTGGTGACATTTGAAATATCAAAGCAATGCTGCATGTTTGCCTGATTAAAAACTAAAGTTGATTTTTTGAGTGTTCTAAGAATTTTTCACAGTGTCCTAAGAATGTTCCAAAGGTCCCATACATGCAAATCGCTTTATCTGACTGTATGTACATATAGGCACACTGGGTTAGGTCATGAATGATGAGACACTGATCCATATACATATATCATTTACCTGGCTCTTTGTGTATGTGGGTGCATTGTTTGGGTGGGGTCATGAATGATGAGTACTGCCCTGTAGTCAGTGGTTAGTTTGACACAATATAAACCAATTTCATTGCATGACTTAACACACAGATATGTGTGGAGACATTGATGGGAAATAACAAAAAGTGTATTAGACAAGTTCAATCTAAACTAGTGCAGTTGCCCCTAACAGACAATCAGCATTTATCTTTAATTTTCTGCACACAGCTTTTAAAAAAATAGAATTAAAAAAAAAACTGATTGGCTGATTCCTGCATTTGGCCTTGGAGTAAATTCTGATTGATGTTTGGCCCATTTTTGCTCCATTAGTGGATGGTTTCCTTCTGGACCTTTTGTATAATCACTTGTGACTCTCATTCCTACATATTTAACCCCCATTGGAATGATGCTGTACATGTGTGTGATTTTTTTACTCTCAATTAAACAGGCCTTAATTGTTTGTATACAGTATATGCGTGTTTAATCAGTTTAACTGGATAATTATTGTTCAAGTCATTTGATTAGGTATACAAAAGATCTTGTTTGTGTCTGTAAGTTTCTTCATGGTAATATTACAGTTTTAATTAGTTTAATTTATAATAATTTTCTATAATTTGATGTAATTAATTTAGCAGTGATGATATATCTCTGTAATTGATTCAAAGTAACAGTGATTGACAAATCAGAGAGAATATAAACAAGCATAAATAAAGCAGTAGAGCTCCAGGTTTGCAAACAAATGTGTGTCTGTCCCCCCAGCATTTTCAGAATATAATGCTCAATTTTTCTCCCTGCAGATTTAAGTAGTGATGACTGGTCCCCCAAAGCCTTTGTTCTGCTGGACCCTGGCTGCAGCTGGATCATGGGTTATTGGTAAATTTTACTCTGTATTAGACCTCTTCTCATAAAATTGAGCTTTTGTTGTGCAAACAATAGTGGGGATGTTAGGAAATATTTTATGGCTAGTCAGGAGTTTTGCTTTAAATATTTTTATTTTTAAGTTTGTAAGTTCTTCTTTCTGATTTTTATATGTGATTTTTCACTATATATGTACAATCCTTATTTTTTAAATAAAATTTGATACCAAGGGATTTCCAAGGCATGATGGTTTATCTAAAAGGACAATACATAAGAAGCAATAGTAAATAGTGCCACGGATCTAAAGGAAGGACTTGTTTAACACCACATATGCAAAATTCAACTTTGAACATATATTGGCTGAAAAATAAAACTGTCAAAGCAAAAGGGTAAATTCACCCTGCACACCCACACTGTTTGGAGGCTGATTGGACTCTATTGTAACTAGAGGAATTCACAGATAGAGATAATGCAATTTTCTTTTCTGCAACCACTAATTACAGGAAAAAAAATAACTAGAATCCCCATCAACACAATCTCCTTTGATTCACTCAATTGTCTGTGTAAATTTCAGCTGGTCCTGTTGAGCTTTGCAAACAAACTTTGTAAAACATATGGTATGCAGAAAAAAAAAGTAAAAAGTCTAAAGCCTAGTACACACAATCAGAAAATCGTACAAAAAGACCACTTTCAAAGTAATTGTATGATAATCTGATCATACGTACACAGCTTTCATCCAAAATTATTAGAATGGATAAGCACAAAACTTTTTCTTGTACAATACCAAATACATTACATCACTTCCATATTTTTATTCTGTTATACATGAATTTTCGTAACTTTAGTAACCTCTTCACTTTTGATATGAGACTTGGATGCAAAAGAACAATCAAACGAATGATCATTTGTCCAATATTCTCTTCATGTGTATGGGATTTAAACCTCCTCTATCTGGCTCCAAAAATTATTAGAAAGAAAACATATGCAATATTATATAATTTCATGTTAAAAATATTTTTGAAAAATATTATATGTATTTATTATTCCTGACCCTAATACTCTAGTAAGGAAAATATGTACATAACAACTATACATTCAATTTAAAAGTTAAACCACATTTTACTTAAAAAGTCAGTGGCTTTGACATCTGCATACTTTTTGAAAAGTAACAATGAAATGAAAATGCTTTATTTTTTATTTGCTTTGATAGACTTTGCTGTAAATGTATGTTGATGCTTTTGAACTTTGCTATTTTATAAAAATAATGATAAATGCAAAGTAAAACCATAAAAAAGTAAGTTGAAGTAAAATTGCCTCTCTCATTTATTAATAGGATTCTAGGTATAGGTATACATACAGGTTGTAGCAGTTTTCTGTATTATAGCCCATGCCTCTTTCCAGTCCTCCATGAAGGTATCATCATATTCATGTTATCTGAGGCATAGGAGGGCAGAGTGAAACAGAAACAAGCTAAATAATGGTCATGGAAATTTCCTTTGCCTCAGGATTGAATTAATGCACAGAGCCATGCTTTAGTTATTTTACATAAATAATTTAAATTGGCAGATTCCATGCTCAAATGAATTTATACTAAGGCACGTAATAAAAAAACAGTATTAAAATTGAAAAACTAAATTAAGCTACATAAATATTGTCATATATAAATAATATAGCTTTTATCCATTGTGTGAAAAAGTTATACAAACAAAATCAAATTAAATATAACTAGAAGAAACATAGATGTGCAATGCATAATAAAAGTATACTGTATATAATTAAAAGGGTTGTATGTTCATGCACAATTTACGTACAGTATATGCTCATTTAGCCAACTAACTATAGTCAACCTCAGGAACAGCTCTAAACTTCATTCTGTATCTGTCTAACATGATATCTAGATTCTTTATGGTTAACATTATTCTCAGCTTCTGGGTAGCGCTGATGTCAGACGGGTGACTCTACTGCTAGGAATCCTGATGCTGATTATACCTGCGGAATTGCTCCATCTGTAAAAGGCAAAGAGATGTTACTCGCATTGCTGGAGATCAAGATTCAGTGGCGTTCAGGTCAGAAAAAGAGCAAAAACATTTTGCTGCATCTGGCTACAGATGGAACAGTTCTATAGGGGCAGACAGGCAGCCTCTTTAGCAATCCTTACAAAAGTGATTTATCTCTAGTGGCAGAAATATCCATCTTACATCAGTTTGAACCTGTGGAAAATACATATCTGTGTGTTGAAAAATCCTGTCCTCTCTTGGAGTCCAGATAATTGGAGAAAGAGAGGAATATGGACCTAGCATTAAATAAAATTAAATAAAACAGAAATACAGAGGCTCTGAAATATGTGAGGGAATTTTATTTGATAGTCTGCTCATCCAATGGAATAGTGGTGTGCAGGGGCGGACTGCCAACTCTTGGGGCCCCCGGGCAATAGGGGATCATGGGGCCCCTATCACGGGGCCCCTGTGTCCTTACCCAAACTCAAAAAAGCCTATGAAAAAGGTACAAGGGGCATCTCATGGGGCCCCCTACTGACCTCGGCCCCTCGGGCAGTGCCCGAGTTTCCAAATGGTCAGTCCACCTCTGGTGGTGTACATGCTCTCTCTTGAAGCCCAGATTATTGGAGAAATAGGAATAAGGGTGCTGGGGGTCCATGGTGATAAAACAGAGATATTCTAATGATGATTCTAAAGCATGTAGAGGGAAGTTTAAGTACTAGTCTTTTTGCTCAGAGGAAAGGTGGTGAATGGTTGTGTGTTCTATGGTCCTATTATTTCCCTTTCTTGGAGTCTAGATCATTGGGAAAAAAGCACATAATGGCATTTGGTGGAGGAAATGTGAGTAAGTAGGCTGCTCATTCAATTGAGGGGTGTTGCAAGTACATGCCTTTGCATTCTATGTTTCCAGTACTGACCCCTCTTTCAGTGTGAATTATTGGAGAGAGCAAAAAAGGTGCTGAGTGTCCAATGAAATGAAAATCAGAGAATCAATGGGTGGCCTTAATTATGTAGAGGCTGGAAGGGTGGGGTAAATAAATACCTGCATGTTCTATGGTTTCAGTACTGCTTGGAGTCTGGATCATCAGTGAGATAAAATAAATGGAGAATCTTGATGGCTCCAAATGGATTAAAATTATTTTGTCTTCAGTTTAAAATATTATTTCAAGTACATATAGAAACAAATACATTTTAGGAGATTGCTTTACATTCACACCTCATCTGTAAAAATGTCATAAACATCTGTGGTCCATTTAGTACTGTCTTCCCCTGACTTGTAACTTATCTTTAGACACTTTTATGGTTTTCAACTTCATTTAGTACCCACTGGCATGCTTTCTCATTAGGGATAAGGTTTTATTCTCCATAGGTTAGGCCAATCCTTTTTTGAATTTGGCAAACTGCAATTTAGCAGCAAATCTAATCAAAGTCTATGTTGGAGGAACACGTTACTAAATTCTGTAACTTTTAGGGCTAATAGGCAAGCTTCTGTCATAGAAAGCTGGGCACTTTCAATAGGGGCAATACATGTAGCAATGCAAACAAAAATACAGTACAGTGGAGAGAGAGTTTTTTTCATGCAACTTCAAGAGCAACATTGAAAGTTAAAGATGTATGTGTGTCAGTGCTACCTACCTCTTACAATCCAGTGCTATGTCCATCTCTATGGCTGTGTACAATCAAAGGGACTTCTGAGTCCTTATTGGCCACATCCAAACAGTGGATTTCCCTCTTCTAGCATGTTGCCCAGGCAAAGCTTATTTTAGATAAGCTGTTGTGTCCTTCTTTTGACAGAGTGCTTCTGCCTCTTTACCTCTCCTGCACCCTGTCCTTTATGCTTTTTGGTACGGATCTCTGGCTGGTATCCTAGTTATCTGTTTCTGCTGCCTGCCCTGACTTCTGGTTAGTATCAGAGTTATTCAAGTCTGCTGTCTACCTCTGGCTAGTACTCTGGTTATCTGTGTCTGTTCAAAAATAAACAAAACGTGTACCTCGCTTATGGTTCTACGCATCTAAAACAACAACAAACTATTCTTACTGCTGCAGCTGTTCAAGTGTGATACACTATTACTAAACAGAAATATATTTATATACAGCGCTACCTTGTCCAGCACTTGATTGCTATGATAGTATAATGGGTTTGAGAGCTTGCAATTTACATTAAGACTCTGAGATTTGAGATGCTGAAAAATTCTGGATACCCAATGCTAAGAATGTGGCTGGAAGGAAGAGCTGATCGGTAGGAAGATAAAAGGAAAGAAATATCTATCACCAGATAAAGTGTATTTTGACTCTATTGCGAAAGCAAGGGGTCCATCAAATCTGGTGTGGTCACTAAGGGGTTCACCACAAGAGGGGCACCTCTTAAGAGTACAATTTTAAAAAACACTTGTCACCTTATTTATCTTGAATTTATCTATAAATTTGAAGGTTTATTTGGACATTTGGAAGGACATTGTAGATTTAATCACTGTTGAGTGCTGTATATAATCTATGTCTTTTGCCGTTCCTGACCTCTAATATTGTGGCTATCCATGTCTTCTGCTTTCCCTAACCTCTCTGGCTTGTATCCTGAATCCTGGTTCCACGTGTGGCACAGTGGCTAAATGGTTAGCACTTCTGCCTAGCAGTACTAGGGTCACTGGTTCAAATCCCAACCATGGCACCACCTGCCTGGAGTTTGCATGTTCTCCATGTGCCTGCGTGGGTTTCCTCCCAAAAACATGCTGGTAGGTTAATTGGCTCCTGTCTAAATTGCACCTAGTATGTGTACGTATGAATGTGAGTTAGGGACCTTAGATTGTACGCTCCTTGAGGGTTAGGGACTGATGTGAATGTACAATATATATGTAAAGCACTGTGTAAATTGATGGTGCTATATAAGTACCTGAAATAAAATAAATAATACTGCCTGCCCACTCCTTGTCTTTTATTGTGGCTATCTGTTTCTGCTCCAATGTGTTCAGCAGTCCTCTAACCCAGCCCAGTACACTGCTTACTGGTGTGTTCCCTGAATTGTGTTTTCTGTGGTGCCTAGAACAGGATGAACCTAGGGGTTGCAACCAGAGGTCAGCACGCAGCTGAGCCCAAATCCCACTGAGGAGGTTCATAGTGAATATGTGCTAGCTCTTAGATGCAGAACTTCTTGGAATTTCACATCATCAGCTCTCAAGTGGAGAATCCTCAAACACCTTGATGAGATGCAGAACCTGTAAGGATTGTCTTCCACATTTCCAGCTCTCAGTTCTTCTCTGTTCCAATGTGCTTTCAAAACACCTTGGCAAGACACAGATCCTGCTAGGATTATTTTCCATAATTCCAATTCCTAAGTCCTCTCTCTTTTGGTGTACTTCCTCAAAAACCTTGGCTAGATATAGATCCAGTGTGGGTTCTGTGCCACACTTCTTGCTTCCAGGTCCCCTTTGTTTTGGTGAGCTTTCTCAAACACCTTGTTGAGATGCAGGTCCATTGAGGATCATGGTCCACAGTTTCAGATTCCAGGTCATTTACTGTTCCAGCTGTTGGCATACACCTATTGGATATCTGGTACTCTGTAGGTGTAGGATCCTCAAACATGCCCAAACAATGTAGTGTTACATGTGTGTGTGTGTGATAGCTCTGGACTAATAGAAGTGAGACTTGGTTCTTATGGATATAGAATAAGGTGTGTCTTGCTGTTTCATAATGAAGGTATAGTGTATGTAGACCTTGTTCTGGTCCTAGACTGCTACCTCTCTGATTGTGACAAAAGGATCACTCATACTGTGATAAATTCAAGGATAGGTGCTGAGGAATGCCTAGTACAAAAGATCCTATCACTCAAAGGCATTTTTGAAACATGCATTGGTTAAGAGCATTAAATACAGCTAATGAATTTCAGGGGAAAAGTTGTTAGTTTCCAGTGCTGTTAAGAAATTATATTCCTTAACACGCCATCACATAGGTCTTCTATTACATCTCGTTGGGATTGCGATGATATCTAGTGCTCAAGCCCTAAACAAGGGAGAGGATTTTCGCTCTCCCTTTTCCTTCCTTTCCTCTAGGCTGTATATATTAGGTTCCTGAAATTCTTCTGATATGTTTTATCCCTCATACCTTTCTACATTTTTATTACCCTTTTCTAGTTCTGTCTTATCAATATCTTAATATAAGTGAGGTCTCCAGAACTGGGCTCAGTATTCTAAATGAGGTCTCACTAAATATCTATATAGGGGTATCAGGACCTCCTTCATCCTACTGGGGACCCCTCTAGTGATGCATCTTAGAATTATATTTGCTTTTCCCACTGCTGGACTACACTGTTTGCTCATTTTGCAATCATCTGAAATAAGTACCCCAAATCTATTTATTCTGTTGTGCTGGCAAACACTGTACCCCCAATGTTGTACTCTGTCTAGGTGCATTAGTTTACATTTTAAAATATTGAATTGTAGTTTCTACTGTTTTGTCCAATTTTCCAGCAATGCCAAATCATGCTCCATGCTATAGATACCTCCAGGGATATCAACCATATAGCACACCTTTTTATCATCAACAAAATAATATATCTTACCCACCAAAACTTTAGTTCTATCACTTACATATTGATTAAATAGAACATGACCTAGTACAGAGCCTTGTAGTACAAAACTAGAGACTGGTCTCTGGTCTGAATTAACCCCATTTACAACCACAATCAGAGAGCTATCCTTTAGCCAACTGCATATCCACTGAACCACGCAAGGGTTAGGTCCTAGCTGGTACAACCTTTGTATTTAGATTATGTGGAACTGTATCAAATGCCTTGCTCAAATTAAGATATGCTATGTCCACAGCACCATACCTGGACCAAAACATTAGTGATATAGTAAAAAAAATTCAGTCAGATTAGTCTGGCATGACTGGCTATCAGTAAAGCCATGCTGCTTTGGATCCAGCAAGTTGTGTGTTTTTAAGTGATCAATGATCCTTCTTTTCAGGAGTGATTCCCTTAACGTGACTACAACTAATGTTAAACTCTTTGGCCTGTAATTGCAAGCTTCTATCTCCATGCCCTTCTACCTCAATGCAATATTAGCTTTCTGTCAGTCATGGAGAACATTTCCTGTTAGAAGAGATTGATTAAAAAGATCTGTTAATGGTCCATCAACTATACCTCACCGTTCTCTTAGAATTATGGGATACATATTATAAGGGCCTATTGCTTTATTAAGCTTTAACCAAGCTAGTTCCTCTGCTACCTCTGTCTCTAGAAATCCTAAAAATTAACCATCACCAATGGAACCAATATGGTTCTCCAGCTTGGTATTACTAACATAATTTATTTATGAAAAGACTGAACAGAAGTAATTGTTTAAATGGTTTGTTACTTCCAGGTCTACCTCAACTTAAATGTTGTGCCCAGCTTTCATTTTAGTTATCCCACTGAATTTATTCCTTCCATCCCTGATGTACCTAAAAAATGGTTTTACAGTATCTCTCTTCTTAATAAACTTAGGAATGTCCTCCTCTTTCTGTGCTTTGGTAGCAATGATAATGAGTTTGGCCTCCTTTTTTCTATTTGTATACACTTCTATATCAGCTACACCTCCCGTTTCCTTGAATCTCCTATTTACTAATTGTTTTTCATTTACTATCTCACTTACCTCTTACCTCTTTAGTGATCCATAGTGTTTTATTCTTCCACTTACTCTTACTAATTTGCCTGACATACAGTATAATTTAGTTGCTTCCAGGATGGTAGACTTTAACAGTGCCCACTGATTTCTGACTCTGTCGTTTTACTCCAGCCTTTCAATTAATTTTTTCAGTTTTTGTTTTTTATTAAACCAAAGACATTGGTGATCACTAAAACCCAAATTTTCTCCCGCCTCAATATCAGACAATCAATCCCCATTTGTCCGTACTAGGTCTAGAATATGATCCACTCAGGTTGGGTTTTTTACTAACTGTTTCAGAGAAACTCCATTAGATTCCTGCTTCTGCTTCTAATTGCACTTTGAGAATTCCAGTTAATGTCAGGCATGTTGAAGTCAACCACAATGGAAACCTCTCCCTTCTTTGCCATTTGAGTTATTGCGCTAATCAAAAAGTTATTATAATCTTCAGTCTGTCCTGGGGGTCTGTATACTACACCAATTCTAAGGGAAGATCCTTCTCTGGTTAGAAGGCAGACACAGAGGGTTTCGAGTATTTCATTTGTTTTTTTATTAAATGTTAATGTTATGCTATTTTTTAAAATATATTGTTTAGTTCAGTGCAATACTTGTTTGGCATTTGTTTTTCATGGCATTTTATGAAATAATGTTAGCTACAGTGTAATAATGTCATGGTGTGTGCACGCATTTGACATGATGATGTCCTCATGCTGATACACACTGGAGGACCCAGAGACTAAAAAAATATGAGGAGCGAACATGAAACAGCCATGTTGTTGGGAAAAAAGTTGAGACTGGATTAAGAAATGTCTTAGCTAATCTAGTAAAAGGGATCAGCAAAAAAAATGGTGTGTTGTACAGGAGAGAAGAAAATGTAGCACTACTCACATAATGGCCATTGGATTTGTTTTGGGTCCCCCTAAGCTATGCAAGGCCAGGCAACATGCATTTTCCACACTTTCCACATTTCCCAAACTTTGCGCACTGGAGTCAGTAAACAGTCATTGAGCTTGGTTTTATGATTTTATTGAGGGGTTAAACTTGGATAGGGTTCTGGGGGTATATGGGATGCCTGAGGAACTGTAGAGCTTGAGGACAACTCCTTAGCAACTAAGTACAAAGATTCAGATTAGCAACAGTCTCTTCTTGACTCCAGATGACTCATCAGACCCCAAATGACTCCTTCTCTTCACCCAGCTGCCAGAGGGTATCCCTGAGCAAGGGGGCCCAAGAGCTGCCGATTGAACAGTCAGATGAGAAGTTATTTGGGTGTTACACCTGACCACCCTCTCCCCTTATCTGGCCTAGGGGGTATAGGAGTACTCATAGTGTCCTCTCCTGTCAGCTTAGTGGGGTGGTGTCTTCCTTCAGACCTTACACTCTGCTGGCTCCTTCCCTGCTGCACAGGCTGTCTCCCCAGGAGACATTGAGGCATTGGAGATCCTCCTCTCCAGCGACCTGCCTGTAGGTAGGCTCCCCTCCCTGGGGCCCCCTCCCAGGCTATTCACTCCAGCCTTCTTCAATCCATCTTCCACCCGATACTGCCCACCTTCCCCCAGGCTCTGCCACATATGAGGGTTACCCTGGTCATCATGCCCTGCCTCCTGCCAGGGGATTGGCAAAGGTCCCTCAAACATGCAGATCTGGGCCACCTTCCCTCCTCTGCTCTGCTACAGAACACTCGGGTTTCTGGAAAGGTGGAAGGACACCAGAAGACCTGAGCTGTTAGAGCTTTCCAGCCTGTCCTGAGGTAACTCACTACCTCACTACCTCACTCCCAGGTTGACTCATCCCCAGGCTGCTACTCAGCCTCTATCTAACAAAAAACTACCTAACTTACCTGTAGGGCATTATAAAAAAAACAGGAATGGCAGATCAGTGTTAGGAAAATTGCTGGTAGTAAGATGTCAGGAACCCAGGAGATATTATCAAAGAGAGTGAAGTTGTTGACAAAGGCACAGCGTATAATTTGTGGTAAAAATGTAGTTATCAGCTTTTAGAAATGGAAGTGCAGAGATTATGGTCAATAGCTAAAAACAGACTGAGGAGATAATATGCGGGGTATTATTACATTACAAAGACACAGTAGAACAGATATTTATGAATTAGTCTTAATGTATCTCTGAAAGAGACACTTGTTGGTGTGTGCAATAATTGGGTTGTTAAACTTTTAATAAAGGAAATAAAAGATACTTTTTCTGTTGTGCAGGTTAGAGGTGAGGAAAAGTAGAACACATCACATCCACAGATAACTTGTAATGTAAAAGATGTGAGGCAACAAGCCACCCAACATCTATAGGTGTCATTTTATAAAGTATTGACGCCATTAGATAGACAACCAGGAAACTAGAATTTCTGAAAAGGGGTCAACATATCGCCAAATAATTATTCATTTCAGCTTCAAGTTCTAATTAGGAAATAGAAATTAGAGAACAGGACAGTGTGCAGTTGTCCAACTCTGCAGTATTTTTGTGCTAGGGCTGGGTGGTGAAAAAAACAAAGGTAGGAAATTACAACTCCTAATATTTTACTGCACCCAAATTGAATTTATATAGTTTGGATGAAGCTTCAATTAGACTTTAGGAAAGTAAAAATGAAGAGTGAATATACTCATTTTTCAAATATGGATCTTATTCTGAATATTATTTCCAGTCAATATACAAATTGTGTAACTAAGCATTCATGGCTGTGCACGTTGCTGTTTCATGTGGTGTAAAAGATGATGTAATGCCATTTGATCAAAAGGAAATGTCACATACGTGCAGCAACTGGAACTAAAGCAATTTGATCAAATGAGCTAACTGACCAACCAAATTTGCACCAAGTGGGTCCATAGCAAGATAACAGCAGTAATGGAAGAGCTGGACTCATCACAAGCAAAGAAAATATTCTAAATGATCACAGTTAGCAGCATAGTCATTTCCTGGATTTATTCTGTATCAAAATGTTAGAACAATATTGATTAAAATGTTTAGCTGTTATAACTCACACCTGACCATAATAATATTTGATAGTCATAGCATGAGATAGATAGTGCTGGACTGAGTTATTTAAGGACTCCCAATAAAGTAATTTATAATAGTTTACTGTGAAAAAAAACATAGTTTATTCAAATAGTTATTCTACATCAAGAGAAAGAAATAATAACATTTATTAAAATAAATGTAGATGTAGCTGTCCAGTTTTACCAGCTTTTCCTGCATTATGTGTTATCTGTGCGTGAGGTAATTTTTTATGTTTAAATAAAATAGGGGAGGGTTAAAACCCCTGTTGTGTTTTGCCATCTTTGCCCCACTAGAGAGATTTTTACTGCCTGTCATGGTGTCACGTACCTGATAGAAGTCTGAATTGACGAGGTCAGCCTCTCTTGTATGTCCAACCCAGGCCCCACTGAAGGTGGAACAGATGGTCCCAAGGGACAGGAGGAATACGAGTGCCTGTGGATATTGATTGTGGAATGTGCGGCTGGTGATGTAACCTCGGTAAATCAGACAGGGCATCCAGTCAGGAACAGAGGAGATGCCGGAACAGCCAGCTGAAGTTAAGGAAGCACTCCACTGGAACTGCAAGATCTGGGTACGTGGCTTGCCAGAACTTCTGATAAGCGTGAGGCCGAAACACACAGTGACAACCAGAGTTGATGTAATGACAGCCAGGACAGGCACTCGGCAGGACTGTAGAGCCAAACTGGAGCTGGAAGCGTAGTCAAAGTAATAGCCAGGGTCAGCAATGAGCAGGCGATGAGGTACCAGAACATCAGACAGGGACAAGGTCAGGAGGAAGTCAGGATCAGAAACCAATTAGCAGAAGCATAAACAGGATCCGAGAGCAGATCACTGGCAAGCCGGATCAGTAATTGATACACACAGGATACAGCAGGAAACAGGAAGTTAGCTGAAGACCAGTCAGCACTGACAGAGAGTATGAGCCTCCTTTAAATAGTCTGTATGGTGCCAGAAACAGTGGGCACACTCCCGCATGTGTGCACCCGTGTGCACGCATTTTTGCACGCATGCGCGAGCCTATGCTCATTTCTATTAGCCAGTTGCCGTACAGGAATTCCCTTACACATGGATCTTTGCTTCCTGTCATGTTGACACAGAAGTGAGGGGAGATCTCTCCAAACCTCCCCAAATACAGTCTACCATAACTGCTTTCATAATATCTATTACGTCTGTACCATATTTGTGGCTTTTCTCTTTGTAATAATACATACTAATTTTGGCTACTTGATTTAAACCTGTCTAGTCTTTACTAGAGCTTAAAGTTCACTTCAATGGAGAGTCCTACCTGAACTCTAGCTGTTTAAGGTTTACTGAATGTGCAAATTAATGGCCAAATCTAGCTTTCTCACCCTCACAAACCAGTTGCAAAAGTGGTTCATTTAGTGACAGTATTACTACTGCTGATGAATAACTTCCCATAGTAAACAAGCCGGCCAGGCGATTGCAGGTAATATCAATGATCATGTATGGTCATTGCCAAATTTGGTCAATGACATCAGGTGGCATCATTGGCCTGCTTTTTTCATCTCACTGGATGAGGTGAGAATATGGCAAGAGCAAGAGTATTGTTGTGTATTTGTCAGTCATTGGAAGGTTGTTCATGGATTTACACCATGTTACTTTTTTTTAAGGGACTTTATTACAGTTTGATTGTGGTTATTTTTTTGTACTTTTAAAATGAAGTAGTAAAAAAGGGAACTATGTACTCCTTACACAATCCCTTGAAAGTGGATGTCTTGGGGCCCCATGATGTGTAAAGGGGCTTCCGGATTTCAATAGGTTCCCCTTCACAGACCTCACAACCACTAGGGGAGTAATGTGGGGAACAGGCTCTTGTTCCCTGGCAATGTGTCCTGGTACGGTTTAGGAGAGAGCTCTTGCTCACTGTTCCTTCTATTCCTAGCCAGCCAGGCAGCATTTTTTAACAATAACTTGCAAACTGTCCTTCGAAAAGGCTAGAAAAGATAACAAGGCTTTGCTCCCATATACCTCAATGAGGTTTTGGCTCTATGTTGGGGGTTAGAAGATTTAGTAAAGAGAACCCAGGCCAGTCTGCTCATCACTAGTCTTTACTTCTGATACTATGGTCTAAAAAAGCTTCAGTACTTGCCTAGTCTCTCCCTCTGAAATGATGGCTTTTGAATCTCAATACAGTGTGCATGTATATTATTTTTGGCTTCTTTCTGTGAGCTAATACAATATATATGTTTATATGTACATATGTAGTACACACACACATATATATATATAGTGTCTCCACTACTAAAGCTGCTTACATAGTGTGCATTTAGCATACTATAATTCTGTCCTTTTTGTGTATTAGTACAATCTTTCAAATTTGATTTATTGATTAAATCATGCCTGGTGTCTCCCTATGAAACTGTGGGTTACTAAAGCTGCTCACATAGTGTGCATTGAGTCTGTACAATTATCATCTTTTTTCTGTAAAATAAAAAACTCTAATTTTGACTCCTTGATTAACACCTAAATGGTCTTTTCTTCCTTAACAGCAGCCTACTAAAGTTGCTTACATAGGTTGCATTGACTCTGTACAATATTTCAAGATTTTGTCTCTGAAATAATACATTAAACTTTTTTATTTCACAAAAAAACTGACCAGTCTCTTCCTCTGAAACTGTTGCCGAGTAAAAGCGAAATTGCAGCGCTAAACGCAAAAAAAATATTGAATGATATTACTACATAAATTCCATCAAGTGCAACAATAAAATTAACATAAAACAAAAGTTATGTGTGTAAGTCCAGTGGTGTTCAAATCAATGATTGTAGACAATGTTTTAATGAATTGAATAGTCCCACAGTCCAGTGCAACAAAATCTTCACTCAGTGATCCAGGAACAACAAATGTGTCACTTCCACCAATGGCTAGAAAGAAGACTCACCAGAAGATGTTGCTGTTTAAAAATAAAACAGCAATAGCGCTTGTATGATAATGAATTCTTCAGGAACGATCCTTAAATGTCTCAGGAAAATTGATTATCCTCCTCATATCCCGCTCCACCAGATGTCAGTACATGCACTCTCATCCTCCAGAAGCCACCAACAAATCTCTCATAGTGTAGTTGTTTTAATAAATTGCATGTATACAGAAATGCAATAGCCAAATAAAAGTAAAGAAACTGCTTCGTGTTCACTTACATAAGGGTCCACCAGACATTTGGAATGGCGGCACGACCTCCAGCAATAATGCCTAACAACTCAACACCATTTTGCACAACAGTGCATCCTCAGGAGTTTACAAACTGACTGGGTTTACAAACTTGTCAGTTGGAATTTATGTAGTGATATAATTCAATATTTTTTGTGTTTAGCGCTGCAATTTCTCTTTTTAGCACTTATAGGATCTTGGTATATCAGTATCCATTGCATGCAACTCTTATTATTTGTTTATTGTTTTGGATTAGTGCTGACCTTATTTTGTTTTTTGCTTTTTGCTTAGTAAAAGTGCTTGCATAGTGTGCATAAAGTCCACAATATTTCTTACTTTTTCCTTTAAAATATTACACTATAATTGTGATGTCTTCTTTAGAATGTGCTTGGTCTCTCAATGCCAGCTGGAACCTGATAACATCACAGAACAACATATATATTTGCCAGCACAACATGGATCTTCAAATGAAATCCAAATACTTCTATTCAGAGAGGTCACATCACAGCAGAAAAGGCAACATTTTGGGATCACGCAGGACCCCTTCATCAGATCCCTTCATGGTCTCTCAATGTAAAACTGTTCCCTAGCAAAGATATTTAAATATTTTTTGTCTTTTTTCAGTAAAATTATACACCCCAATTTTGATCTCCTATTTAAATACTCTATGTGAATCTGCAGCCTAATAAAAAAGCAGATATAGTCTGTACAACATTTCTGGCATTTTGTTCTTGTGAAATAATGCACTACAGTTTGATTTTCTTGTTTAAAACCAGCCTGGTCTATAATTCTGAAGGTGTGGTCTAGTAAAGGTAATTACAGTGTGCATAGAAGCAGTATGATATTTCTGGCTTTTGTTTGTTAAATAGTTCACTATAATTGTGATTTTTTTTTTTTACAAAATCTACCTAGGCTCTCTCTAGTTCAGTGTAGTCTCCCCTTGTGAAACTGCAATCTAGTAAATGTGCTTACAAACTGTGCATAGAGTCTTTGTAATATTTCTGGCTTTTATCTCAGAAATACTATGCTATTAATTTTTTTACTAAGTTTTTATTGTTTCAAACAACAATACAAAGGTGAAGGACATACATGTACTTTGATGTAAACATCCAACAAATATGGCATGCAAAAAGCAAATAAAAAGGTGAGATTAAAGGAAGTACAATGTTTTGTAACGTCTAATAGCATTAAAGTACAAATGTTTATGTTTTGCAAAAACTGTGCAATAAAACACTACTTTTTATTGCTTGATTACATTGAAATAAATATTTCAATAATAGTAACACTTTTAACCCTGGTGTGTGATTTGAAGTTTATGTTGTACAATACCTTAATGATATGTCTTTTGTAAAACCATGACCATTTCAATATGTTCTCTGACTCCAAATGTTTTGGTGGATGCACACATTTGCCACATTTATTTTAAATGTAGCAACTATTAGTAAGCATGGAGTCTGTACAATATTTCTGGCTTTCTTATCAGAAATAATAAACACCAATTTTTATATTACTATAAGACCTGTCTTGTCCCTCTCTCTGTTAAATAGCATTCTATTAAGCTTGCTTACATAATGTGCAGTTAGTCTGTACAATATGTCTGGATGTTGACTGATGTTGAAATAATACACTCTCATTTTTACAACATGAAAAAACTGCTTTGATTGCAGTATAATCAAGCTACTTACATACACTCCAGTCACTGCACTATTTGTGTAGCTATTGTCTCTGAAATATGGCACTATAATTTTTATTTCAGGATAAAAACTGCCTAATCTCTGGAAAGTGGGGTTTTGGTTTTGTAGTGTTTTTTCGTGAACTCTGCTTTGACATTTTAGCTTTTTTCAAGTTTAAACTTTCCTATATCTTGTAGATCTGTTGTGGCTGCTACAATTAAGATCTATCACAGCTGGTTAAAATACATCAGGTGTTGCAGCAAAAACTAGCTAAAATAATCTTTTTTCTCAAGTTGATGTGAATTAGATTGGGGTGCTGCTGCTGTATTTAAGCCAAGCTAAAAATAAAAGCTAAAAATCACTTACAAATTCAAAATATGTCACGTAGGAATACAATGTTGCTGGTGAAGTTCAAGAGAATGGTACTGTTCTTTAAGAACCACACAGAACGTAAAGGCATTCTACACTTTCAAATGTTTTTCTTGTTTTAATTAGTTAATAGTGTACTTATATTTCTTGTGTTATTTGCCTTACCTTGCAATGATGAGCTCACATGTTGTGGCTGCAGTTTGTAGTGTCTTGGCTGATCGATTGTTTTATATCCATTCATATTCATTCACCTAGTTTATCCCTATTCACTTCTTGTTCCCAGGTCACACAGCATCCAATCCATATCTCACCATTTCTCTGTGTTATATCACAAATGTGGGAGTGCTAACATGAAAAAATACATCTCTTACCCTATGCTCTATCTGGCTGTGTCAGATCTAAATATTGTGAAAGTTTCACCTGCAGAATACTAGACTGGGAGATCTACGGATTGGGATATATGTAGTTTCTTCACGGGAAGTTTCAGTTCTTAGACTACAAACATAAGTCGTTCATTAACCCGTGCAGTGCCATATGACATACCTCATGTTTGAACACAAACAGAATCTGCTGACAAAGGAATGTCCTTACAGGGCAACAAATGACACCACGAAACTACATGATCAATGCACATCTTATGCAGGTAAAATACATAAGGTGTAGGTAGGAAGGTTTATACTACCTTTATTATTATTACATAGCACCATCAATTTACATACCCTAACCCTCAAGGAGCTTACAATCTAATTTTCCTAACTCACATTCATACACACACATACTAGGGCCAATTTAGACAGGAGCTAACTAACCTACCAGCGTGCCTTTGGAGTGTGGGAGGAAACCCAGAGGAAACCTACACAGGCAAAAGGATAACATGCAAACTCTGCACAGATAGTGCCATGGTCGGGATTAAAACCAATGACCCTAGTGTTTCTAGATGGAAGTGCAAAACACTTAGCCACTGTGCTGACCAAGGGCCTTTCCCAAGTGTGCACTAGAAAGGAAAGGTGTTTCTCCTTTGTCACACCTGTAGACACATAAAAAGAAGGACTCTATCCCAAATGGGGTAAATGTCCCCCTTTTGACAATCCCTTGCCTATTAGGCTTGAAACTGGCCAGAAATTAATTGCCCCCATAGACTTCAATAGGGTTTGTAATAAAGCCTGGAGTTTTCAGACTTTACTATTGGCGTGATGAATGACCCATGAAAGAAACCAAGGTCAATTTGCATATCCTATCTTTCAACCCCTGGTCACAGAATTCAAAAGGAAGCATATTTTATTTTCTTAGCAGGGCAGAAGAGAGTTAGTTTGGCATTCATAAATTGATGGTCATGTCCTTTCACCATTATGAGAAGTATCTTTTACAAACAAGAGACGGCTCTTCCTGCACCATGAGGAGATGGTAATTAAGGTTGTCATATACAACCATACATAATTTATGTAGAAACAGAAAATATGCCTAATTCACCTAAAGAATGGTTTGGGAGCAAGAGCAAATAGGATTCTAAAATTAATTTACACCTTAACATGCTTACATGTGACAAATGTCGAACAGTATTATGTCCATCAAATGGCTTGAGAATGGATGTGGGAACAGCCCACTTTCAATATTATTATCTATAGGAAGTCATCTCATTTTTGCTGCACATAGTTGACGTGCATTCCTGGATTTCCTGCACCTGTCTAATTAACACCGCGTTCTGTTGCAGACTATCATTCATTGAGATCATGCCTATACACAGCATAAATCAGATATTGAAGTTTAAGTTCAAACTGTCATCCATTATTTTTTTTTTCCTGGAGTAATTCCAAGTTAGTTTGTGGCTGCTGGTTATATAATATTGATGTTTCTTCTAATATAAATGTTGGCAGAGGAAGTCATTTACAGTCTTGCTAAATTTTAAGATAAGAATTTTTAGAGTAGAATGCTTGTGTTTTTGTGTTTCTACACGTTGTTTGGACAAAATTATTTTACTGTAGATAATATACTGGATGGCTGAAAGACCTTTTCTTGGCCCATCCTTACTTTGTCCTGGTGACATCCTCTCAGAAATCAGACCATTCTGAGGGAACAAGTTTTCAGTGTCAGACATAGAAACATTGTATAATTGTACCATGCAGCCCATGCTTAAAATGATCCTGCAAGTCCCATTACTTTCCCATTTCAAACTGACCAAGATCAGTGTATTGTTGTTTCTCTGCCTCCTGCTGACATGCCTCCCTGCCCAACTTGCCACAGTATATTTCTGACGCATTTTACATGGGATGGTGCCTATGCTCCATTCAAGTTGCTGTTGCCACATCCCCCCCATGATCACAAGGAGTCTCCATCCCCACCACCCCTTATGTAGCTGACGACAAAGGTCAAGTGATCACTAAACGAAGTTAAAAAATACATTTGGAATGTTTATATAGAGAGCCAACTAGTTGGCTCAGTGGGAGTAGTAGAAGAAATAAGACGTGTGCATTGCATTGTTGGCAGAAAATAAGTGACAGAAATCTGGAGCAGCGGATTAACATACAATTCTGTGCCAAATTGTTCAAAAGTGAGAGTGAAACATTTTCAATATGTTTTTTAAAGAATAATATTACAATACAAGAAAAAAGGTTAGACTATGATATAAATCTGGCCAACAATATACAAGAACACAGTTCACCCATACCATAGTAGTGTATACAGGGACTAATCAAAAAACAAATGCTTGGGGTGTACCAGCAATGTTAACAGCACTAGTTACGTAACTAGAAGAATAGTCCCAATTAGCACACGGTCCTACTGGGGGACAATACTACTATTGCTAGATTATGTGTATAGCAAACCTAGAAGAAGGAGAAGAAAAAGAAAGGATCCCTGGGACCAGGGGTGGACTGACCATTCGAGCACTCGGGCACTGCCTGAGGGCCTGGGCTCAGTAGGGGGCCCTATAAAATGCCTCTGGTACCCTTTATAGGCTTTTTTGGGTGTGTTTTGAGTGTGGGCAAGGACACAGGGGCCCCATGATCCCCAATTGCCCGGGGGCCCCATGAGTTGTCAGTCCGCCCCTGCTTGGGACTATACACAAGCACCACCCAGTTCCCCAGTGCCTAGGTGCAATATTATATCGATATGGAGATACTGAACCCAAGGGCCCCAGACCTTTCAAAATGTTTAGTGGGGTCCTGTACAATGCTTGTGAGTTTTTCATGAGTCATGATACACAAAATGTTCAGCTGGTGAGTGGTTGGGGTTTCGGCGCATGCCCTTTTGACGTACTTTCCTGATGCGCATGCGCAGTGTCCCAGGATTGGCACACATCCTTCCAGAGCAGTGGGACACATAGCATCCGTGGCATCCTCACTCACACTCATGCAGAGGACGCCATTACAGCTGGCCCATTGCCATCATCATTTGCTCCTACTATTGCTCGGCGGCAGTGTAACTTCACTGGTTACAGTGATCCCATATATTTGCATCACAGATGCACTTACTTTAGTCACAACCACACTACAGTGTTTTATACTTATGGGGATCTGAATTGTTTACCTGGAATACCATTTTTTATTGTCATATGATAGTCATTAATGTGGTAAATTACATGTCAATTTGAGTCCAAGATAACTCCTTTTTGGGCGTTACCTATAGGACTCCACCCCTTTCTTTTTGCACAGAGGGGGAGAGGTTGGGTTTCCATTATCATTTGATCTCTTATATAAGAACCATCAATATGCATTTGATTTTCTACTCTGAGGAAGGGAGTTCAACTCCCGAAACGCGTTAACACATTTCACCCAAGGACCTCCACTGTCCGTGATTATTATCTTTGGCTCTTTGTCTCTGTTTTTATGACCTTTTTGGTTTGTGAGTATGCATTTGTGATTTTACAATAATTGTCCTTTATATCACGGTAATGCACGAGGAGAGTGTGCCCCATTTTATTCTTTTTTGCCAGCATCAAGATTCCCCAATCTATTGAGGGCGTGTCAGGAATCTAGGAATGATCAGAAAGGTATGGACTGACACAGGGAAACGCAGGTTTCAGGTATAGTATAATAATACAGTTTATTATTAGCCACCCAGATATATATATATAAACGCACAGTGAACAAACCAACCTTCCACTAATCTTAGTAGGTGCAGGAACACAGGCGTAGTCAGGGCTGGAGAGGTGGAACGGTCAGGCCGGCCGTAGGGTTCTGTAATGACCATTTGGTGGTACCTCTAGTGGTCCCCAGGACAGGATTCCCCAGGGCGCGGAGTCTAAGTCCCAGTCTGCTTATTCACCAGGGCCCCTGATGGTGGGGATGGACTTGGAGCAGACAGGAACCAGGTCGCGGCCCCTGAGTACACCTGCTAATGGTAGAGGGATCCGCCAGAGGTATGTGCAGGTACGGCTGGATCCGTGCAGGATGGATGGATGGCAGAGTAGTTAGCGTGGTCAGACGGGCCAAGTCAGCAACGTGCGGGCAGCAAGGTACCAAAGGAGCAGGCAGAGAATGGTCAAGGTCACAAGCCGGGTTCAGTAACTCACGGGCAGCGCGGTACAGGGGATCAGGCAGAAGGATGGTCAGGCAAGCCAGGGGTTCAACAGGAGACGGTCAGCAGAGGTCAGGATCAAGCCGGGTCAGCAACGAAGCAGGAACACAAGATACCAGATACAGAGGCTCATGGGAAAACATACACCAAGGCCAAGATCACAGGCCTGGTCATGCCTTAAATACACCTTTCTGCAATCAGCCCCAGGTTTGGCTGATTGCACGTGTGAGCTTATGGCTGCTGAGAGCACCCGCTGGTCAGCTCTGGTACTGCAGCCCACACGGCAGATGAGTCCCACCACCAGTGCTGAGTCCATTCCTGACAGTACCCCCCCCCCCTCAAGGAGCGGCCTCAGGACGCTCCAGACAGTCCTTAGTGGGCAAAATGTTCCACCGCCCTGGTCAGGTAACTGGCTGAATATCCAACTGCTGGAGAAAACCGGCTGGCTGGGTTTCCTGCTGGTAGACTTCTCTTTGTGTAGGAGAACCCAGAAAGGCAGGTCACTGGGCACAGGATTTCCAGGAGCAGGCTGGGAATCAGTTATTGGCCAGATTAGCTGGACATCAGGGGCTGGCATGTCGGGCTGTGCAGCGGGCAGAGGCACGTCAGCGGGCACCGAGTCATCTGGCACGACAGCGGGCACCGAGTCACTGGGCACGTCAGCGGGCACCGAGCCATCTAGCAGAACCGCGGGCACAGAGTCACCTGGCAAGTCAGTGGGCACCGAGTCACCGGGCATGTCAGCGGGCACCGAGCCATCTAGCAGAACCGCGGGCACAGAGTCACCTGGCAAGTCAGCAGGCACCGAGTCACCGGGCATGTCAGCGGGCACCGAGCCATCTAGCAGAACCGCGGGCACAGAGTCACCTGGCAAGTCAGCGGGCACCGAGTCACCGGGCATGTCAGCGGGCACCGAGCCATCTAGCAGAACCGCGGGTACCGGGTCACCAAGCTCGACAGCAGGCACCAAATTAACTGGCACAACAATGGGCACTGAATCAACTGGCACGACAGCGGGCACCAAGTCATCAGGCATCAGGTCATGTGGCTCAACAGCGGGCACTGGGTCCTCAGGCATCAGGTCATCTGGCTCGACAGCGGGCACCGAGTCAACTGGCACGACAGCAGGCACCGAGTCATCAGGCATCAAGTCATCCGGCTCAACAGCGGGCACCGAGTCAACTGGCACGACAGTGGGCACCGAGTCAACTGGCACCGAGTCAACTGGTACGACAGCGGGCACCGACTCATCAGGCATCAAGTCATCTGGCTCGACAGCGGGCACCGAGTCAATTGGCACCGAGTCAACTGGTACGACAGCGGGCACCAAGTCAACTGGCACGACAGCGGGCACCGAATCATCAGGCATCAAGTCATCAGGCTCGACAGCGGGCACCGAGTCAACTGGCATGACAGCGGGCACCGAGTCAACTGGCACGACAGTGAGCACCAAGTCAACTGGCACCGAGTCAACTGGTACAACAGCGGGCACCAAGTCAACGGGCACGACAGCGGGCACCGAATCATCAGGCATCAAGTCATCTGGCTCGACAGCGGGCACCGAGTCAACTGGCACCGAGTCAACTGGTACGACAGCGGGCACCAAGTCAACTGGCACGACAGCGGGCACCGAATCATCAGGCATCAAGTCATCTGGCTCGACAGCGGGCACCGAGTCAGCTGGCACCGAGTCAACTGGCATGACAGCGGGCACCGAGTCAACTGGCACGATGGTACAGCGAGTGGGAGCAGGGTACTGACATGTGGTAGATAGCAGGGTATACTGGGCTGTCACTGGGGGTGCTGTCGGGAATGCAGGAAAAGAGCTTTGAGCAGAGGAATGATAAGAAGCAGGACTGGTTCGTTGCAAGCTGATTGAGGCTGGGTGTAACAAGTCTGACCATGTCTGCAGTAAGGGTTGGACAACGCTCAGCTTACACAAGGCCTGTCTGGTCGAAGATTGCACTGCGTTTATACACTTCTTTAGCACATGTGGTGAACATGCTGAATAATGCTCCAAGAAGCAATCCGGATCATCCTCCAACAACCATACCATTGATATTATTTGACTCACCCTGAATGGAGGAAGGAATTCATCCCTGCTTTCAGGGGTACTAGATGAAGCCAACTCAACACAAGCCTGAATCAATGGTTGCACCTCAGAGAGCTATAGGTCCTGGCCTACTAGGGAATGAGCGACCCATATGCACTCTAGCAGCTGATCCCTGGTATACTCCCGCAGAGTCTGATATTCTCTGTCATCAAAGACTAGCATAGACAAATATATAACCTCATCAGGATGCATCCTTCACAACAAGTCAAGATGGCTTCCCTGTGCAGCCACTTCTGGTCAGGAATGGCCTTGGTGTGATGTCAGGAATCTAGGAATGACCAGAAAGGTGTGGACTGACACAGGGAAACGCAGGTTTCAGGTATAGTATAATAATACAGTTTATTATTAGCCACCCAGATATATACTGTATATATAAACGCACAGTGAACAAACCAACCTTTCACTAATCTTAGTAGGTGCAGGAACACAGGCGTAGTCAGGGCTGGAGAGGTGGAACGGTCAGGCCGGCCGTAGGGTTCTGTAATGACCGTTTGGTGGTACCTCTAGTGGTCCCCAGGACAGGATTCCCCAGGGCGCGGAGTCTAAGTCCCAGTCTGCTTATTCACCAGGGCCCCTGATGGTGGGGATGGACTTGGAGCAGACAGGAACCAGGTCACGGCCCCTGAGTACACCTGCTAGTGGTAGAGGGATCCGCCAGAGGTATGTGCAGGTACGGCTGGATCCGTGCAGGATGGATGGATGGCAGAGTAGTTAGCGTGGTCAGACGGGCCAAGTCAGCAACGTGCGGGCAGCAAGGTACCAAAGGAGCAGGCAGAGAATGGTCAAGGTCACAAGGCGGGTTCAGTAACTCACGGGCAGCGCGGTACAGGGGATCAGGCAGAAGGATGGTCAGGCAAGCCAGGGGTTCAACAGGAGACGGTCAGCAGAGGTCAGGATCAAGCCGGGTCAGCAACGAAGCAGGAACACAAGATACCAGGTACAGAGGCTCATGGGAAAACATACACCAAGGCCCAGATCACAGGCCTGGTCATGCTTTAAATACACCTTTCTGCAATCAGCCCCAGGTTTGGCTGATTGCACGTGTGAGCTTATGGCTGCTGAGAGCACCCGCTGGTCAGCTCTGGTACTGCAGCCCACACGGCAGATGAGTCCCACCACCAGTGCTGAGTCCATTCCTGACAGGGCGGCACCTCAGCGAGTGTTTGATGCCGTGTTTTCTGTGTAGCATGAAGATCTGAGCGCTGGTTTTGGTATATGTTGAAATGTTCAGCTGTACCTGGGAGATGAGAACTGAAGTCTTCTTCCACGACCTAGCTACTGTATAATTAAAGCAGAAGTATTATTATTATTATACAGTATTTATATAGCGCCAGAAAGGTTTGCTCAGCGCTGTACATTATAGTGAGGGACAGTACATGAGACAATACAGTAACAAAACAAAACACAAGGGGGTCAAGGGCCCTGCTCTTTCTAGCTTACAATCTAGGAGGGAGGGGATAGTGGTACAGGAGGAAGTGGCTGTGGGATGGAGTGGTAGGAGGAGCGGAGGAGATCGGCTGTTAGGTGAGGACGGGGTAGGCTTCCCTAAAGAGATGGGTTTTCAGGGTGCGCCTAAAGGTGAGGAGGGTAGGTGACAGTCTGATGGATTGGGGTAGTGAGTTCCAGAGGATGGTGGACGTCCTGGAGAAGTCCTGCAGTTGGGCGTGGGAGGTGGAGACCAGGGAGCTTGAATGTAGGAGGTCTTGTGAGGAGCGAAGAGTACGGGTTGGGTGGTATTTGGGTATCAGGTCGGTGAAGTAGTTTGGGGCAGCGTTATGAATGGCTTTGTATGTCTGTGTTAGTAGTTTGAATTTAATGCGTTGGGCAATTGGGAGCCAGTGGAGGGAATGACAGAGGGGGGTGGCAGAATCGGGGCGGTTGGTAAGGTGGATGAGTCTGGCTGCTGAGTTCAGGATAGACTGAAGCGGGGATAGTCTGTGATGAGGTAGGCCGGTGAGAAGGGAGTTGAAGTAGTCCAGACGTGAGATAATAAGGGAGTGAACAAGTTGTTTAGTAGTGTCTGGGGTTAGGAACGTACGTATTTTGGAGATGTTGCGGAGGTAGAGCCTGCATGAGTTTGCCAACGATTGGACATGGTGTTGGAAGGACAGGTTTGAGTCTAGAGTGACACCTAGGACTTTGGCTTGCGGGGTGGGACTGATGGTGGCATTGTTGGTCGTGATGGAGAGGGGGTTGGCGGGTTGGGGGGAAAATCAGGAGCTCGGTTTTGGAAAGGTTCAATTTGAGGAAATGGAGCGACATCCAGTCTGATATGTCGTTCAGTAGGTGGGTGATACGGGTGGAGACTAAAGGGGTGAGGCGAGGGGTGGAGAGGTAAATTTGCGTGTCATCGGAGTAGAGGCTGTACTTCTGTGGATCACAGAAGTGCAGTTCATTCTGTACTCCTTTGACCCGTTTTCTGCCGTCTTCAGCGAGCTAAAGTCCACTGTCGTCTGACATCAGTCACTGAGCCGCTGAGAGCCTGAGCCAGCTGCTCCCACCCTCTCCACAGCCCAGCACTGCAGTGAGTGCTGGGGTGGCAGAGCAGAGAGCCAGAGACTGACAGTTCCTTAGCTTAAAGAACCAGCAAACACAAATGCTCCTGCGCTTGGGGATGGACTCGATGCTACAACCACATTAAGAATGTCCTGGAACATGCACACCTTGCTGCCCTCAAATGGACCGGGGGAATCCAAACACACTGAATGGGGAAAGAACAAAAAGAGGGCGCACAGGCCTAGTGCATTACCATAAAAAATGTTTAATAAAAAATAAAGTAGGTGTTGTACTCACAAACGACAATATAGTCAAGGCACATCATAAAAGAACAGCTGGATCAACACCGCGCTGAGTAACAGTCCGCAATAGGGAGTTTAGACATCCAAAAGGCTGACGCGTTTCGAGGACTTGCCTCTTCCTGGCTCTGAGGAAGAGGCAAGTCCTCGAAACGCGTCAGCCTTTTGGATGTCTAAACTCCCTATTGCGGACTGTTACTCAGCGCGGTGTTGATCCAGCTGTTCTTTTATGATGTGCCTTGACTATATTGTCGTTTGTGAGTACAACACCTACTTTATTTTTTATTAAACATTTTTTATGGTAATGCGCTAGGCCTGTGCGCCCTCTTTTTGTTCTTTCCCCATTCAGTTCCTTAGCTTAGCCTGGCAGGGAGCACTGAGCATTCAATGGTGTCTGATGGCTCAGTTCTCACCCTTAGAAACAGCGGGAGACAGATACAGCATTGGATCGATCCTGCATCCACCTAGGTAAGTATAATTTTTTTAAAAATCCCAAACTTCTCTATTAATTTAGCTACTAAGAAAATGAACATATCAATCTCTGTGTAGTTCGTGGCACTGTCTCAAGTGGTTAATTTAACAGGGCTATTTGTGCAGACTGCAGAACGAAGATTCCATTGACCTGCCACAGAAGGGTGAACACTCTGTGGGCACTCTCACCAGACATGAAACATAATGTCTGGCATTTGACATCCCCAGAACCAATGGTGAGGAGATTAGGTATAATTTTTCTAAGTGAGTAGGAACCAAATACCCTCTAGTTAATACTTTTACATTAGCCTTAATTAAATACACATTCATTATGCCCTTATTAGATACTTTAAAGCACGTATACCAAGAATCAATTTAATTTTAAATGGATAAATCAGTTCCCAATCTCCCACGTAGGGCAACTTAGTGAAAACGTCCAACAAAAGTCCATAAATAATAGGTATTCCCCCTCTGTAATTCAGACCCTGTGTGCACCAATTCTCATAAGATGAGACACTAGGACTTATGGTGGAGTCTGGCTACAGGGAGCGCAAAAAATGGGAAATTTGAAAAAATCATTATATCTCCTTATTAGGCATTTTAAGGATTTTGCAGCAATGACAAAGACTAAAAGGCCCTCTATGAGAAAAAAAATGTCCAATTCTATACAGGCCTTTATTCAGCCACCACCAAAAGGCCTTTGGATTTATGCCAGGCTGAAATTCTAATTGTTAAAAAGATGTGCCAAGGGATGAAATGAGGAGAAAAGGTTAGGACTAGTCCTCAATCTGTCCCAGACTGCAAAGAAATTGGAGAGCATTGGGACCAGGATGAGTGGTCGCTGTTTAGTGGGCTTTCATTTAATGTAATCTAATGTATATGAGCAAATCACTTGTCTTTCCATAAGAACCCAATCCAGTTTTTCTTTACAAGAATATACAACTGATAGTTGTGCCAACTGGGAGACCTGATAATACAACATAAAATTCGGCAAACCTAGGCCCCCCTTTTAACAACACTCTTTTAGCTAGACAATGGCCCTTTCCACCCCAGACATATTGGATAATTTTAGATTGCAGAGCCAACAAATCAAGACGTTTAATTGCAATAGGTAAAGAGTGAAAATATTAAAGGAGTCTGAGTAGAAGAGTCTTCTTAATGGAGTTAATCCTACCAATCCAGGACAAATCATGTACCGACCATATGAAGTAAAGGTGCAGCGCTAGAATTAGATTATGTCGGTTAAAGTAGATGTACATTAATATATCATAAATAGGGTAAAATGTTCATAAAGTGACAGTTTGTGCTAAGGTGCCAGTCACAGCTGTAGGTAACTTCAATATTCAGTGATGTGCTCAAAGATGTGGTAAGAATACGCACTCACCAGATGCGTATTGTAAATACGCATGTAATATGTATAATCAGACGTCCCCTTTAAGGATGGATGAGGAAAGCTGTGTACGGAATATCCTCCCTCTGCATGGTCTACAGCTCAACGGATATCTCCTGGATAATCAAAGAGCTAATTCTGCCAGAGGTCCACTTTAAGGATGGATGGGTGTTTGCAGCCTGGGATTTAAACTCCCTTCTATGGGTCCTGTGGGAAACTACAGCTAGCTTCCAGGGTAGGGCTCTGCAAATTAATTAGCTCAACAGGGAGCCAAACAGAAGATAGCCCCTAGTGCAGTATTGTATAGGTAAAAGATTTATTATCCACATTATAAAAGTTTTGAAATAGTAAGCAGTGTTGAAGGAACTGACCGTCCACTGAGCAAGATGGCCACCGGACCTTCACGAGGCTCCAGCAGCATGATGTATGGCTCCTCCTTGATGCATTTTGTACCACGCACGTCTTCAGAAGCGGAACATACCGCTTGAAGGAAAAGAGCCTATAAACTAAGACTTTTGTGGAAATTTAAGGTCATTGTTAATCAACGAGATAGGCCAATAATTCTTTACCTCCCCAGAATCTTTACCTGGCTTAGGAATGACTGAGATGGACTCTCAGTGCTTCAGACCTTCAAGAAAGGCCATTATTTTGCTAAGATCCCCTGTGCGCGCTGGTTTATATAGGTCAGAATAAAATTTATGGAACTTCACAAAGATTTTATGTTGATACTGAGTATTATTATTATACAGGATTTATATAGCGCCAATAGTTTGTGCAGCACTTTACAATATAAAGGGAAACAATACAATTGCAATACAGTTCAATATAGAAGGAATAGGAGGGCCCTGCTCATGGAGCTTACAATCTAGAGGAAGGGGGAGGTGGTACAAAAGGTGATAGCTGCAGGGGATGATCTGATGGAGGTGACTCAAGTACAGTTCTTCGGCGTAGGTGGGGTAGGCTTCCCTGAATAAGTGAGGCTGACCAGGCATACTGGGGTAGGGGGTTTCAGAGGATTGGAGAGGCTCTGGAGAAGTCCTGGAGGTGAGTGTGGGAGGAGAGGAGGTGACCAGGGAGCTAGAGAGCAAGATGTCTTGGGAGGAGCAGAGCGGGCGATTTGGACAATATCTGCGGATGGGGTTGGTGATGTAGCTAGGGGAATATGAGCTCTGGATGCACATCTAATTTCAGGAAGGGCAAACTGTTGAGTTTTAGGGATCAGCCGTGTAGCTAACATTGGCCCAATTCTGTCTCTTTGCATATAACATTTTGCAGAGGACCAACAAATGCTTTTCTCTACTTTGGTGGTAAGGAGCAAGTTAAGGAAAAGTCTGGTTGCCTCTATCTTTGACCGCAAGTCCTCATTAGGTTGTGTCTTATGAGCTGTACATAAAGCCTGGAGTTCCCTATCAAGGCACATGATACCCACCTGAAGCTCCCACTTAATTTGGATCAAAATACCTCATAATGTTGCCTTATGAGCTGCCCATACTGTTATAGGGCAAACCAAATCCGACATGTGTCAAAAATACTCTTTAATGTGCCTTTCGATTTGCATACATCTAACGGGGTTACTGAGTATGGATTCATTCAATCGCCAGTGGGGATATGTAAATGAATAGAAGACTAGAGAGTGATCTGATGAGACCGTCTCGTGGATGCAAGCCATATGGGCCAGGGAGGTAATCAGAGAGGAAACTAATACATGATCTATCCTGGAATAGACTTGATGAGGATGAGAGTAGTGGGTATAAACTCTCTCTGCAGGATTCTTTTCATGCCATATGTCCACCAGTTCCAAGGAGTGTAGCAGTTTGGCAATGGTAGTGCTCACCTTAGGAGGGTGCTTGAGTTGAACCAGAGCACCTGGACTTATTAAGACGCAAGTCTAAAAAGGTTGACACCATATAAAATTGACCCATCCTAGTAAGAAACCAATTTATGGAACATGCTCGAAAAAAATGAGGCATGAATGCAATTAGAGGTATAATAAGAGATCAAGGTTAAAAAATGAAAACCAAGATGTCTCTTCAGTAAAATAAATCAACCTCCTGGATCTCCACATCATCACTCCTCTTCTTTTATCCAACGCATTAGCCATATAGAACATTGAATATTATTTATGTAAAGACAGGTGTTTTTAAGAGGATGGGAAATGTGTTTCTTGTAAGAACACAATATCTGACTTTTGTGAATGATAATACTGTAATGTGTACTGTGAAGGCCCTGAGCATTGTCGAAATGAGCCACAAAAATGTAGATTTACGACTAGCCGTCATACTGGGTCAAAGCGGGGGGAAAATGTATGCGTAAGTACCCACCACCATATTGGACACCCAAACAAATGAGAAACAATGGTTAAATGCAAAGGGTAAAAGTTGCACTCTACAAGGGAGAAGCTTGCTAGGATAGGAACAGAAGGGAAGAGAAAAAAAAATTGAGAGATTGGGAAACAGAACATAGAACAAAACTAAACCCTTTAGGCTTGGTAGGACTTTTAAGGGGAACCAGACCTCCCAAAAATGGGGGGGAAAAAGTGCATGGGGTTCCCCCTAAAAGCCTTACCAGGCCCTTTAGGCCAGGTAGGACATTTAAGGGGAACCCAACCCCCCAAAAATGGGGGGTATAGGGTCCCCCCTATGTTCCTACCAGACCCTTGATCCGAGCACAGGCCTGGCCGGGCAGGAAAGGGGAGAGGGGGGTGATTGAGCAGTCCCCTCTCCCTGCGGCTTACCAAGTCACGTGCCCTCGGCATGGGGACAAGGGTCTCTTCCCCACAAGCCTACCCGGTGGTTGTAAGGGTCTGAGGAAAGGGGGGCTCAACAGCATCAGGGTGCCCCTCCTTGTAAATGAGCAAGGGGTACTCCATACTCAAAGACTCCATACTTCCAAAATTCAATTAATTCATTTAATTGAACACAAAAACAAAACAACAGTTTCTAACAAGTCCTTTAATTAAACAAAAAAGTCAAAAACAAAAAAAAAATGATTCCATTGATGTAATCTATCATAAATCACATCGTCCAGAGTTGTCCCGATGATGCTGACTCGCCGAGATAAAAGAGAAAACCGACGCCTGCTAAACAATCGGGCACAGGTAGCAGTGATGTTACCGCTGACGTTACTGCCAGCTCCACCCAATTGTTTACATGTGACCGACAACTGTCAGATTGGCGATCAATTGGGTGGAGCTAGTGGTGACGTCACCACTAATGTCACCGCTAGCTGTGGGGATTTATGTCCCTGAGAGGACTGCATCGCTGTGTCAGAAAAGTCTGCACCCTCTCCTCTGTGGCCGGGCTAGAGTCACCATGTGAGTGGGGAAGAGGAGCGGCAGCCATCTTGCTTTCCGAAGCTGCAGCTCGAGAGTTGGCCTCTTGTGAGCTCTCCCTTCTGACCCGCAAACCTTATGGTGGATGGTGAAGGTGCCTCCATTGCTTCCTGGGGGATAGTGGCATCTCCGGCCACAGTGTGGGCTCTATGGCTGGATGAAATCGGCATCCCTGGTGCAGAGCTTTGGAATCAAGCTGCTATCTTGTCAGAGCAAGAGCAGAGTGAAAGTTTTTAGCTCTGTTACAGCAGGCTTATGGTGAACAGTGCATGAAGATATCAAGTGTTTGTAAATGGCATAGTTGGTTTAAGGATGGCAGAGAGATGTCAATGGTGATGCAAGTGAGCAGCCAAAAATGCAAAGAACGGATGCAAAGGTTAACAGATCATGAACCCTTGTATGCTGAGATTGAAGAATGAGTATGCGAATGATGGCAGAAGAATTAAACATGAATAGGGAAACAATGCGTCAGATTCTAATGCAGGATTTGTGAATGATTTCTGCAAAGATGGTGCCTTGAATCTTGACAGAAGATCAGAAAGAACATTGTCTTCAAATTTCATCTGTGAATGAGAAAGATTTCTGCAGAGATGGTGACTTGAATCTTCTTGACAGAAGATCAGAAAGAACATTGTCTTCCAATTTCATCTGATCTTTTGAAGAGTGCAGAGGTGTTCTATATATTTTTTTTTTTTACAATGCATTTCGGGAAATAAATTGTCACACCTCATATATACACAAATGTTTCTGATTGCTTTTTTTTATTTTAAACTGAATAGGTTGTTTTACAAGGTAAGGGTTCTTTACTTTAAGTGCTTGCATAAAAACATGAAGTGGCTGAATAAAGGCAGCAGGAAATCAACAGCACTAAGTTGTAATAAAGAGGTAAGCACAAGTAATGTATACAAAAAGGCATTTTTTTTTAAAACACATAGTGCCTTATCAAACCAAATGTCATTCAGTTAGGTTTATGATCCGCTCTATCATTTCTGCCACATTTTTATTTGTCTGTGACTGCTATTGCAGAGGGTCTCCCTTGCTCACTGTCCCAGTGACACCCTTAAAAGCACACTTTGTTGTATATTTGTTTGTGTCTCCATTGGGAGTTTTTCTATTATTTTAACAATAACGTTAACCCTTCCCAGCTATCCAAAAGTAAATTAAAAGTTTTACTTAGAGTCAGGTTTTAAAAATATTATTCATTGCATCCTATGTCTCCTCAACACTTTAGTAAGTACCATTTCATAATCATTGTTTTGTAGAGCTTGGTAAAGCTGGGTTTTGTACACAAGTAAAAACATTATATGCCAAAGAAGAAAGTGCATTTTATATTATATCTGCTAAAGATTTTATGCAACATAACTGTGCATTTCATTATGCGAGGGATTAATATTAGCTGTTTGAATGGAACAGTAAACACATTTTAGTGAATTTTGAAAAATTTCTCAATAACCACATGTGGCTAATTCTCTTTTTCATAGCATTTGGCCTACGGGATGCCGAGACGGTTTTTAAAATATTCTCTTTGTTCCTCGCTGTTTTGAGACACAATCATTTCATTAAGCAGGACATATTTTCTCAATGCTAAATTATTATTCCACACTTGTATAGTGCTTTTGTTGATGACTTTTCAATAACTATAAATAAATATCGATCATCAGATGTCCAACAGCTATATCATGAATGTCCTAAGCACTTTTACATGGCAATAAGATCCCAGGCACATTCAATATCAGGTGTGGTTCTTTACTCAGGGTGTAAACATATTGGCATCTCCGATCAACAGCTGAAGAATAGGCCTACTGCACAAAATAGGATCCTCAAGAACAGAGATCTATAACTACCAATGAGTTGTGTAACACTAGAATAGTGTTATTACATATGGCTTTTTGTAATGCCCTGTTCTGTATTGTGAGGCAAATTTTCATTTTTCTAAACCTATTGTATTTGACTTTTTTTATCATATGACCTTGTATTGGTTTATTTCATAGCTGAATACTGAACTGTGTTTACAGTACTTTATTCTAAACTTTGGAAAATGTTCTAATAAAAAGATATAGTGATATAGGAAGAAGGGTGATGTATGGATCGGGATATCCCCAAAGCATTGATGGTCTCAAACACCAGACTGTGCTTTAATCTCTTCTGAATCTTTCATAAGGTCTTCCTATGTACTTTCTAAACACATACTGTGATCTATCTACTTTCTAAACACAAATTTGGAATTTTACAGAGCTTTGGCTTCCTGGCAATTGAGGTTCATGTGATAACTTAGTCTTTGTATTTCAAGGACAGCATGGAAATATTTCTGCATGGACTTGTCACTCAACCAGTCACTCGCAACATTTAAACATTTATGGTTGCAGCTTGTTTCATCTAGGCCCGGTACTTTTGGCTTAAAAAACCAGCATGTTCAGGAATACCTCTCAGGAGGGAGGATCCCTGCATTCTTCCAAACTCTAGGCCCCAGGGTCTGGGGAGAGAGACAGTTAATTCTGCTGTGGTGACATCTTCACAGGGCAGAAATCCATGAGCAAAAATACAGAACAAGAGGTGTCCTAAACATTACATTTTCTCCAAGCATTCTCTCAGCATGCATCACTAGGACCCCCCAAGCATGCTGATTGTTTAGGCCATCAAAGATCCATAACACAAAATGATACCTCTCCCTACTGGAGCACACTCAAACAACAAGGGGCAGACTGACCATTCAGGCGCCCAGGCACTGCCCGAGGGCCCAGGGTCAGTAGGGAGCCCCATGAAATGCCCCTGGTACCTTTTATAGGCTTTTTTGGGTGTGCTTTGAGTGTGGGCAAGGACACAGGGGCCCCATGATCCCCTATTGCCCGGGGCCCCAGGAGCTGTCAGTCCACCCCTGGGGTAGAGTAAATACATTTTACACATTCTAACAGGAGATCACTCCCATTGAAGTACAGATAGGCTGACTATAGCCCACCACTTGGCAAAGAATTGCAAAAACAAAAAAGAGCAAAAATACTGCCTACATCTTCCACCCCAAACCAGTTTAACATTGTTTTTGTAGGTACAGCACCTAGGACTACAATTCATTGCAGTAATCCTGTTGGAATAGCAAGGATACAAACAATATCATCATCTGCTGCTTTCTGTGTCAAATAAAAATCACAAATTATTGAGTGGGATGCATTTTTGCCCTTCATTGTGTCACAAAGTTGACTTAGAATGTGGATTTCAGTCCAATACACAGGTCTCGCTTGCTCTTTATTTTCAAAGCTGATCTTTTTCTTCTTGGCTTTGATAATGTTCTTAGATCTAAAGGTGGAAGAGAAAAGCAACTCTTAACATGCTGCTACACCATATTAGATCGATAGTGAGCTGTACACTGTATTAAACCTAATCAGATATTTTACAAAGGGTTTAGCCTCTCATGTACTGCTTGGGGATAGATAGCTAATTACAATAGACTACGTTACATTCACGGATGTTTCAAAGAATAGTGAAAAGCTGTGTCTTAAACCTAAGCTCTTGCCAATTTCACATATTCAATGTTTGCCTCTTTTACAAGAAACAACTTATTTTTCACCCATCATGTTTTTTTAGGCTTTTTTGTTATTTTCTATTATTCTATGGGATGGGACACAAACTGCATTAATTTTAAAAGATTTGCAAAGTTTCAAAACATTAAAATATATCTAAGTAGATAATCAAAATATGAAATACATTGCAGCTTATCATGTCTTAGATGTGTTGGCTGTATTGTTTTTTAAACATTATTTTCCAGTTTAACCCTGGTGACTCTCAGTAACACATTTGTCCAAGAATGGCAAAATGTACTACAGGACATGACTACAATGGTTCTGTAGTCCTCACAGAAAGGTATTTCTTTTAGCACTTATTACCCACTTGCCCTCCAGAGGATTTACCCCTATTCCTGACCAGGCTATGTTTTGCATTATGAGGAAGGAACAAACAGAGGGCGCACAGGCCTAGTGCATTACCATAAAAAATGTTTAATAAGAAATAAAGTTGGTGTTGTACTCACAAATGACAATATAGTCAAGGCACATCATAAAGAGCAGCTGGGTCAACACCGCGCTGAGTAACAGTCTGCAATAAGGAGTGTAGACATCCAATAGGCTGACGCGTTTCGAGGACTTGCCTCTTCCTCAGAGCCAATTGACCAAATATCTGCTCCCTCTTTTATATGCTCACTACTAGTTGAACCAAAGGTCACATGGGCCATCCTGGACACTCCCCTATGCAGGTGGAGGGGTCACAGGGGCAATTGACATAGTATAAGTAGACACAAAAGATCTATTAAAATATATATAAATATATATGTATAAATAAATTAAAATCATTGAAACTAGTGACAATCATAAAATCATAAGAACCATAAGAAGTGTGCACATAAAAAATAAATAAATAAAAAATTACACACACACACACATATATATATACTGTATATACTATATATATATATATATATATATATATATATATATATAAAATCCTACCCTGGTGATGCACAGCACTACTCGCATTTAAATAAATGGATGGATGAACGACACTACAACACTACACAATGCTGCGTTATGGCGCATCATTATTTTAACTGACAAATGTGCGGTCATGCAATGCTGCACCCAAATGAAATTTATGTCCTTTTTTTCCACAAATAGAGCTTTCTTTCGGTGGTATTTGATTGCATGTGCGTTTTTATTTTTTGCGCTATAAAATTAAAAGCCCGACAATTTTGAGAAAAATACAATATTTTTGACGTTTTGTTATTAAACGTGTCCAGTAAAAAAATCAAATTTCGTCATAAATTTAGGCCAAAATGTATTCTGCTCCATGTCTTTGCTAAAAAAAATCCCAATACGTGTAAATTAATTGGTTTACGTGAAAGTTATAGCGTTTACAAATGGCGGTATAGATACTCGGATTTTTTTTTATACTAGTATTGTAGGTGATCAGTGACTTATAGCAGGAGTGTGGAACTGTGGCAGGCATTCTGACACTGAGGGGAACTGACACTGTACTAAGGGCACTGGGCAGGAAGGGGTTAACATCTGGGGCGATCAAAGGGTTAACTGTGTGCTGTGTGCGGTTTTGCATATTGGGCTGTGTTTGTGCTTCACTGTAAGCAGACCGCTTTGCGGTTCGTGCGCGTTCCTTACCCGGAAATGTAAAATCACGTATATATACGTGATTTTGCGCACCCATGCTGCCCTGTAGCAGTACTTCTGCTATACGGCGGACAAGAAGCGGTTAAATAGATAAAACGCTTTCAATGGTACATTTAAAGTGATATTAAAGGCAGATTTTTTTTTGTTTAAAAATAACAAACATTGTATACTTACCTGAAATAAAAATACAGAAATCCCCCTGCGCTCCACAGAACCTAGTGAGTTAGCTGCTATCACCTATTCTATATACCACAAGATAAGTGAAACAAAATAATATAAGTGGTGAAGCGCTCAACTTAAATACTCAAAAACTAGTGCAATATCCCCATATATAAATATTAAATCCCTAGTGATATAATAATACACAAATGATACCTCTTAGGCTATGCAGATATACAAATAATACTAATAAATAATAATGAATAGAAAACTAGTGCAATATCCTCATATATAATATATATCCCTGGTGATATAGTGATAACTAATATCTCTTAAACTGTGCAAAAAAGTGATACTGAAATGCAATTGATTATATCAATTTAAAATAAAATATTAATTAAAATAGTGATGCCACACTGTGCAAAAATTATGACAAAGTGTTCAAATATTGCCACTCCATGCTGAAATAGTGCTCTTCGTTAAAATCTTGACGTGACTCCCCTCAATAGCAGAAATGCCCCCTCACCTTCCACATTCGACCCTTGCGGGTCACAGAGCTTTTTATATATATATATCTCTGCCAGATGTTAATCTCCTCCACTGCCTCCACCGACCATGATCCTCCTCCAGGCAGTGAGTACCACTCCAATTACTCCCCTCACACAACGAACTCTGCCAGAAAATATTCTCCTCCACTGCCACCACCGACCAAGATCCTCCTCCAGGCAGTAAGTAATACTTCAATACCCCTCACACAATGGACTCAGGCATATAGCGATTCATATGGAAAAACAAAAGCAGACCTCCATAGTGCAACACTGTTTAATAGACTCCTCTTGAATTTCTTTTATAACTTTAGCATGTGTCTGGTCTGTCTTTGAGACAATTGCATTTCAGTATCACTTTTTTGCACAGTTTAAGAGATATTAGTTATCACTATATCACCAGGGATATATATTATATATGAGGATATTGCACTAGTTTTCTATTCATTATTATTTATTAGTATTATTTGTATATCTGCATAGCCTAAGAGGTATCATTTGTGTATTATTATATCACTAGGGATTTAATATTTATATATGGGGATATTGCACTAGTTTTTGAGTATTTAAGTTGAGCGCTTCACCACTTATATTATTGTATACTTACCTGCTCTGTGCAGTGGTTTTGCACAGAGCAGTCTCAATGCGTCTCTTCTCAGGTAATCCACGGGCGTTTCTGGCCCCTCCCTCCTGCCAAGTGCCCCCAGAGCAAGCACTTTGCTATGGGGGCTCCCAAGCAGGCTCGCTCCCAAGCCACTGTTCTGTGTGTCCTCTCTTCTCACTGGCTCGCTGGCTGTGATTGACAGTATGCTGTCTCAGCCAATGAGGAAGGAGAGACCCGGCAGAGCTGCTGATCTTGTGCACATACCTGGATCATGATGGGGCTCAGAAAAGTATTGGGGGAGCTGCTGCACACAGAAAGTTTTTACCTTCATGCATAGAATGTATGAAGGTAAAAAAACCTTGAGCCTTTACAATCACTTTAACAGATCCAACAGCTGCAAATAAGGAAAGTCTATTGTTAGGGTACATACCCCTTGAAAAAGAAAAACTATCATTCACCAAGGGTACTAAGCTCCAAATCTACAACTTTACAAATGAAACCCAATGAGGGTTTACTATTCTTATTCCTGGCATTTGTGTCCCAGAGCCCTGGGCACCCAGGCCTAAAGCTGCTGGAATCTATGTGTAACACACTGAAATCACTCCAAGCACACACACCTTCCAGGCATGGCTGAGTTGGTTTGTGATAGCTATGTTATCAGGTTGTTATTCCGTAGTTCACAGTAAGTACTTTCAAGACTGCCTGTACCATAAGGTTTGATGTCCTGGGAGAGTGCTTACATTTCAAAAACACATAAAAGTAAAAGCTTGCTTGTTGTTAGAATGAATGCAGTCTGTTCTGTTTACATTATCTACATCTACAGCATGGGTAATGAATTAAAATTCACAGAGGTCAGAAAAATGGGTAATGAATTAAAATTCACAGAGGTCAGAAAAATGTTCTTCCAGCAGAAGTTCGAATTGTGTCCTCTGTCCCCCCCTCACATCACTGTTTCCCCATTTATGTCTCAGTTTCCCCCTCATAGCACTGTCTCTCCTTCACATTGGTGTCTCCCATGTCCCCTTGAACCCTCCCCCCTTCATAGAAGTATCTTTGCCCCCTTCACATTAGTTTTCCCTGCTCCTTCAACCCTTGACTTTACAGCACTGTTCTCTCCCCCCATTCACTCCCCTTCAGAGCATTATCCTTACCCCCCATTCATCCCAGTTGAGAGCACTGTCCTCACCCCCCCCCCCCATTCACCCCCAATTCAGAGCACTGTTCTCACCCCCATTCACCCTAAGTTCAGAGCACTGTCCTTACCCCCAGTTCAGAGTACTGTCCTCACCCCCAGTTCAGAGTACTGTCCTCACCCCCAGTTCAGGGCACTGTTCTCACCCCCAGTTCAGAGCACTGTCCTCACTCCACCTTCAGAGCACTGTTATCACCCCCAGTTCAGAGGACTGTCCTCACCCCCCTTCAGATCTCTGTTCTCACCCCATATTCACTCCCAGTTCAGAGCACTGTTCTCACTCCCCATTCACTCCCCTTCAGAGTATTATCCTTACCCCCCATTCATCCCAGTTGAGAGCACTGTCCTCACCCCCCCCCCACATTCACCCCCAGTTCAGAGCACTGTTCTCACCCCCAGTTCAGAGTACTGTCCTCACCCCCAGTTCAGAGTACTGTCCTCACCCCCAGTTCAGAGCACTGTCCTCACTCCCCCTTCAGAGCACTGTTATCACCCCCAGTTCAGAGGACTGTCCTCACCCCTCTTCAGATCTCTGTTCTCACCCCATATTCACTCCCAGTTCAGAGCACTGTTCTCACTCCCCATTCACCCCAGTTCAGAGCACTGTCCTCCTTCCACCCTTAGAGCGCTGTTCTCACTCCCCATTCACCCCAGTTCAGAGCACTGTCCTCCTTCCACCCTTAGAGCAATGTTCTCACTCCCCATTCACCCCAGTTCAGAGCACTGTCCTCCCTCCACCATTAGAGCACTGTTCTCTCCCCCAGTTCAGAGTACTGTCCTCACCTCCCCCCCTTCAAAGCACTGTTCTCACCCCCCATTTACCTTCAGTTCATAGCACTGTCCTCAACCTCCATTCAATCCCCCTTCATAGCACTGTCCCTGCCCTCCTTTCAATCCCCCTTCAGAGCACTGTGCTCACCCTCCATTTACCCCCCTTTCCCTTTCACAGCAGCATATTTGGTCCTACCTTGAACAAGTCCTGTCTGGATGGAGGGTGGGAGCTTCCCAACCTTTCCTGTTAACAAGCTGGTGTGTCCGGACTTGCCGCCTCTCCCATCCTCTGCCCTGCTGCTAGCATGATAATGTAGCAGCTGGGTGTAGTAAACAGCGGCAGGATCTACGGGCAAAACAGAGTAAGAGACCAGGCTCCTAAGTGATGGGATAGCAGCGGTCTGGATGGGGCTGTCACTTGGGCCTGATTCGGACCACGGTCCACCATGCTTGATCTACAGTATATTATAAAGAGAGTAGTAGCAAGTAACTAGGCAAAATTCGCTTGAAAAATAAGCACATGGTTTTGTTTTCTATTAAAGCCATGTGGTCACTATGTCAGCGTTGATGGGTTCATCATTTGCTTTGTTGCTAAATAAAGCCAAACTAACCCTAATGCTAGTCCTAACCCTTTTTTTATCATCAAAGCCATGTCAGCACTGAAATAGTAACCACATGATAAATAGAAGGTTATGGTTCATTTCAAAGCTAGCATTAGGGTTAGGGTTAGCATCTCTTCCTTAATATCTAACATCACATTCCCAGCTAATAAGAGGCCTTTTTGGTATGCTTCTCAGAGGCTTGACAATTTTCCTGTAGTCCAAGCATGCAACAGTAGCTTTCATAATATTACATTCATCTGTGCAGAAAATACAATTCCTAGTTCATAATAACTAAGAAACATATTTTAGAGGGTATTTCTAGACAAAGCAAATTAAAAGAAAAATTGCACAGAAAAGTGGAATATTTTTCATAATTAAATATAACTTGAACACATCCATAGAATATAGCAATAATCAGACATTATTATCTGATAAACATTAACACATGTTTAAGGTTGTCTTTTCGTAATTATTTATGCATCAGATTTCCCAATCAGCCAAACCAGTTCCGTGCATACTTACTACTAATCAGCCTGCATATGTTGAGTCATTATTTAGTAATCTCATTACGGAACACAATGCTTTTTAAACTGATTTCAGAACAATGTCATTATGAGAGAGTTAGCATTTCCCATCTTGAAACATCTTGCCAGTGTTCTGCAACATACTGTATGCATCAGTGGGATTTCTGGGAACGTGGTGATGAGTTTATTGTCATTAGAAAGGGAATGATTGAAATATGTAACAGCACTTCAGTGTTTTAGGGAAGGAAAAGTTTAGAGCAAACGACCCTTCTTAGGTTAGTTAGCCTATCAATTAAGTCATGTCAGACAGTCACAGTCTTCTATTTGTTTCAACCTCACCAACAATTCAGCACTGGAGCCAAATGGGTCTTTTAGATATGTACTGTATATGTCAAAATATAGGACACAGCAGGTGATTGATGCACGGGAAGCTTTTCAACTTGTAAGAAGACTTCTGATCCCCTACTCTTCTGAGGAGCAGGGTGAAAGATCCTATCATATCCTATTAGTATCATGGAGAAATAGTGGTTGGTGCACTGCTGATTTGAATCATGAAAAGATAGGCAGGTATTTTCCAGTTTGTGCCTATTGGGATGATCTTTTCCCATCTCTGGCAAGTATTAGGTTGAATTTTATAAGTAATATTGAGATCAGTTAAATCATTTAAAAAATAATTCTGTAATAACTCTATAAATAAGGGCAGGCACCTCAACCTCAGCTAGGCATGGATAGAGTTTTAGAAAATTTGAGCTATGTACTTTTTTTCTTGGGCTGCCTTAGTATTTTCTCACAATCGAGAAACACACAGATAGGTCAAATGTTAACACTACCAGAAATCCAATATAATCTTTAAAGTGATATTAAAGGCTTAGATTTTTTTCTTTTTAAAATAACAAACATGTCATACCAGGGGCGGACTGACAACTCATGGGGCCCCGGGCAATAGGGGATCATGGGGCCCCCGTGTCCTCGCCCACACCCAAAAAAGCCTATGAAAAAGCCAATGGTACCAGGGACATCTCATGGGGCCCCCTACTGACCCTGGGCCCTCAGGCAGTGCCCGAGTGCTCTTATGGTCAGTCCGTCCCTGTGTCATACCTACCTGCTCCGTACAATGGTTTTGCAGAAAACAGCGTGTTCCTCCTCTTCTCAGATCCCCCGTAGCAAGTGGGGCACTTGTACGTGCTCACTTTTGAGTCTCTGCTCTTTGTGTCCATTTACACACAAATTGCGGCCTTGTCCCATCCCCTGCTCTCTCCTCATTGACTCACTGGCTCTGATTGACAGTAGTGGGAGCCATTGGGTCTCGCTTCTGTCTCAGCCAATGAAGAGGGAGAGACCCATCAGAGCTGCTGCTCTCATGCACATCGCTGGATTGCGATGGAGCTCAGGTAAGTATTAGGGGGGGGCTGGAGGGGGCTGCTGCACACAGAAGGTGTTTTACTTTCATGCATTCTAAAAAACCTTGAGCCTTTCAAACCACCTTATCATGATAAAGCAATTTCAAAAGTAATTTTCAATATTTGTAATCTGCAGACTTCCATAAAATAATACCTGGCAGTCCTGGCTTTAAGTTCCATGTTTAGGCACCTATAGTTATAATATGACAATACACTGTTCCTGTCCCACAGCTGTGCGCCTGTGTTGTCATCCTGTCACCTAGGCTTCTGTTGCAAACTACAAGTGGCTGTTTCAACACACATTATGCAGTCTTGGTCCATCAGGAAATCCATGTTTAGAAATGCAATGTAGCCATCACTGGAGTGCATTCTTGTTGACAGAAGTGGCTGCAAAGAGGCAACAGGAAATCAGCAGCACTGAGCTGTGACAAAAGATGATCAAGGTGAATACAAGTATTCAATATTAAAAATAAAAACATTCCAATGTCTCCAAGGCCTCCAAAAATACTTCTACAGTACTAACAGCTGCTAAATGCTGAATCACCTTCAACTGGAAGTGGACACGTGGGCCAAGCACACTTGTCTTATACACCACAAAAATAAAAATACTATAATAATAAAGTAAAAAATTTATAATAATAATAATTTAAAAAAAAGTATATATATATATATGTATATATATATATATATATATATTAGATGAAATCACTGTATATATGAAACACCATATATAATCATTCTCTGCAAAAACACATATACAGTATAATATGTATAAATAAAAGTGAAAATGTTGTGCAAAAATACAAATGATTTATTCTGATACACAAAATGGTATAAAGTGATGTACTTCCTGAAGTGCATCAATAAAGGGCGATAGTGCAAACCAACAAACTATGAAAATGAATTGTACAATAGTCCAAGAGATGTGGCGATCATGTCCATCACTGTAATGTGTACAACAAAGTCCACCATACTGGCCCACTCATCAGTGGTTTACACATGATACTCTCCAGTCACTTGATGATTTCCACACAGTTCTCCCCGACTGCTCCCCCCATAATAATGCACTCACCTTCCAACATTCACCACTTAAACTGATAGGATGGTCAATTATAGCATATTGAGGATAAACATCCAGTAAAGATTTACTTTTTCAGCAGCAACTGTAGTCCTTCAAAACCTCCATGTATGCACTTCCATCAGTTTTTCATAACATATTTATTAAAAATTTAAATACATAAAAAAAATATACTCACAATCATTGGTGCTTAAAGTGTTATTAAACCCACAACAGTAAAATCAGTCTGTAAATGCAGTAAAGCATGCTTGTTATACTAAATGCAGTAAAGCATGCTTGTTATACTTACTGTGGAAGAGGTTAATCCTCTGCATTGTGTAAAAATGCTGTTTGATCCTGACTTCTCTGATCCTCCCCTGCTTCCAGTGCCCCCCTCTTGTCTCCTGATAAGACATATCATGTGGAGTCACTCTACACATGCTCAGTTTGGTGTATATTGCTAGAGAGGTTTTGTTTCCCTTGGGAGAGTGCATGTGATCAACACAGGGCCAATCAGCACTGTCCAAACAGAGGTCAGTGGTTCTGCATCCTCCTAGAGCAAAATGAAAACTCCTCCTAGAAGCTTTAACCAGTGCTCTGCTGGACACTGATAGAAGTCACAAGACTGCTCTAACTGATGATGAGAAAAGGTATTTAGCAGTTTATATTTACTAAAATAATTGCATTTCCATGTTCTGTGCACCAGATATAGTGAATGCAGGGTCCTGGGTTTAGCAGCACTTTAAATCCAGTATTCTTTACAAAGGGTGTCAACAGGTTTATTTAAAGTCAAGCTCCTTTCTTAATGTGATGTTCATGTAGCAAGCTAAGGAGCTCTTCATGGTCTGTGTGCTGGCTATCCAAATACTGCGGCTGACTTGGTTGATGAGTGGCCGAACTCTAAGTCCCAGAAGGAATGTATGCTACAGGATTCCTAGACAGTGTGTGTGAAAGTCTGTCTTTTGTGAGCAAGACCTTTAAATTCTAAATAGGGCTTTGTTGCTCACCCTGAACCTTCTGATGACGTCTAGAGTGACAATATAATTATATATGTCCAGCTTGGCCACAGGTTGAGCATTGTTTGTTATGTACAGTCTTTGAGGCTTCTCCCAGGACATGAGGACCACACCATGTATTTGTGGATTGAACAATGATTCAATTTGTGAGGGAGAGGAATAGAGGAAATTTTCTTTGTTAAAGGAATTCTCCATAAGTTTTTTTTTTAAATGAAGCTTAAGGCTTCTCCAGTTTATATTTATTGAAATTGCATTTCCATGTTCTGTGTACTGTGGGAGGCCATATATAGTGAATGCAGAGTCCTGGGTTTAGCAACACTTTAATCCCTGCACATAGGATAGTACAGCTTAAGTTAATAGAGAGACTCAACGTACACTTCCTCTACCCTCGTGTGTACGGTCTCTATGTGATGACATCACAAGGCTCTGGCTCTGTCCAAAGCAAAGCACACTTTTGTCAGGAGCGGCATAACTATGAGACATCTATTATCTTACACATACCCTCTTTAACCCTACATATGATCCAAGTATTCCAATGTCCTGGCTGCAGGAACTTAAAGTGCCCACTGATGGTTAACCATGTAACCAGTTAAAGATCAAACATCTTGAGAAGAGGAGATTAAAGGGGGATATGATCAACACGTATGAATACATCAGTGGTCCATATAGTGAACTCGGTGTAGAGTTATTCACCCTGAGGTCATCAGAAGACAAGGGGGCACTCTTTACGTCTGGAGGAAAAGAAATTTAATCTCCAAACACGGAAAGGTTTCTTCACAGTGAGAGCTGTGAAAATGTGGAATAGACTCCCTCAAGTGTTGGTTCTGGCCAGATCAGTGGATTGCTTCAAAAAAGACCTGGATTATTTCTTAGATACACAGAATATAACTGGATACTAACATTTATAGGTAAAGTTGATCCAGGGAATATCCGATTGCCTCTCGGGGGATCAGGAAGGAACTTGTTTCCCTGCGGGAGCAAATTGGATCATGCTTTGCTGGGTTTTTTTTGTCTTCCTCTGGATCAACTGTGGGTATAGAATTCTAACTTTTTTTTTTTTAATGGTTAAACTGGATGGACTTTTGACTTTTTTTAGCCAGAATAACTATGTAACTATGTAAATCAAGATAAATTAAAATACAGTAAAATAAATCATCCAAAATTATCATCCACATGTTGGGGCACTTATGCACAAATAAAATGAAACATATTCACTTACTCCCACAATTTAGTATACTAAGCATATTTAACCCACTCGCCTGATAATATCCTTATACAATAGATGTGTGACAGTCCATAACAAAATCCATTATATGACCTCATTGCTACAAAAATATTCATTACAGTCATGTGGATCTACAATGAATATCCACATCTATATTTAACCCTTTCAGATAGTGAATCCAATACATACAACCCTTTAGTTTTATTCCTAGACACCTTTCTTCTCATATTGAACTTCTCACAAGTCTCACTTGCACAGAACGGTCGCACTCAGAAACTCAGGGAAGCCCACACATTTAGAATGAGTAATACTTTTATTAAATATGAAATTGAGTGTGGGATCTCTGAGTCTGCTTTGATTTCTGCAATTAAGACCTCTTCATAGGATGACTTCTGGGTGCAATGACAACACCCGATCATCCCACGCTCTCCTTTTCTACTTACACACTCACAGACTGATGCTTTCTCTTACTACATACAGTAGATATTCTCCATGTCTAAAGCCCAGTGTTCTATGTTCTCCAATCTTAATTTTTTCTATGGCCATTTGCCACACAACTTTTTATTGTATTACCTCTTGCTGGAATGCTAAGTCATATTTACTTCAATGCATTGTAATCTTTAAAAAGTACATTAACCTCCCTAGCGGTCTGATTATGTCCATAATTCTGTGCTCAAAGCAGTACATTTTTTTGCATAGAAATATGTATTTTTTTTTATATACCTATAAATGTAGCGCTCCTTATTACCACAATAACAAAATAATATATCCCTCCTGTGATATAACACACCATAAATTTAAACTAAAAAATCAATTATAACAAGTGACAGTGTTACATAATCAAAATATTGTGACACAAAACAATTTGAAATTTGAAATAATAGTCCCATCAATCAATATAGTCCAATATTAGTGATAAGGTGATCATTAATCATCAATTTGTGACTTTCCGTGAATCCTCCAACTGATAAAGATGTATGCTCACCTCCTTGAATGCCTAAAATTAGGCTATACACACTTGTGGTTCACCCTCCTTGGAACCTGCGACAATTATTTCTATATAGAATAGTTGTAAGGTCCTTCCTTATGGATTAATGCAGTTATCCTGTGTAAACTGCTTGCCCCTGCAGGGATTGATCCCTCTTTCAGCTGTTATATATCACCTGCTACTCCTCTTTATTCGTTCCTCAGCATGCAAAAAGAAAGTGGAGACATAGTGCTTTATCCTTAAAACATATATTTTATTCCCACAATCCAGGTAATTCACACTCACATTTAAAATGTATAAAAAGCGCTCAGTATCATGAAAGCCTGTGCAAGCCGTCGAGGCATGTACTTGCCGTCTGCTGTTTTGCTCTCTCTGCTTCCGAGTGATGTCGTAGCCCCACCCCTACGCATTACGCCATAGGTCACGTGGCTTCATCAGGGGGTTGTGATAGGACAGTCACTACACTGATCCTGGCTTATATATGTCATCTCCGCCATTTTCCCGGAGATTCCTTGGAGGCGGCCATGTTTTTGGGGTCAAATACGGCCAGTCTCTCCTCACACATTGACACATTTGTTTCAACTTAATAAAGGGAAAATGGTGGAGATGGCATATATAAACAGTGTCTATCAGTGCTGACAGTCAGTGTCCATCAGTGCTGCCACTTAGTACCCATCAGTGCTGCAAGTCAGTGCTGCCTATCAGTGCCCTTCAGTGCCACCTGCCAGTGTTGCCTATCACTGCCCATCAGTGCTGCATATCAGTACAGCCTCATCAGTGCCTCTTCGTCAGTGCCCATTAGTGCAGCCTATCAGTGCCCAGCAGTGCTGCCTATCAGTGCCACCTCATCAGTGGCCATCAGTGCAGCCTATCAGTGCCCTTCAGTGCTGCCTATCACTGCCCATCAGTGCTGCATATCAGTACAGCCTCACCAGTGCCTCTTCATCAGTGCCCATTAGTGCAGCCTATCAGTGCCCAGCAGTGCTGCCTATCAGTGCCACCTCATCAGTGGCCATCAGTGCAGCCTATCAGTGCCCTTCAGTGCTGCCTATCACTGCCCATCAGTGCTGCATATCATTACAGCCTCATCAGTGCCTCTTCGTCAGTGCCCATTAGTGCAGCCTATCAGTGCCCAGCAGTGCTGCCTATCAGTGCCACCTCATCAGTGGCCATCAGTGCAGCCTATCAGTGCCCATCAGTGCAGTCTCATCAGCACACATCAATGAAGGAAAAAAAATTACCTGTTTTCAAAAATTTATACCAGAAACAAAAAAAAACATTTTTTAAAACCCCGTGGTTATTAAATACTTCCAAAAGAAAGCTCTATCTTTCTAAAAAAAATGCTAAAAATGTTGTTTGGGTATAGTGGTGCATGACTGCGCAATTGAAATTCAAACTGTGACAGCACTGAAAGCTGAAAATTGGCCTGGGCAAGAAGGTGGTGAAAATGCCCACCAGGCAAGTGGTTAAGGTTTACATATACTTTACCTGACTTACATCCAAATTGGCACGTGGTTTTTAAGATCCTTTTAGAAGAAGTGACTAATGAGCTATTTCTATTTTTATTTTGCAATGCATACAGTGAAAACTATTTAAAAAGTGGTCAAATCCTAATTGTCAGCATAAAATGTACATATTGCTTGAAAAACAGCTTATTTTAATTTCTTACATTTTATTATAATTGAGTTGACAATAATGCCAGATCATCACCAGTGCTAATTGGAGTAGTCACATAACAAATTAATATCATGTAATTTTCTTTATGATGAATTTCTGTATGCAACATATGAAAGTTTCAGGTCATGCATGTTTTGTGTTTGATAGAGAAAGTTGCACTGATGTTTTTAATTCCATATTAATTGATGCATGGTTAATAATAGTTTAGGGTTGTATTTTCTTGATTTTTTTTTTACTGTAAATTGTTCCAAATGTAAGATAATTGGACATAACCCCCCTCCTCTTCGTTCAGCTTTTTTGTTATTCTTTGGTAGAAAATGTAAAACTCATTAGAGAGCATGGCCTCATTTTACATCTGCATCCCCTTCTATTACTTTACATCCCAAATAGCATGAGGGTGGTTTGAAAGAGGAAAAAATATAAATGAAAAGAAAGGATCTCACTGGGTGGCCGAGAGGAATATAAAAACCTAAGGCTTGGGTTTAATTTTTTTTAAGATTTAGTGCATTGAGGTTAATAAATGGATCCAGGGTTCTTTATAAAATTATTCTATGGGAAAATGTTTTAAACTATGTGCGGAGGCTTCTGAATAATTGTTATACACCCTTAAAACACTGTGTGAGAGAAATGCAACATGGAAAATGTGATCATTTATTTTTATGTGGTGGTGGCTAAAGGACCTCCATCAAAACCATTATATTTGTTTTGGATAGAAGGTTATTCAAGAAGCAGTGTATAAAATGATACTTACCTTTGCAGACCAGCCGTTTGCATTGTGAACAATTAAGTTCATTGAAAGCTTAGGACTAGATATAAAGTGCAACTGAGCCACTGTGCGCCCCAAGAGCTCTTGCTCTAATGAGCAAGAGTGCTCTCCTCCAGTGTTAAGTGGTCTAAGCTCCCCCATCTTTGTTCCGCCACTGCTGCTGTCCTCAATTTTCTTCTGGGTCTGTAGTCTTCTGTCTTCAGCCATGGGCTCATGTACACGGGGCGCTTGGAAAACTCTGAATGATGGAAACTGACTGCTGGAAATTGTAGCTTAAAAAACGTCTGTTTAGCCGCATTTGCATACCGTGCTTTTTTGCGTTTAGAAGTGTTTTTAAAAGATAACCTCAGGAGACCTTCCCAAATGCCCAGAATGCACCGAAAAATAGTAAAAAATTAACTATTCAAGACATTTTGAGAGAAATAGAGAAAGCAGAAGCAGAGAGAGCAGTATGTGAGATTACCTGTCTTTTCTGGTTGCATTAACTATAGATCCCATCGTGAGCATAATGCAGCACTTTCTACCATTTTTTCCTTCATGCGAAACCTGGAACTGACTGTGCTGGTGTACCGGGTCCATTTGAATACATGGAAAATGCTTTGCATGCATTTCTGATGATAAAAAAAGGCTCTGGACAGCATCTGGACATGGAACAGTTAAAAAAAGCTTATACACGCGTTTAAAAGCATTTGGCGTTTGAAACGCCGGTAAAATCTACTCCTGAACACAAGTTTGGTGTGTTCAAAAAAACAACTGTAAACTCAACTGGCTGTAAATGACTGTAAATGGCGATGTGTACATGGACACATAGGAAAACATTAGGGAGAGTTCAGGGGCTGCTGAAAAAAATGCTGAACAGCTCCTGAACGTCAGTTTAGCAGCTGCAGTGTACATAAGCCCTTAGGCTCCATGTACACTGGACACTAGTGAATGATGGGAACTGACTGCTGGAAAACTTAGGTTAAAAAATGTCTGTTTAGCCGCATTTGCATACCACGTTTATGTGCGTTTATGCACGTTTATTTGCATTTATGTTTAGAAGAGTTTTTTAACGATAAGCACAGGAGAACCTCGCAAATGCCCAGAATGCACTGAAAAGTGGTAAATTATTAACTATTTCAGACTGTTTCAGAGAAATGCAGAGAATAGAAGCAGAGACAGCAGTATGCGTTGAAATTAACTTAGGTGTGAGTTGCTCATTAACATTTCTTTTGTTTCCAAGGGTGGGAAGGTGTCTAGTGGAGTGAAGTCAGGCCAGGGGTCTTCATGAGGAATTTGAGGTGTGAATGGTCATTACCATATCTTTTGTTTCCAAGGGTGGGAGAGGTCTGAGGTGTGAATTGATCATTACAATTAGAGATGAGCGAATCGAACATGACGAAGTGGAATTCGTTTCGAATATTAGGAAAAATTTGATTCGCGCCGAATCCGAAAATTAGCAAACTTCGGATGCACGAATCGAATTTTCCCCGATCGGCCGATTTTCATCCCTTCTACAGCCGGCAAAAAGTGTCCCTGCAGAGAGCTCCGCTATTTCTGACAGTTCTCTGACAGTTCCTTCACATTTACAGCAGTTGAAACATTGTATCTATTTGTTTCCATTTAGGATACAGATGTTTTTATTCGGAAACAAATAGATACAATGTTTCAACCGCTGTAAAGGTGAAGGAACTGTCAGAGAACTGTCAGAAATAGCGGAGCTCTCTGCAGATACACTTTTTGCTGTACTGGAATTCTTATTTTCATCCTACTTCTTCTTCTTCTTCTTCTTCTTCATCCTCATCCTCTTCTTCTTCTTCTTCTTCATCCTCATCCTCCTCTTCTTCTTCTTCTTCTTCTTCTTCTTCATCCTCATCCTCTTCCTCTTCTTCTTCTTCATCCTCATACTCTTCTTCATCCTCATTCTCTTCTTCTTCTTCTTCTTCATCCTCATCCTCTTCTTCTTCATCCTCATCCTCTTCTTCATCATCCTCTTCTTCTTCTTCTTCTTCTTCATCCTCATCCTCTTCTTCTTCTTCTTCATCATCCTCATCCTCTTCTTCTTCTTCTTCTTCTTCTTCTTCTTCTTCCTCACCATCATCCTCTTCTTCTTCATCCTCATCCTCTTCTTCTTCTTCCTCATCCTCATCCTCTTCTTCTTCTTCTTCTTCCTCATCCTCTTCTTCTTCTTCTTCATCCTCATCTTCTTCTTCATCCTCATCCTCTTCTTCTTCTTCTTCTTCTTCTTCTTCTTCTTCTTCTTCATCCTCATCCTCTTCTTCTTCTTCTTCTTCTTCTTCTTCCTCATCCTCATCCTCTTCTTCTTCTTCATCCTCTTCTTCTTCTTCTTCTTCATCCTCATCCTATTCTTCTTCTTCTTCTTCTTCTTCTTCTCCATCCTCATCCTCTTCTTCATCCTCATCCTCTTCTTCTTCTTTTTCATCCTCATCCTCTTCTTCTTCTTCTTCTTCTTCTTCTTCTTCTTCTTCCTCATCCTCATCCTCTTCTTCTTCTTCTTCCTCATCCTCATCCTCTTCTTCTTCTTCATCATCATCATCCTCATCCTCTTCTTCTTCTTCTTCTTCTTCTTCTTCTTCATCCTCCTCTTCTTCTTCTTCATCCTCCTCTTCTTCTTCTTCATCCTCCTCTTCTTCTTCTTCTTCTTCCTCATCCTCATCCTCTTCTTCATCCTCATCCTCCTCTTCTTCTTCTTCTTCTTCTTCTTCATCCTCATCCTCTTCTTCTTCCTCATCCTCATCCTCTTCTTCTTCTTCTTCTTCATCCTCATCCTCATCCTCTTCTTCTTCTTCTTCTTCTTCTTCTTCTTCTTCCTCATCCTCTTCTTCTTCTTCTTCTTCTTCATCCTCATCCTCTTCTTCTTCTTCCTCATCCTCTTCTTCTTCTTCTTCTTCATCCTCATCCTCTTCTTCTTCATCCTCATCCTCTTCTTCTTCATCATCCTCATCCTCTTCTTCTTCTTCTTCTTCCTCATCCTCCTCTTCTTCTTCTCCTTCATCATCCTCATCCTCACCATCATCCTCTTCTTCTTCATCCTCATCCTCTTCTTCATCCTCATCCTCTTCTTCTTCTTCTTCATCCTCATCCTCTTCTTCTTCTTCTTCCTCATCCTCATCCTCTTCTTATTCTTCTTCTTCATCCTCATCCTCTTCTACTTCTTCTTCTTCATCCTCATCCTCTTCTTCTTTTTCTTCTTCTTCATCCTCATCCTCTTCTTCTTCATCCTCATCCTCTTCTTCTTCTTCTTCATCCTCTTCTTCTTCATCCTCATCCTCCTCTTCGTCCTCTTCTTCTTCATCATCATCCTCATCCTCTTCTTCTTCTTCTTCTTCCTCACCATCATCCTCTTCTTCTTCTTCATCCTCATCCTCTTCTTCATCCTCATCCTCTTCTTCTTCATCCTCATCCTCATCCTCTTCTTCTTCTTCTTCCTCATCCTTGTCCTCTTCTTCTTCTTCTTCTTCATCCTCATCTTCTTCATCCTCATCCTCTTCTTCTTCTTCATCCTCTTCTTCTTCTTCTTCTTCTTCTTCTTCCTCTTCCTCATCCTCTTCTTTTTCATCCTCTTCTTCTTCTTCATCCTCTTCCTCTTCTTATTTTTCTTCTTTTTGTCTTCCTCTTGCAGGTCACTGCTCATGCGCAGATTTTTTATCGGCAAAAAATCGTCCGATTTGCCCACTATTGCCGCGAAAATCGGCCGATCGGCAAAATCGGCCGATATTTTTTCCAACTTTACAGAAAAAAAAAACGGCCAAAATACCGAAAAACGGCCAACCAAATAGCCCACTAACGATCCGAAAATCGGCCGATTTTATTTTCGGCCGAAAAATCGGCCGATTTTCGACCCATCTATGGCCTGCATTAGGGCCACAGAGACTTTAGGGCCACAGAATCGTTACTCAGGGACACAGAATTGTTACTCAGGGACACAGAATCGTTACTCAGGGACACAGAATCGTTACTTAGGGCCACAGCTATCAAAGAATCGAAAATTTAAAGTGACATACACCCTTTTTTTTTTTGGTGGCTGTCGTGCACAGTTGGTGCTGCAGTTTGCCGATTGTGCAAAATAAACTGACTTTCTGCTTCACAACCACTATTGTACGTTCAAAGAGTTAAATCCATTTACACGCCGGGTGGCGGTAATATTTTTTGGGTGATTAGTGCATTCCAGTGACAGAAACGTACAGTTTCCAGCCAGCGGCAAGCTGCAATTGACCGATTGTGTACAATAAACTGACTTTCTGCTTCACAACCACTATTGGCCTTCAATTGAAGCTGCTTCCGCTCCGCCACTCTGCCATTGGACTCTTGATAGTCGTCTCCACACACTGCTGCTGGGGGGACTTTTTAACATAGGCCTCTGTATGGCCTTCAATTTAAGCTGCTTACGCTTTGCCACTCTGCCATGGGCCCCTGTACCGCCTCCTCATGCTGCTGCCAGGTCCAGAGTGTGTCATGGGTCCCTGTACGGCCTCCCATTGCTGCTGTCTCCATCGCCACACTCTGCCATGTGCCACTTTCAGGTCTCCTCACACTGCTGGTGGGTTCCATTTTGTCATAGGGTGCTGTATGGCCTCCCATTGCTGCTGCCTCCACCGCCACACTGTGGCTCCACACTCTGGTTTTGGCCCCGTGACTGCCCAAATGAGTGAAGTGTGCGGTGATTCTAAGATCGACGGCACTCATCTGCATGTCATACTGACTGACAGTATTATTTCTCTTCCCCAGCAGACTCCAAGGGCATTTAAATTAAAGGTACAGTGTTCTGCACTAATATAAAGGCTCTCTGAAGCCTAGAAACCCTTTTAATAAGTTAAATTCGCAGCGAATAAACTTGCATCGAATCGAATTTATTCCGCAAATTCGGCGAATCAGCCGAATCGAATTTTTGAATAATTCGCTCATCTCTAATTACAATGTGTGACAAGCTTGATAGGAACATCCTGTTTTCAGTGTTTTGTCCATCTGAGTACCTTGAAAAATCTTTGCGTACATTTTTCATGATGAAAAAAGGCTCTGGACAGCATTGGGAACTGAAAGAGTTAAAAAAAAAATTGAGATGCAAATGCTTATAAACACATTTAGCCGTGTTTGCAAGCGTTTTGCGCTAGAAACGCTGATAAAATCGACTGCTACACTCAAATTTTCTGCCTTCAAAAAAATGACTGTAAACTCAAATGCCTGTAAACGACTGTAAGCAAAGGAAAACATTAGGGTGAGTTCAGGGGCTGCTGAAAAAAAGACACTGAACAGCTCCTACACGTGAGTTCATCAGCTAGCATTGTACATGAGCCCTTAGTCAGCCACACATGGCATAATTCCTATGTATGTGCATGGCAGTTAGGTCATCCTGGCATCTGGCTCTTACTAAATGCAAATGGAAAAAACAAAAAAGAGGGCGCACCGACCTAGTGCATTATTGTTTAAAAATATTTATTGAAGGAACAAAGTAAGTATCATACTCACAATGGACATAAAAACACAGGCATTTCACACTGAACAAGATGTATGATCCAAACAACATCTGAGTCCATACGATGGAACCCTGGATGACCAACTGGCTAACGCATTTCGAGGACACAACCTCTTCCTCAGAGCCAACACTTCAAAAGTCTGCACTTCTCACAGTGGACCGTCATCATTTACTAGCTTATATAGGAGAAGTACCATCGAAACGCATTAGCAAGTTGGTCATCCAGGGTTCCATCGTATGGACTCAGATGCTGTTTGGATCAAACATCTTGTTCAGTGTGACATGCCTGTATTTTTATGTCCATTGTGAGTATCATACTTACTTTGTTCTTTCAATAAATATTTTCAAACAATAATGCACTTGGTCGGTGTGCCTTCTTTTTTGTTTTTCCATTTGCATTTAGTAAATTTGGACCACCCGGTCTGTTGAGGGCAGCAAGCAGCGCATATTCCAGAACATTCCTATTGGTTTCACTGAGTCCATTCCCAGCGCAGGGGAAAAGTGTTTGCTGTGTTGGACCTGGCTCTTACTCTCAGCATATATTAAAATGAATAAATATTAACGGAAAGGGAAAGGATTTTATTGTAGAACAGACATGAAGAGTCTATTCTGCCACAAAACTAGCTGCTATCATTTTTTTTATACTTCGACTTTTGTTTCACTTTATTGGACAAAGCGAGAAAGGATTAGAAACCTATGTCAGGTCCTTTGGGAAGACTTCCCCTTTTGTCCAAGACCTGTCACCAGGAAGTGAGAGGAAATCTCCCCAGTGAGGACATAAGCAATAAAAACTCAACAAATGTTTTGATAAAAAGAAACAAGCTTTGACTAGTATTGAGCTTCAAGAGGCAGCACTGAATATGAATCACATGAATCCATAGTGAACACATGAAACAGTTACCAATGTTTATGAATACAGATTAAAGTGGTTAGAAAGACAGAAAGATTTTTTATTTTTATGTTAATGCACGGGTGTCAAACTGGCGGCCCTCCAGCTGTTGCAAAACTACAAGTCCCATGAGGCATTGCAAAATGAACAGTTACAAGCATGACTCCCAAAGGCAGAGGAATGATGGGACTTGTAGTTTTTCAACAGCTGGAGGGCAGCCAGTTTGACACCCCTGGCTTAATGCATTCTCTGCATTAAAGCGGAATTCCACTCACACTGTCAAAAAATAAAAGTCAGCAGCTACAAAAACTGTAGCTGCTGACTTTTAAAAAACAGCCACTTACCTGTCCCTCGGTCCTGTGGTGTGTGTCCCGCAGCTCGTTTCACCGGCCGTCCTGTATTCCAGGAGGCTGGCATCTTCAGTGTGGGCACCCAGCTATGACAGTTTGCAGCTTCACAGCTGTGTACCCACTGCGCATGCGTGAGTAGTGCTGCGCTTCATGAATGGTCCTGTAGTCTTCTGGAACCTGTCACGTGTCTCAAAAGACTACAGGGAGGAAGGACACCTTCCGTTTCCGATCGCCTAGGCGATCAGACCGGAAGTGGGGGCGGGTACCTGTCAAATTCGGGTACCCGCCACCCCCCCATCGCCCCCCAAAGTCGCCAATCCTTAATGGGGAGCGTGGGAGCAGTCCTTAAAGCAGAACTTCCCTTTTGGGTGGAGCTCCGCTTTAAGGTAAAAAAATTTTTTAGCAGCCCCCCTTATACTTACATAAGCCTGATCTTGATCCAGTGATATGCATTAGAGCAGAGGCTGCTCTCTCCATCCTCAATGGCTCAGACACAGCAGTGGGAGCCTTTGCTCCAGCTGCTGTCAATCACAGCCAATGAGGAGTGGAGGCTGAGTCGAGACCCATTCTGTGTATCTTATGTATGCACAGAGTCGGCTCAGGAGTGAGGCTGCATGAGTGCCCCCATAGCAAACTGCTTGCTTTGGGGGCACTCAGCAGGGAAAGGGAGGAGCCAGGAGAGACAGCGGGGAGCACCAAAAGAGGAGAGGCTGCTCTGTGCAAAACCAATGCACAGAGCAGGTACGTACAATGTGTTATTTTAAAAAAAATAAATGTAAACCTTTACAATCACTTTATGCATTAGTAGTACCAGTCTATACCACATAGTAAAAGTCCCAACTGAAAAATGCAAACTGGCTGCTATTGCTAAGACATTGATTCAGAACTGAATAGGATTGAACTGTCCACAAGAGTCCACAAATGTAGTTTTTCATCCCTCTGTGTAAATGTCAGAAATGCCAGATGGCCAGTCCAATTCTGTGCCTCATGTAAGCTCACGGCTCAACTAAATATGACATATATCTGTGCAGTAGCATGGGATTAGCTGCTTGTTGACATCATTAGCAAGGCATTACATAGGTATTTTGCTTTGTAGAAAGCTATGATTTTCTAAATCTTCCAAAAAATGTATTAGTGTAAATATAGTCACTTGAGATACTCGGTACATTGTGTGTTTAGAAACATTATTTCCTGCTTATATGATTGGTGCGTGCTGCCTGCACAAAGGAATCATTACTTACTCTGCTTAGTGGGGTAGATTTAGGGCTCATGTACACTGCAGCTGATAAACTCACGTTTAGGAGATGTTCAGCGTTTTTTTCATCAGCCCCTGAACTCACCCTAATGTTTTGCTATGTATCCATGTACACATCGTCGTTTACAGGCATTTGAGTTTACAGTTGTTTTTTTGAACACAGAAAAATTGCGTTCAGCAGTCGAATTTATCAGCGTTTTAAATGCAAAACGCTTGTAAATGCAGCTAAACGCGGCAAATCGCGTTTATATGTGTTTGCGTCTGAAAATTTTTTTTTAACTCTTCCAGTTCCCAATGTTGTCTAGAGCCTTTTTTCTTCATGAAAAATGCATGCAAAGCGTTTTCAAGGTACTCAAATGTACAAAACACTGAACACAGGATGTTCTTACCAAGCTTGTCACACATTATAATGACCATTTCACACCTCAGGCATCTCCCACCCTTGGAAACAAAAGATATGTTAATGACCACTCATGGTCAAATTCCTCATGAAGACCCCTGGCCAGGTGGCCTTAATGACTCACTCCACCAGACACCTTTCCCACCCTTGGCAACAAAAGATATGTTAATGCACATTCACACCTCAAATTCCTCATGCTGACTCCCTGCCAGGTGACCTTCATGACTCAATCTAAGCTGACACCTTTCCCACCCTTGGACACAAAAGAAATGTTAATGAGCAACTCATTCCTAAACTAATCTCAACACATACTGCTGTCTCTGCTTCTACTCTCTCTATTTCTCTGAGACATTCTGAAATAGTTAATAATTTACCACTTCTCAGTGCATTCTGGGAATTTGGGAGGTTCTCCTGTGCTTATCTTTAAAAAACGCTTCTAAACGCAAAAGCACATAAAAACGTTATGCAAACCCTGCTAAACAGATGTTTTTTAACCTACATTTTCCAGCAGTCAGTTTCCATCGTTCAGAAGTATTCCGTGTACCTGGGGCCTTACTAAAACTGCAGCACTCAGAATCTGGTGCAGATGTCAATGGGAGTCAGCTTCTAACTTCAGCCTGTTCCATTAAACCTGAAAGCCGATTGGTTTATATGCAAAGTTGCACCAGATTCTGCAATTTATTTATTTTAGTAAATGACCCCCAGTGTGTCTAAACTCAAGAAGAAGATTGTACTCTATTCCTGTGTCCCTATAACCTCCGGTACACTCATCTGACATCTCATACAATGTTATTAGCCTTCCTAGTTTTCTTTGTAAGTGACAAAACAGATTTATGGATATGAGGATATCATATTTGCCAACATTTAAAAAAAAAATTTAGAGACACTTTTTTATTGTATATCCAGAAAGCAAGCGTAGGCGGAACATTATGTAAATGGGGGGGCATCAACTGTGGGTGTGGCTTGGAGGCAAAAATATGGTGGCGTGCAAAGCGCATTGCACCACAAAGTGGGTGTGGCTCAAAGGGGGTGTGATTAAATAGAGTCTGAGATTTTGTTGGGCTCCCCCATAGAATTTTGCACTTCACCTCAGCAGCCCAAAAAACAAATAAACACATACTGTACACTTATCTAAAAAAAAAATAATTTAATAATATAACGATAACAAACTGGTCCACACTCAGTGATTGGTTGCTAGAGGTTACAGCATATTACCTCTCACTGATTGGTTGCTAGAGGTTACAGCACATTACCTCTCACTGACTGGTTGCTAGAGGTTACTGCCATTAGTACAGGGGAGGGTCAGAGACTATAGTAGTACAGGAGATGGTCAGACTGCAGACATGACACAAGGGATGGTCAGAGTACAGTATGCTCCACCATGAATATCACATCATGCTCCACCATGAATATCACATCATGCTCCACCATGAATATCACATCATGCTCCACCATAAATATCACAGATGCTCCACCCTAAATATTACAGTATGCTCCACCATAAATATTACAGTATTCTCCACCATAAATGTTACAGTATGCTCCATCATAAATAGCACAGGATGCTCCACCATACATTTCACAGTATTCTCCACCATAAATATCACAGGATGCTCCACCATAAATATCACAGCATGCTCCACCATAAATATCACAGCATGCTCCACCATAAATATTACAGTATGTACCAACATAAATATCACAGTATGCTCCACCATAAATATCACAGTATGCTCCACCATAAACATTACAGTATGTGCCACCATAAATATCACAGTATGCTCCACCATAAATATTACAGTATGCACCAACATAAATATCACAGTATGCTCCACCATAAATATCACAGTATGCTCCACCATAAACATTACAGTATGTGCCACCATAAATATCACAGTATGCTCCACCATAAACATTACAGTATGTGCCACCATAAATGTTACAGGATGCTTCATCATTAATATCACAGCATGCTCCACCATAAATATTACAGCATGTTCCACCATAAATATTACAGTATGTTCCACCATAAATATCACAGCATGCTCCACCATAAATATCACAGCATGTTCCACCATAAATATTACAGTATGTTCCACCATAAATATCACAGCATGCTCCACCATAAATATCACAGTAGGCTTCACCATAAATATTACAGCATGTTCTACCGTAAATATCACAGCATGCTCCATCATAAATATTACAGTATGCTCCACCATACATATTACAGTAAGTTCCACCATAAATATCACACAATGCTCCATCATAAATATCACAGCATGCTCCACCATAAATATTACAGATGCTCCATCATAAATATCACAGCATGCTCCACCATAAATATCACAGCATGCTCCACCATAAATATTACAGTATGTTCCACCATAAATATCACACAATGCTCCATCATAAATATCACAGCATGGTCCACCATAAATATCACAGCATGTTTCACCATAAATATCACAGCATGCTCCACCATAAATATCACAGCATGTTTCACCATAAATATTACAGTATGTTCCACCATAAATATCACAGCATGCTCCACCATAAATATCACAGTATGTTCCACCATACTGCACCCCCCCCCACACACACACACACACACCCTCCAGGTAGAGGGCTATTTGCGACCTCCTGGCCTGTCCTGGCCGGTTATTACTCGGTGGCACCCGTTGATTGCGGAGCATTACCGCCGAGGGAGAGAACTGTATGTAAAAAATACAGTTCTCTCCCCTGTCATAGCAGAGCCATGCAAAGCAGTGTGCTTATAGTGTAAAGCACACACACAGCCCTCAGTAACACAGCACACAGTTAACCCTTTGATTGCCCCACGTTAACTCCTTCCTGCCCAGTGTCATTAGGACAGAGTCAGTGCTTTTTATTAGCACTGATCACTGTATTGGTGTCATCAGGGATGTCAGTGACACCAAGGCAGTCCCCCCCCCCAGTGTCAGAATGCCCACCACAGTCCTGCTATAAGTTGCTGATTGCCGCCATTACTAGTAAAAATAAAAAATAAGAAAAAAATCCCAGTATATATACAGCCATTTGTAAACGCTATAACTTTCATGTAAACCAATCAATTTACACGTATTGGGATATTTTTTTAGCAAAGACATGTTGCAGAATACATTTTGGCCTAAATTTATGACGAAATTAGATTTTTTAAATTTTTCTTACTGGACATGTTTAATAGCAAAACGTCAAAAATATTGTTTTTTTTCTCAAAATTGTCCGTCTTTTTTTATTTATAACACAAATAATAAAAAACGCACAGGCAATCAAATACTACCGAAAGAAAGTTCTATTCATGGGAAAAAAAAGGATGTAAATTTCATTTGGGTGCAGCGTTGCATGACTGCGCAATTGTCAGTTAAAGTAACGCAGCGCCATAACGCAAAAAATGGCCTTGTCAGGAAGGGGGGTAAATCCTCTGGAGGGCAAGTGGTTCATCATATTCAGCTGTAAGTAGCTACTTATAGTGACCATATGTCATTGGTACTTTCTAAATGATTGACCCAGAACAAGTATTCTTCTATCCATTATCCTTCTCTGTGTGTCTGCTTTCATGGATATGTGTGCTTTTATTAAGTGACAGAAAAATGAAATGATTTTTTTTTTCCCAGTTTATTTTTGTTAATAATTATCAATTGTGAACTTTTAAAACTACAAACAAGTTTAGGTGAAAAATTATGCAGTGATAAAAACAAACTTGCAAATACCACTTTAGACATCAGCTATCTTACAGTTTTCTTGTCGCAGAGTAAATACAGCAGTAAGCATGATAAATATGGTCTTTGTGCCAAGTGCCGAATTTCATGAATTGTTACAGTCAGAGACAGATTTTGCATAATCAACATGGGCAGGGGTGGACTGACCATTTGGAAACTCGGGCACTGCCCGAGGGCCCAGGGTCAGTAGGGGGCCCCATGAGATGCCCCTGGTACCTTTTTAATAGGCTTTTTTGAGTTTGGGCAAGGACACAGGGGCCCCATGATCCCCTATTGCCCAGGGGCCCCATGAGTTGTCAGTCCACCCCTGAACATGGGTCATGGCTTAGGGTGGCATGGCTCAAAGGGGTGATATATGGCCATCTTCAGATCATGCTATGGACTGTCAGTAATAATTCCTATGTATGATTAAAGGTTATCATCTGCCAATCTGCTTTCCAGTTCAATACAACTGGGTCCTTGGTGCTGTCCCTGTACAGTTTGTGCCCTTGTGTTGCTGTAATACTGTAACAGGTAATTATATTTCATGAAGTCCTTGCCCGTACACCTAGACCTGAAGCGCGAGCAGAGTGGACTGACATCCTGTCCTGGTGTTGTAATCATGTGTGGGTGCAAGGGCTAGCAAATGCACTGGGGCATGAGGATGTTACACAAGACAGTTGGTCTTGGAGGTAGGAATTTAAAATGTTACTAAACCCACAACAGTAAAATCAGTCTGTATATGTAGTAAAGCATGCTTGTTATACTCACTGTGGAACCTAAGGGGTTAATTCACATGTAAAAAAGGCTGTTTGATCCTATCTTCTCTGATCCTCCCCTTCTTCTACTGTCCCCAATCCAGCTGGTGATAGTACAGAGTTCTAGGAGTCACTCTGTACATTCTCTGTTTAGTGTGTATTGCTAGAGAGATTTTTTTTCTTTGGGAGGGTGCTTGTGATCGGCACAGGACCAAAAAGCACTGTCCAGACAGAGGGTCAGGCAGAGGTGTAGCTAGGATATTTTGCGCCCAGGGACAAACTATAAAATTAGCGCCCCAGCCCCCCTCCCCATTTAATCACATCAGTGACACCAATGATGGGGCACTATTCCTTCCACTGACACCAGTGACACTTACCTTGCTGACCCCTGCTCCAGCCTAGGCTCCTTCCCTCTCCCATCCACAGCCAGCATACCTGGTTGCAGCAGCACCATCTGCATGGCACACTTACCGGTCAGCTGTCTTCTTTACTTGCTCCAGCCGCTCCCTCACTCGATCTTCGCGCTGCTGCTCAGATCCTCCTCTCCTAGCTCCACCTCCTCGCAGGTGATTGGCCGCATGTGTGCCTTTCCTGAGCTACAGTTCTGGCGCCCAATCACCGGTGAGGAGGCGGAGCTTGCAGAGGGAGGTACAAGCTGCCACAGGCTGTCCAGTGATCCCGAGTGGCCAGATGACAGGGGAGGAACGTCATCCCACCCACACATCACGTCCAGGGAAAAGAAGACACCAGACCTGTGGACCTCTCTACCCCTCCTCCAGCAGCGCCTCCTGGACTGGATCATTGTGGGACTGGGACACGGAGCCAGGTAAGACACAGTAGCCCGCCCTTGTACTAAGTGTCCCTTCCGTTGGAAGGGGGGGTGGCGCGGTGCTGCAAATACGCCCCTGGTTGTAAGCCTCATTACGGAGCCCCTGTACCTTGGCGCCCGGGTACATATGTACCCCCCTGCCCCCCCAGCTACGCCTCTGGGGTCAGGGATCCTGTCTCATAGGACAGTCAGAGCAGAATGAAATCTCTTCTGACAAGATTAACCAGTGCTTAGTTGGAGATTGTTAGAAGTCACTAGACTGCTGTAACTGCTGATGAGAAAAGGTATTTAGCAGTTTATATTTATAAAATAATTGCATTTCCATGTTCTGTGTACTGTGGGAGACCAGATATAGTGAATGCAGGGTCCTGGGTTTAGTAACACTTTAAGTATTCTTTACAATGGATGTCAACAGGTTTATTTAAAGTCAAGCTCCTTTCTTAATGTGATGTTCATGTAGCAAGCTAAGGAGCTCTTCATGGTCTGTGTGCTGGCTATCCAAATACTGCGGCTGACTTGGTTGATGAGTGGCCGAACTCTAAGTCCCAGAAGGAATGTATGCTACAGGATTCCTAGACAGTGTGTGTGAAAGTCTGTCTTTTGTGAGCAAGACCTTTAAATTCTAAATAGGGCTTTGTTGCTCACCCTGAACCTTCTGATGACGTCTAGAGTGACAATATAATTATATATGTCCAGTTTGGCCACAGGTTGACATTGTTTGTTATGTACAGTCTTTGAGGCTTCTCCCAGTACATGAGGACCACACCATGTATTTGTGGATTGAACAATGATTCAATTTGTGATGGTAGAGGGAGAGGAATAGAGGAAATTTACTTTGTTAATGGAATTCTCCATAAAAAAATTTTTTTTTTAATTACACTGTTCAACAGGTAAAAAGTTTTGGGCATAAAATTAGCTAATCTTACATAATTTTGGGGTGCTGAAAACGAAAATGACCCTAAAAAATGTTGATTGGCTCTAGTTTCCATGATATATTCACCCATCTAATGACGTAAGCCATTCAAAATTATGATGCAACTTCAGCTGCATATTGCGCAATTGATACTGGTGACCAATAGAAAATTGCATGTATACTGAGATGATGCAATATTAGCCTTTAATTGCATCACTTCACTGCATAAAAGCTGCAGTATCTGTAGCTGATTGTAGTTCGACAGCGTCTTTACATTTCGTTTTATGCTTATATAGGCTACTCAGTAATGCCTCGAACTTGTGTGAATAAAGCAGATAATTTCTGCTATATCTGCGGTGAAATAACTTTTATCTCACAAAAAAGGAGGATAACAGGAATGATTAAGAAAGCCTACAACTTGTATTTTGGCTGCAAGATAGGAGACCAGGACAAGAGCTGGGCACCACATATATGCTGCAATTCTTGTGGGACGGCACTGGAGCAATGGTTGAATGGAAAAAAGGCATCTATGCCTTTCGCTGTGCCAATGATTTGGAGAGAGCCAACAGATCATGTTAGTAATTGTTACTTTTGTATGGTGCCTCCAATTGTAAAAGGGCTAAATAAGAAGAAAAAGTTATCTGTGCACTATCCAAATATTCCATCGGCAATACGTCCAGTTCCTCATGGAGAGGGGCTACCAATTCCTAAAGCACCAGAATCCTTCGTGGTTGAGTCAAGTGAGGAAGAACCTGAAGCGTGTAGTCACGTGCAGTTGTAAGAGATAGCCCTTTCCTCGAATACAAGAGAAAAGCCAAGAGAAGCAAAACCGACACAAACTGAAGACAAAACTAGTGAGAATCCTAAGTATTAAAATGATTCAACTTAGCTTATGGCTATAATTTTTCTTGGTAATCCTATGCAATATATTATGCCATTTAGGCTTTGTTATGTAGTCAATATCACTTGCTTTATATTTGTGGAAAGACATCTATCTATATAATTATTGTGCATTATGTAGTCATTACGCCTATAGTAGAAAACTTTCCGTTTACAGAAAAACTAGAGCCAATTGACAAATTTCATTGTTATATTTGAACTCAGAATGTGAAATTCATCAAGAAATGGATCCTTTTGTTTCCAAAACTGGCAAAAAATAAAAATTTGTTGAACAGTGTTATTATTATTATTATACAGTATTTATAAAGCGCCAATAGTTCGCTCAGCGCTGTACATTACAAAGGGGGACAGGACATGTGACAGAACAATACCAATACAATGCAAAACATGAGGGGATTGAGGGCCCTGCTCTTTCGAGCTTAAATGAGGCTTAATAGACAGATGTTTGTCTACCAAATGGGCTGCAGCATTGACTGTGGTTGGCTTCCTTCCTTTAACTCGCTCACATATCTATACAGCGAAATTACTATAAAATTGTTCTTTTAGAAAAGTTTGGAGTTGTAAAAGCCTGCCCTTACTCCAGCCATCTCATTTCATCCCTGATATCTGACTCAGAACTCAAGGTCTGCAAGTATATTTTCACCCCATCTCTAAACGATGTTACAGGCAACATAACATTCTCCAGACCCTTTCATGTCTGTCACGTGCTCAGGGTGAACCTGCTCTCATCTGTGAAAAGTACAGGGCGCTAGTGGTGGACCTGCCAATTCTGGTGTTCAATGGCAAATGCCAATCGAGCTCTGTGGTGCTTAGCAGTGAGCACAGGGCCCACTAAAGGATGTCAGGCCCTCAGGCCACCCTCATTAAGTCTGTTTCTGATTGTTGGTCAGAGACATTCACACCAGTGGCCTGCTCAAGGTAATTTTGTAAGACTCTGGCAGTGCTCATCCTGTTCCTCCTTGCACAAAGGAGCAGATACTGGTCCTGCTGATGGGTTAAGGACCTTCCATGGCCCTGTCTAGCTCTCCTAGAGTAACTGCCTATCTCCTGGAATATCCTCCATGCTCTTGAGACTGTGCTGGAAGACACAGAAAACCTTCTGGCAATGGCACGTATTGATGTGCCATCCTGACGGAATTGGACTGCCTGTGCAAACTCTGTAGGGTCCAGGTATCGCCTCATGCTACCAGTAGTGACACTGACCCTAGCCAAATGCAACTTTAGTGAAAAACAGTGAGAGGTGAGTAGGGAAAAAATGTCAGTGGCCTTCACCTGTAAACGCATTCCTGTTTTGGGGGTCGTCTCATTGTTGCCCATCTAATGCACCTGTTGTTAATTTCCTTAACATAAAATCAGCTGAAATTGATTAACAACCCCCTCTGCTACTTAACTGATCAGATCAATATCCCAAGACTTTAATTGACTTGATGCTATACTCTGATTCAAAAGTGTTCCCTTAATTTTTTTGAGCAGTGTATATCGATGCAAATAAAGGGTAGTCTTTGGATAGCTAAGAAAAGTGTCATGGCCTGAAGCCAAGCTCAGATAGCTAACAAAAGTGTCATGGCCTGAAGTCAAGCTCAGAGTCCAGTAGCTATAGCAGTAAAGAGGCCCCCACCAATTAGCAGGACAGGTATACAAGCAGGTCACTCTGGTGGATGATGCAGGCTCACCCAAGGTGCAGGGTCTAAGTATTAACCAGTATTCACCAGACTTTCTGATGGTGAAGATGGGTTTTGCTGCATGTTAGGAGCAGGTCATGGTCCTTAGTATCGCCCCACCAGGAGGTTAGCAATTTGGGGTCCTGTAGCAGATATAGCAGGTAGAGATAAAGCAGAAGCTTAGCCAGTAAACAAAAAAGGTTGGTAATAAGTGGTTGCAGGTTGGGATCAAGCAGAAGCATATTCCAGGAACAAGCTAAAGATCATTAATGAGTGGAAGCAAAGATATGGATGGCAGCAGGAGTGACAAGAGTGATATATTGGCTGGAGAGAGCACAATAATCTGGCATACAGGAAGTGTAGAGACATGGTTTACATCAGGAAGTTCATGGGAGGAGCAAAACAAGTTAATGAAAAACAAGGTACAAGGAATTTCTTTCCTGCAGATCAAGAGGGAGCTGTCTAGCATCTCTGGTGGCTCAGCTGGAAGAGTTACTGCCAGATACAGCCAGTGGTCCCAGGTTCAGATCCAAGCTGTGACAAAAAGTGGAACAATATCACTGGAACCATATTGCTATCTTATTGGTATTGTTATCCTATTTTAAGGTATCGATGTTGATGTAGGTAACTTGGTTCAGAGGCAGTTGGCTTTTACACCCCAGGGGATCTCCATGGTCTCCTTGTCTTATAGTATAATGTAACAAAAGTGTAAGTTGTAGCTTCACACTATTGTTAACCTCTTGGCACTTGCCGCACGCAAATGTGTGGCCTCCCGGCATCTGGGCCTCGACGCCGAGCGGCCGCACATTTGTGTGCAATTAAGAAAAAATGTGCTGAGAGTGCACGCCCTTCGTGCTCCCAGCACACATGTCCGGTGCTCATGGAAAGGTCTCAATCTCCTCTTGCGATCAGGACCTTTCCTGATCATGTGACCACCATGACAACGAATCACTGAGGTCACATGACCCTAAAACCCCACCCCGCCTCCCGGCTTCTGAAACCCTTAAAGGGCCGGGAGGAGCCGGCGCCAAGGGGTTAAAGTGGTAGCGAACCGTTTAAAAAAAATCTGGTGCCTCTTTAGGTTTAAGCCATTATGTGCTACTAGCACATTATGTCAGACTTACCTATAAAACGGCTCCCTCCAGCAGCGTGCTGTCACAGTTTCGCCCAGTCTTCCTTATGGGTTTGTTGGCTGCGGCCATCTGAGAGGCCAAGCTGCGATGACGTCATTTCTACTCATGCGCACAGGAGCCAGGATCACAGCACAGCCCTCTCAATGAATGGCATACTCGAGTGTACTGTTTAATGAGAGCGCAGCATGCATGCGCTAATGATGTCACCGGTTGCTACACGTTGAAATACGTACACCGTTTAGGAGATATTCACTGTACCTACAGGTAAGCTTTATTATAGACTTACCTGTAGGTAAAATGTGGAGTTTACTACCGCTTTAAAAGATGCAGATACAACTTTATTACTTTGAAAGTCGGGAATGAAAGAAAGTGTATTCAGTTCATTTTAGGGGTTAAGAACCGTCATCAGGGCATTGGATTGAAAATTATTTAAATGGATTAGAAGTCAACTGGACCTTTAATGGTATTTCTTCCAGTGTGATTACAACCAGAGGTCTTGTCAGCAGCTGTTTTGGCAGAAAACTTTCTTTAGGATAATCTGAATTCTCTCTGAGTTCTCTCTTCACTTCCAACTCAACTGGTGTCAAGAGAAAATGAGAGGACCGTTCTGTATGTCTCAGGGTAGTCAAATAGGAAATGAAGGAGGTGACCCAATTTGGATTTTACATTCAGAAGCATAGTTAGGACATCATGAAGAATGAGTCCAGCTTCTCACCTGCCATGGAAGTCACCTGAACAACATCTAGAATGAATGAAGTCCCATGCCATGTGTACAAGAATGGGCAGATCAAGCAGCTGTCCTTAACCATTTTCTGGCCATTTTTGTACACAGGGCAGAAAACATTTACATATCATAACAAAGAGGTGAATCTTCCTATGTAGCTTTTTGGTTACATGTTCTCTGTGATGTAAATAAACAATTGCTTCCATGATAAGTATGTGATTAATTTTAATGAAAACAGTTATTCCTAACATCATATTTTGAGATCATACCTATCAAAATTCTATATAATTGAATAGATTAGATATTTATATTGAAAAAAAGAGTTCATGAAGGTACGATACTATTCACTTGGTGAATTCAGACAAATTTATTACTGTGTCTGGAACACACAGTAGTTATTATTTAGTGTCACAGTGTATCCGGCAGAATATCAAAGGACTAGATCTGTTTAAACCTGAATATTTAATATTTTAATAAAATTCCTGTCTCCACACAGTCTGTGCTTTGATTTCTGGAATTTTTGACTCATAACAGAGGCAATATGTTATATGTTGGAAAATGCGTGTTTTGCCAGTTGTAATGAAGTGCAAAAAATAAACTGTATTACAGAATGGTTCAGTGACACAAGAATTAATTCCATTAACTTTATGCAATTAAACCGCATTGTATTATAGTCCAGTTATTTTTAGTGATCCCTCACTTCAATGATACCCTTTACTTATGATCAGCATTTGATTACCATAGGGTGGTTACAGTGGTGGAAATCAAAGCCAATGGCAGGGAACATAAACTGTAGGGGTGCATGTGTCAAACTGTTTACAAAGAAACAAATGTAGGAAAAGTTGATAATAAGGGCGCTGTAGCACCAGAATGCAGGGTTTAAGGTATGTTGCAATTATATGCTGATGCATGTTGGCATGCGTTGCACCCAAATGCAGCACACATGACTAAAGCATTAGTCTCCATACATTTTTCTAGTGTGGTAAAATGAATGAAAATACATTTGGAGGAAGTCATTACTTAATGTGGCATTACAAAGGCAAATATCCTCCAAAATGACATACACATCAGTAAATAAGATTTTGAAGAACTAGGGCCAACTGTAATTCTTACCTGCAGTGACAGTGACACATGCATTATTATTTCCTTCTTTACTCTTCTACATAGAAGAGGGAACAAGTGAGTCATCTGGCATTAGGATTTCCTAGGATTTAGAAAATGTCCATGTTCAGTAAATTGGTCTTACGTCTATGTTGTGCCATTATGGTGGCTTATCTAATATTTTCTGATATACATCACTTTTATATTGGTTCCATTATACAGGTATGGTAGCCACATATGTTCTTCTCATATGCGATAAATAATTCCTATGATCCGTAGAGGTTCTTGTTACTATTCCCTAGGTAATGAGAAACAACCCAATAATTTGCATGCAATGCTCAAATCAGGAGTATCACCTGCTATCATTGGGCTGGTTATAACAAACAATTTAAAGTGGATATAAAATGCCAGGTTTCTGTTATGTAAAAAAATTAAACAAAGATAAATAATATCAGAACGTTTTCCACCTTTAATGTAACCTATAAACTGTACAGCTCAGTTGAACAACAAACTGAAATCTTTTAGTTCTAGGGAAGTAAAAATAAAAAACTAAAATAATGTGGTTGCATAAGTGTGCACACCCTCTTATAACTGGGGATGTAACTGTGTTTCGAATTAAGCAATCACATTCAAAATCATGTTAAATAGGAGTCCCTACATACCTGCCATCATTTAAAGTGCCTCTGATTACATTTTATAGGTCACATTAAAGGTGAAAAAAGTTCTGAAATGATTTATCTTTGTCATTTTTTTTACATCACAGAAACCTGACATTTTAACAGAGATGTGTTTATATCCATTGTATATTCTAATGAAAATATTTTCATTTGTATTTAATAATAACATGAACATTATTTTGAGTTTGTAACTACTAGATCAACACAGTTTTATATCTTTCCCACTATCTGCATATTAATTAGTAATAAAAATGTAACATTACCCATAAAGTATGACCACCTAAATTAGATAATAAGCACGATTGTTTTTAGGTTTCTTTAAACAAAATGTGCCTACTTAGGAAATTGTTAATGCTGACAAAATGTGTCATATGATAGCTGGATTGAAATTTCTCACAGAAGGCTTTATGCTTTCGTTGTCACTTGCGGACATTTGGGAGGAACTTTTTCAAGGGTTCTTTGTTCAAATTTATCTTGTCCGACTCTCCATGCTTTAAACAGGGCTGTTATAACCTTTCTTAAACACAAGTCCATTGAATTATCCACAGCCTAGTATCATCTTTGCTGAAATTAACTTTTTTTGTTGCATACACTTTAGTAATAAGGGAGTGAAAAAAAATATGTTAGAATTGACTCTGATCTCAAAGCATGTCCTCTGTAAACTCCATAAAAATAAGACAGTGATAATCTGTAAATGCCTACCACTTGCTGATCTGATCACACTGTGTAAAAGTAATTTAAATTCAGATGAGATATAAATACCAAACAAGGCCAAGAGCAGAGAGACTGAGTAAACATCACCCCAAGGGACTTTTGATCTAAATGAGTCATACAGAGCAAACAAGAGGTAATGGAAGTGTGCGAGTACATAGCATTCCAGAAGAAGTAAATATACTCTGTGAGGTTGAGAGAGCACTCATTGGTGTTTACAATGACTTTGCAGCAAAATGTAGCTTTCAGGTGAAACTGCCATACCCATTGTGGCCACTTATCAAGATCATAGAAGCTGCCAGCACTTCAGACGCAGGCCAAGTTAAAGCAACTCTTTTTTTACAATGCATAAATAACCGTATTTATTCATGTTATATATGTAGTATGAAGAATAAAACTGATTTCGTTTTGACAGCATCTGAAGTGCTTGTAGTTCCTGTTCAACGCTGCTGGAGAGATGCTATCTGTAAAGCTATTGGGACATGTGATTTGTGCCTCACCTTAGGTGCTCTAAGGTTGGGTAGGCTCTTCAAACTACTTATAAATAGCTTGATAAAAGAAAATGATTATCCTATTTTTGCAGCATATCACTGCTTGTGTAATTTTGTGTTTTTGTTAATACATTATGCAAACTAAAAAGGAATAATTTAGAAAATTATTTTGTGTTCTTATTACTGATGCATTTAATATGCAAAAAACTATGTGATATATGCATATGTGTGCAGTTTCAGCTCCATACCCTGAACACAAACAGCATGGAAGGGAACTGCTTCCAGTGCTGCCACTGCATACTGCCTCCACTCGTGATGCCACTGCATACTGCCCCCACTTGTGGTGTCACTGCATACTGCCCCCACTCCATACTGTCCTCACTCCATACTGTCACCACTACATACTGTCCCCACTACATACTGCCCCCCTACATACTGTCCCCCTCCATACTGTCCCCACTACATACTGTTTCTACTCCATACTACTCCCACTCCATAATGACCCCACTACATACTGTCCCCACTCCACACAGCCCCCACTGCATACTGCCCCCACTCCATACTGTCACCACTACATACTGTCCCCACTACATACTTCTCCCACTACACACTGTCCCCACTCCATACTGCCCCCAACTACATACTGTTTCCACACCATACTACCCCCACTCCATAATGACCCCACTACATACTGTCCCCACCCCACACAGCCCCCACTGCATACTGCCCCCACTCCATACTGTCCTTACTCCATACTGTCACCACTACATACTGTCCCCACTACATACTTCTCCCACTACATACTGTCCCCACTCCATACTGCCCCCAACTACATACTGTTTCCACACCATACTACCCCCACTCCATAATGGCCCCACTACATACTGTCCCCACCCCACACAGCCCCCACTGCATACTGCCCCCACTCCATACTGTCCTCACTCCATACTGTCACTACTACATACTGTCCCCACTACATACTTCTCCCACTACATACTGTCCCCACTCCATACTGCCCCCAACTGCATACTGTTTCCACACCATACTACCCCCACTCCATAATGACCCCACTACATACTGCCCCCACTCCATACAGCCCCCACTGCATACTGCCCCATTGCATACTGCCGCACATAAGAAGGGTGCATAAGAAGGGTGATCAGTGCGGTGGGGGGGCAATCGCTGGAAAAGATCCCCTGTATGGCTCTCTATGCAGCAGCTGAAAGCCAGTGGGAGGGAGAGGAGAAGAAGCCAGCTTTCAGCTTCCACAGGGAGAGCCATACAGGGGATCAGTTCCAGTAATTGTCAACCTGCCATGCCGATCGCCCTCCCTGCCCACATCCTATTCACTCAGCTGCCTGAGCCCCCATGCTGTCCTGGGACCCGTACAAGAGGACTGGTGGTACCCTCTTATCCATGGCCCTGCTGCCCACTGTCAGAGAACAATAGCAACGGCACTAGCCTCACCAGCTGTCAGGAATGGACTTGCCAGTAATGGTGGGACTCACCTGCCTTGTGGGCTGCAGTACCAGGGCTGGCCAGCGGGTGCTCTCAGCAATCAGAGACTCAACCCTGCAGCCAGCCAAACACCTGAAGCTGATCATGCAGGTGTATTTAAAGGATGGCCAAACCTGCAGTCTCTGCCTTGGTGTGTGTTTTTCCTGGGCCCTGTATCTTGTTATCTGCATTCCTGTCCCTGTCCCTGTCCCTGTTCCTGTCTCTGTCTGACTGATTCGTTGCTGACCCTGCCTGATCCGGACCTCTGTTGACTTCTCCTGTTTGATCCCTGGCTTGTGACCCCGACCATTCTCTGCCTGCTCCTCCTGTTCCTACCTGCCCGATTGTTATTGACCCAGCCTGCCTGACGACGCTTGCATTATATGTACTGTTATCTGTGGGTGGTTTGGTTTGGTTCGTTTGCACTGTGTTATGTTTTAGTATTGCACTGCGTTTATGTATTGTTAGTGTTAATAAATTATATTGTTTATATCATATCTGAAGCCTGCGTTTCCCTGCGTCAGTTCACATACCTCTGGTCATACCCTGGAGCCCTGACACCAGCTATACATACTTAGCTTCCTGTTGCTCCCCTGTCAATTCATAGAGCTGCAGGAAGAAAAGAGAGAAATTCCTGTGTAATCTTCAAGTATGAACTTAGAGCTTATACAGGGCTGAGGACTCTTGTGCCACCTTCATGTGACAGAAATGGGGGCCAAAGAAACAAATTATCAAGCATTAGTGATGCCATGTAGGAAGAAGGGAAGTGAGTTACATGATCCCTGATTTCCAGGAGTATCATGTATGTTTATTTGCTTTTGGTGGCTATAAAGAGTGGCTGGGGAGTCTAGAGAAGGAGCTGCTGGTTGGGCACTATAAAAGTGGATATGTTGCTTTGCCCTGCATGGACAAACCACAGGTTCACTTTACCTATAGTTAGCAGAGGAACTATGGATAATAGGTTATGATAGTATATAGTAAAAGCCACTAACTGGCTAAGGTGCAAATAGTGTTGAATTCAACATTGCTTTTGTGTACTGAAACAATTAAGACCACTTTGAAATCTTGTTTATTAAATACCGATGTTAAAATATGCAACTATTTTTGAGAGTTGGCTAATATGAACTAGACATGGGTAGTGGAAGTACTGTAGGTCTGCAACCACAACAGAATTTCGAGTTGATGCTGGAAGTTGCACCACACTAGAGATATCAAAGCCTATCATTTCATGAAAAGGTTTCATCTATCATGATTCCGCTGGCACACAAATTTTAATATATGATGCTATTGTTTCTTTACGATAAACAGATGTCTGCTACTTTGTCTCTGTTTTAACATTTTGCATAAATAGAAAAAAGTGTACAACTTTTTCTCTTCTGATACAAAGGTTGGTGCCTTAAAATTCTAGCTGCAACATAGGATCAATCTGCCCGACCCAGTATAAACCAGATGTGGGAAATTGTGTATAGTTCAATTTGTCAGCTCTGGACATTTTGTGCCCAAACCAAATTACCAAATCATAACAATAATGTGACAATAAAACTAGTTTTTGAAGAACCAGATTCTCAAAATTGCCTGTTTGATAACTTAGTGGGTATTGACAGGCTATGTGATATGGCTTAGTTCCAAATACCTATCAATTAATGCAGAAGAGAGATTTCTGGTTCATAGTTTGTCTTGCATGGATACCTGTGGTATTCCTCTGGCACTTGGGACTATCATTCCATATTCTGTAATCCAATGAGAAATTGAAAGGGAATTGGCAATGTGAAGGAAAAACAGCAAGAATATAACGATCTTTTGGAAAAATCAATTAGAACCAGGGAAAGCACTGCTAATGTACATTGAACAGATGGACATGAATCAAAGTATAGAGTGGATAGTATGGTGTCAGCTGATCATTAGGAGAAACCAAAGTCTTATAGGGATGTTAACCGCAAGTATTTACAGGCTCCAACTAATCTAGATCACTTTAAACTAGTTTAAGTTAATATTTTGAAAGTGATATCTTAGTGCACATGTAGTTATTTACCGTTAAAACGTACAGCATGCTTATTGCATAATGTGCTATCGAATGTATAGCTCAAGGGCAATTAAAGCTTCTAGCTTATGTGATTGAATGTTCTATAACATTACAGAATCACTGCCATAACCTCACTTGGGACACTAACTGGCTTTTAACCACTTTAATCCTGACTCTAATAGGCATTGCTAATTGTGTTACATTTGCAAATGTAGATGCCCTTAGGGAGGGTCATATGAAGGTAATCCAATTCCGGCAGTGCCTTATTGCAAAAAATAGATTCATGCTGATTCATTTGGCATTTCTGAAAAGCATACAAACCCATGGGAAATCGTACATTATTACTATTTTATTCTTAAATAGTGCTGACCATGGACATTGCATTTTAGGTTTTGTGTTGCTGAATAATACAGCAGAATTAAATATAGAATGATAATCATACCATATCCTAGTGGATCTTCAGTAAGTGCTGTTATGGGAAACGTATGTATGTGACATAAGCTCATGAGTATGAATTGGGAATATCTGTGCTTCAGTCTTAAAGCAAGTCATTAGCAATTCCAATGCACTAGATATGTCATCTGAAGTTTTTGTGCAACTATGTCTTAATATACTGTTTGTCATGACTGAGGTTGTATTCTAAATACTGGTATTGTGACAGTGAGCCATACTGATGCCTATGTACTTTAGCAAACAAACATATGCAAATATACTGTATATAAAGTAAAATGCACCCATGTGTTAATTGTTAACATATCACAATGTTGACTGATTAACTATTATACTGGATACGAAATGCTGTATGGAAAGTGTATTCCTCCTTGTCTCTACAGCCAAAATTAGAACTTTTAAGCCTTGTTCCTCATCCAAGTAAACTTCGCCCTCAGTTTAACCACTTGCTCTCCAGAGGATTTACCCCCCTTCATGACCAGGTAATTTTTTGTGATATGGCGCTGCGTTACTTTAACTGACAATTGCGCAGTCATGCAACAGTGCACCCAAATTAAATTTATGGCCTTTTTCCCCCACAAATAGAGCTTTCTTTTGGTGATATTTTGATCGCCTCTGCATTTTTATTTTTCAATATTTTTTACTTTTTGCTATAAAACATATCCAATAAAAACAATTTAAAAATCATATCATCATAAATGTAGACCAAAATGTATTCTGCTACATGTCCTTGCTAAAAAAAATCCCAATACATGTAAATTAATTGGTTTACGTGAAAGTTATAGCATCTACAAATGGCGGTATAGATACTGGAATTTTTTTTAAAAACTTTTTTTATACTAGTAATGACGGCGATCAGTGACTTATAGTGGGGCTGCGGCGAGCATTCTGACACTGGGGGGAATTGCCTAACTGCCACTGACATCCAAATGATACTAATACAGTGATCATTACGAATAAAAAGCACTGACACTGTACTAATGACACTGGGCAAGAAGGGGTTAACATCTTTGGCGATGGAAGGATTAACTGTGTGCTGTTTTACTGTATGTGCTGTGTGTGTTTTACTTTGTAAATGTGCTACTGTGTATTTTTCTGCTGTGCAGAGAAGTACACAGCAGCATGCTACTGCTGGCAGGAGAGAGATCTGTGTTGTCTACATACAGGTCTCTCCTCTGTCACTGTTCCTCGGCGAACGCCGGGTGCCGGCAAGGAATCTCTGGCCAGGACCTGGTGATTGACATCTGTAGCTGCCAATGCAAAAACCATGTATATATATATTTATATATATATATATATACAGTATATGTGATTTTGTTCAGCCCTACCACCCGGTAGCAGTAGTTCTGCTATAGGGCAGTCGGGAAGAGGTTAAAACTGAAGTTTAATCTGTTTATATTTTGCTCTTCCTGGTTCCTTTTCCCCCCCTCATCAATATGCTAATAACATTTTTAAATAAATCCTTTCTTTTTTTTTTTTTTTTTTACATATTATGGTTTAAACACAGTGCTGTCATCACTGGGTCTCTGTGCATATAAATGCAATACAGGCAGATCGTTGCTTACTGGAAGGGCCTTCAGGGTGCTGCGCATAGATTCCAGAAAACATGACAGCACCCTGCCTCAGTACTCCTATTTAGAGCCCTCAGCCCCAAAACATTCAGTAGGCTATCTCTTGGAAGGAATCATGCAAATATGATGATTAGATGTCAGTCTGGAGGTGAGGGTGTTCTTAGGTGTACTATGTTAGCATGTAGACTGCCCTAGGTAACACCCACAAGTAAAGTTGAGCCTTCGTGACTGAAAGAACTGAAATACAATGAATGAAAGGGGCAGGCCAGGAACAGTAAGGCTGTGATGATTCTAGACTTCTTTCAGCCAAGAAATGAAGTGATTCTGTCCGACTTGTTGCAGCATCCAATGCATGCAATGCATCTAAACATTTTCAGTACAGGGGAGAGTTGATATAACTGCGCAAGGCTAGACTAGGTAAGACTAGATAAGACTAGACTTGACCATTAGACTGGATTCACACTAATGCGGTGCGGGACACCACATTTTTGTATGTCTCAAATTGCATTGCATCTGCACCAAAAAGGTGCAGGTCCCTTCTTTTTACCCACATCTGAATTGCATCGCATGGGTGTTCTCACCCGTGCAATGCAGTTTTTGGCAATCACACTGCATTCTGCGATCTGTTTGGGGGGTGTCATTAGTTTAACATTGACACCCACACCAGATCGCATGAACTCCATGCGACTGCAACGCATTGCGGAAAATGCACAGGATTCACTGCATTTTCTGCACCACATTAGTGTGAACCCAGTCTTTGCCACTTCCCACTATATTTTTTTTAGAGCCGGCGATTCTGTGTTTTGTAAAAGTAATCCAAGCAACTAAAAAGCTGCAGGATTACTTTTAAAAGCGAAGGAAGGGGGACCCCCATCATAAATGCTTTTAATGGGCTCTCCCAGTAAGGATGCTACTGGTGGCATCCTGTTCCTGAGACACAGTGGGAGGAATGGATGTTGTTCCTCCCGTTGTGTGATGTCAGAAACCAGAAGGATTCTGACAAAACCAGGAGGTCAAGTAGGATTTCGTCATTTCCGGCTTCGGTCTCACGGAAACAAGCCATTAGCAGCTTGAACAAGCATCAGATTAAACCGGTCTCGGCCTATACTATCACAAGGGATGTTTACATTCCTTGTGATATTAAAAAAAAAAAAGGTACAATGTAAAAAAAATCAAATCAAATAAATAATACAATTTTACATTTTTTTTAAAGTGCCCCGTCCCACCGTGTTCAAAGGTGAAAGCACGTGTCAGTCCCACACAGGGGCGGACTGACCATTTGGAAACTCGGGCACTGCCCGAGGGCCCGGAGTCAGTAGGGGGCCCCATGATATGCCCCTGGTACCTTTTTCATAGCCTTTTTTGAGTTTGGGCAAGGACACAAGGGCCCCATGATCCCCTATTGCCCGGGTGCCCCATGAGTTGTCAGTCCGCCCCTGGTCCCACACATATGTAAACAGCAGTTTCACCACACATGTGAGGTATTGCCATGAACACCAGCGCAAGAGCAATAATTTTAGCACAAGACCTCCTGTGTGACTCTAAACTGGTAACCTGTAAAGACTTGTAACCGCTTGCCAACAGTGCACTGTAGCTTTACTGATACAGTGCGGCCCGACTGTGCAAAATCACTTATATACCTGCGCTGTCATTGGCTCCCTGACATTCTGATCAGAGAGTCCCAGCTGGCTAGTGACAGAAGAGATACCTGTGTTGGTAAACCATAGAGATCTCTCTACTGACAGCAGGGACGTGCCGGTTTTTGTCTCCCTATCACATCCCCTAGTAAAGCAGCACACAGTCAACACCAAACACATAACGCTTTAAAATAAAGACTGACTACCAGGAACAAATTTATCAGCAGCAATATGGAAAATTTAAATACAATGACAGGTATCTCTTGTTCTGAGAACTTTTGAATATTGTAGTTCTAACATAACTATTATATCAGCATCACTAGTTCTCTACAAATATCGGTGTAATTTATCTAAGGCGGCTTTCATCTCCTTTTGAAATAACTTCTGAGATATATAATGTCATAATTTTACTTACAATTCCAGTACATGAATTGGCTGTAGGTAGAGCCATATGTTTGTATAGAAGTAATGAAAGTTTTTGCATGAAAGCAAATATTTGTGTTATTACAATGTACACAGCAAATAAAGGAACGTACATAGAGATGATTGTCATACCAAGACATACTAATGATTGGGAAGTCTCAGGGAGTATAAGCTGTGAGCTTTAAAAAGAGCAGATAGTTAGAAAAAGGCAATAACCTTCCAAAAAGCTTTATAGCACGTTGTTATAAAGACTTCGATATTTTATTTGTCATCTAGGAAAAAGCAGGGTTAAATAGGTGCTCCATCCACAACACTAGTTTATACTATCTATTTTTGGTGTGTGGTCATTCACCAGTTGCTGCTTTATGTTCAGCGTATTGGTTCACTGAAAAGTAATACTCCACAAATGGTTGGATATTAGGGCAAGGGTAAAAGCCCATCTGCAGCTCTATTCTGCCACGTGTTACACAAAGACAGACATGATTCCATTAGTGGCTCCATTCACATTCCTATGCTTTGACTGCAAATATTCTACTTGCACTATTTGTACTCACATTTGATCTTCAGTACTTCTACAACTCAGAATAAAAATATAAAATAAATAAAAGGTGCCTAATATATTTTTACAGGAAATTTTTGTTCTCACTGGCATATTCTGTTAACTTCAAAGAATGTTTATATTATATTAACTACTTCCCGCCCGCCCGCAATGTACCTCAGATGGGCAGTAGCTGCAGGCAAAGCAACGTCCCGTACGTCGTTTTGCTCTTTTGGGTTTAGGCACGCCCCCCTTCTGTATTTTGTTGTAGGAGGTGTATGTCAGCAGGTCTTGGCCAGTGATTTTGGCTGGGATGTTTCCGATCTCCTACAGCGAATGGAGATGCAGAGCTGTGGCTGTATTTGCAAATACAGGCACAGGATCTAGCTGGTTCTTCTCTCCATTTTGTTCCAGACAGAGAAGAAAGACATCACACGTGAGTAAAAGCAGCATAATGCACCCACATGTTAGATAGAGACCTTTTAACCCCTTTATTGCCACATTTAACCCTTTCATATCCCCCTGCCACCCTGCCAGTGCCATTAGTACAGAGTTAGTATACAGTATTTTTCACTGATCACTGTATTTGTGCCACTAGCAATGTCAGATAGCATCAGGGTCAGTTAGCATCCCTCCCAGCTAGGGTCAGCTAGCATTAGATTGTCCACACACTATTGCACTCAAACTATAGGTCGCTAATCACCGTGATTACTAGTATAGTGCTTGTATGGATCAATATATTGATCACAAACAAAACGAGTATTAGTATTAGTGTCTCCAAAAACAGAGTGTTAGCAGGATCATCCCCGTTCGCTGCCAGCACTAGCGTTTAGCTTCTCCACTCCCCCCGACCCCTAACAAGAAGTGCAGGGTCAATATAGTTTCTGATCACTGTCACCTGTAATTCATTGCACACAAACTGCAGCGTTCACAGTATCAGGCTTGATCTCTGGTAGCACTTGCCAGTAAATTTGTTTGTAGTGGTTCAAGCAATCCCTGACAGCCAGGCACTCTGTTTCCTGTAAGTCGCACTAGGTACCTGTAAATTTAGAGTCCTAAATGTCCAAAGAAAGGTACACTAGTGAAGAGAGTGAAGATTCTGAACATGTCAGATGAGCGCGAAGGGGAAGACTCCCTGACACAATCAGCCTCAGAATACGAACCTGTAGACAGCAGCAGCACCCTGATAGGTAGCTCGGACAATAGAGAAGAGGTCCCTGTTAAGATCAAGCATACCCGACCCCATGAAGCTAAAGTGCTAGGATCGCATGACTTGTCTCATATGCAGCAGAGTGCCATTACTAGTGTCGCACTACCTTTTGGTGAACTGGCAAGCACCAGCGGCCTAGTATATCCTGGTCTTTTTTATACCAGCACTGCAGTATCACTTGGTGACATGGCGAGTCCCAGGAGAGCAGTACAAGCTGGTGCGGTGGCGAGCACAAGTAGAGCCCCTAGTGTCCTTACGGACGTTCTTCCAAATCTTGATTGGCAACCCACAGATTCTGTAGCACTCGTACTTCCCCCATTCACTGCCCAACCCAGAATTCAGGTGGAAACAGAAAATGTAAGTACTCCCCTTGATTTTATGGAGCTGTTTTTCACAGAAAATTTGTACAATTTGATTGTGGGCCAAAGCAATTATATGCTCAACAATATATCGCCGCAAAGCCAAATTCAAACCTTGCCAGACCATTCACATAGAAACCCATTACGGTTTCCGAATGTAAAACTTTTTTGGGCCTAACCCTCAACATGGGCATTACAAAAAACAATGAGTTGTGGTCGTATTGGTCCACAGACCCAATTCATTATATGCCCGTGTTCGCGGTTGCCATGACCAGGCATAGATATGAGACGATAACGTGCTTCATGCAATTCAGTGATAACACACTCTGTCATCCTCGGGGTGACCCTGAACATGACAGGCTCTACAAAATCTGGCCCGTCATAAACCACCTCACTGAGAAATTTGCAGATGTGTATACGCCCCAGCAAAACATCTACGTGGATGAGTCCCTCATTCACTTTACTAGCCACCTTTCATTCACCTTTCATTCAAATAATACATCCCCAGTAAGTGTGCCAGATATGGGGTCAAATTGTATAGGCTCAGTGAGAGGGCCACAGGCTATACGTACAAATTTAAGGTTTATGAGGGAAGAGGCAGTGAAGTAGAGCCCCCCGACTGCCCAGACTACATGGGGAGCAGTGGCAAGATAGTTTGGGACTTGGTGTCGTGTTTGTTCCTTAAGGGGTACCACTTATACATGGACAATTTGTATACAAGCGTGCCACTATTTGGACATTTGTACAATCTTGGAATTGGCTCATGTGGCACCATGCGACCTAATTGCAGGGGCTTTCCCCAACAGCTTGTAAATACCCGACTTAGAAAAGGGGAGAAAGCCTGCTTGAGGAATGATGAATTGCTCGCAGTGAAGTGGAAGTCGCACACATGTGGTATCCCCATACTCGGTAGAAGTAGCAGAATTTATTTTGGGGTGTAATTCCACATATACCCATGGCTTGCGTGAGCAATATATCATTTAAATGATAACTTTGTGTAAAAAAAAATGTTTTTGTCATTTTCCAAAGAAAAAAAATAAATCTTCCATAGATTCAATATGCCTCTCATTATATAGCTTAGGGTGTCTACTTTCCAAAAAGGGGTCATTAGGGGGTGTTTGTACTGTCCTGGTATTTTAGCACCTCAAGAAATGTGATAGGCAGTCAGGAAGTAAAACCTGTGTAAATTCCATTATCTATTCCATAGTTTGTAGACGCTATAACTTTCACACAAAGCAATCAATATACACTTATTGGGATTTTTTTTACTAAAACATGTAGCAGAATACATTTCTGGCCTAAATTTATGACTAACTTTGAGTTTACTATATATTTTTTATAGCCGAAAGTAAAAAAAAATTATTTTTATCAAAATTTTCTACCTTTTTTTGCCTATAGCACTAAATATAAAAAGCGCACAGGTGATCAAATACCACCGAAAAAAATCTCTATTTGTGTGAAAAATTTAATTTATGTACAGCATTGCATGACCGCACAATTGTCATTTAAACTAGTGCAGCGCTGTATAGCAAAAAATGGCGTACATTGCAGTATCTATACCCTCGTAGTTTGTAGACACTATAGCTTTCACACAAAGCAATAAATATACACTTATTGTGATTTTTGTTTTTACCAGAGACATGTAGCAGATTGCATTTTGTCATAAATTTATGACTAACTTTGACTTTACTATATATTTTTTATAACTAAAAGTAAAAAATATAATTTTTTTTTACATTTTTGGTCTTTTTTTGTTTATAGCGTGAAAAATAAAAAGTGCACAGGTGATCAAATACCACCGAAAAAAAAGCTCTATTTGTGTGAAAAAAAGACATAAATTTAACTTATGTACCGCATTGCATGACCGCACAATTGTCAGTTAAACTAGTGCAGTGCTGTATAGCAAAAAATGTCATAAATTGCAGTATCTATACCAGCAATGGGCAAACTACGGCCCGCGGGCCGTATACGGCCCGGCGGACCTTTTAATCCGGCCCGCGGAGCTAGGCTCCCGCTGGGCTTCTCTCACAGTCCGCCCTGAAGACCGGTGTAGCATGAAAATCTGTCTCCTATGAGGATCTGTCCCCCTCGACGTATCTGCGCATGTGCCGGAGATCGCCGATCGGCTGCTAATGCCTGAAACTGGCACATGCGCAGATACGTCGAGGGGGACAGATCCTCATAGGAGACAGATTTTCATGCTACACCAGAACGGCGCGGGAACACGAGCAAAGGTAAGTGATTTGACACAGGGGGGACTTGGGGACTTAATATGGGGGATGAATTAATATGGGGAATGAATTACTATAGGGGGGATGAATTACTATATGGGGGATGAATTACTATATGGGGGATGAATTACTATAGGGGGGATGAATTACTATATGGGGGATGAATTACTATATGGGGGATGAATTACTAAAGGGGGGATGAATTACTATATAGGGGAATGAATTACTATATGGGGGATGAATTACTATAGGGGGGATGAATTACTATATGGGGGATGAATTACTATAGGGGGGATGAATTACTATAGGGGGGATGAATTACTATATGGGGGATGAATTACTATGGGGGATGAATTACTATATGGGGGATTAATTACTATGGGGGATGAATTACTATATGGGGGATGAATTACTATGGGGGATGAATTACTATATGGGGGATGAATTACTATGGGGGATGAATTACTATATGGGGGATGAATTACTATATGGGGGAAGAATTACTATGGGGGATGAATTACTATGGGGGATGAATTACTATATGGGGGATGAATTACTATATGGAGGATGAATTACTATGGGGGATGAATTACTATATGGGGGATTAATTACTATGCTTACTATGGGGGAATATTACTATACTTACTATGGATGACACATACACATCATTCATCTACTCTTGGTCCGGCCCCCGGGTCCAATATATGAACCCATTGCGGCCCTCAAGTCAAAAAGTTTGCCCACCCCTGATCTATACCATAGTTTGTAGACGCTATAACTTTTACACAAAGCAATCAATATACACTTATTGGGATTTTTGTTACCAAAAACATGGAGCAGAATACATTTTGGCCTAAATTTATGACTAACTTTGAGTTTACTATATATTTTTTATAGTGCGAACAATAAAAAGCGCACAGGTGATCAAATACCACTGAAAGAAAGCTCTATTTGTGTGAAAAAAAGGACATAAATTTAATTAATGTACAGCATTGCATGACCGTGCAATTGTCAGTTAAACTATGAAATATTTTTTATAGCCGAAAATAAAGAAAAAGTTTTTTTTCAAAATTTTCGGTCTTTTTTTGTTTATAGCTCAAAAAATAAAAAGTGCACAGGTGATCAAATACCACCAAAAGAAAGCTCTTTTTGTGTGAAAAAAAGGACATAAATTTAGTTTGGGTACAGCATTGCACGACCGCACAATTACCAGTTGAAATAGTGCAGCGCTGTATAGCAGAAAGAGGCCTGGTCAGGAAGGGGGGTAAATCCTCAGGAGGGCAAGTGGTTAAACACAAGACGTATAAATATAGTTAATTTACAGGTTGAAGTGTCATATTTCTCCCGCCATCTTAGATAACTTGTGGCTTAGATGCATCCCAGTAAGGACAATTTAATATGTATTTCCACCTTTGCAGCTAAAGATGAGCTTTTTTTTTTACCAATACCATAGATTTCAATTATACAGATGCTTTGATATAATTTACGTTTGGTGCCTTGCTCTTTCTACATTTATTCAGCTTTAGAAGTGTATGTGAATTAATACTAGGCAGATCAAACTGTAATTTATAAGAAGTTCCCAGAGCACTGTTTAGAATCCGATACCTCACCCAACATGTTGGCAGAGGATGGAAGGGACCAGTGAATGGTTATCACTTCTTGGTGACTATGCTTTTATCACACCATCATTAAAGAGCCAGTAGACTCAAACTGGCTAGAAACCTCAAAGGAGAATCGGATGTGCAAGCATGATCTGAGCATCTCATAATGTCTGTTTTGCCAGCTTTAGCTTTAAACAGGAACTTTTGTTCCTGTTTAGTCTATAGAGGAAGGTGGGAGAGGCATTGCTCACATTCTATGAAGAGTCTTAGTGCTGGCTTATCGTAAGGGAAACAATTACAATCAGATGAGGTTTTTTAACCTGCCTGATTACTTTCTCTCCCTATGCAAGATTATATGAGGCTGCGTCCTATAACATTAGCTTCTGTTCTGCCATTCACTGCTACTGATTTAAAGTGGAAGATAATTCAAAATCTAACTAATGCAGGCCATAGACGGGTCGTTCATCAATTTTTGTCCGACCGAAAAATCGGTCGATATTCACACCGTTAGTGGGGCAATGCCGCTGGCCATTTTTCACGGATCTTCTCGTTTCTTTTTATCGGTCATGCTAGAAAATCTACAAAAAATGGCTGTTTTTTGTAAGCATTGGTGGCAGCATCCATGGCAGCAATGACCGATTTTTCGTTTATCGGCCCGTCTATGGCCAGCCTAAGGCTAAACCTACTCCCACCCCCATTCTATGCCTGCCCTATCTACCCTGTAAAAAAAAAGATCTGTATACCTACCTATTCTGAAGCCACTTTGGTTTGCTCATATAATCTCCCCAGCAGCTGCTTCAGTGTAGAGGAGAGATCGCATACAATGGCAGCAAATGCCTGGGAGATGGCATCACCCATAGGCTTACTATGGGGCATCTGTTGTCAGCTGTCCCTCCTCTACATTGAATACATATCTTTTATTTACAGGGTTAAAAAAATAAGCTTTGAATGGGGGTAAGAGTAGGTTTACCCTTAGTTAGATTTTGACTGAACTTCCACTTTAAGACACTTCTGGGATCCTTCAGTCTGCAATTGTATCTCCAGCCACGAGCCCAGGTATCTAAAGCCTTCAGCATGAATGCCTTAATCTTGTACTAGGGATGCAAACATGTAATAAACATTAGCATTCTGCACTTTAAATGCTGCATGTTCCTAGTTCCTAGTAGTCTAAGGGAGCATTTTTGACCCCTGGTTTATAGTTGGAGCAGGCTGAAGGGAGTTAGCCCTGTAATAAACTTGCACTAGATCTTTATGGTGGTGAATTAGTGAATAGGGACAGTACAGTGGGTGTAAATTACTTGCCAAACTTACCTTTATCAGCTGCAACTTTAAGTTTTGTCGAATTTCTTTGAAAACTAAAAATTCTGAAAAACCCAACTTTAGTTAAAATTGTATTTTTACTTTTGGATAAAGTGAGGAAGAGTTAAAATTTCATCTTTTTATTTCTATATGTAATCCCTGTAAGGGAGATTTCCAACAGAAGGATTTAAGCATTGTTAGATGTTCTGTTCAGAAACACTTCTATCAGTGTTGATCTTCTGTGTTTCCCACAATGCTCAGTTGTTCCTCCTGAGGACCTCTATGTCACTACTGTGTCCTGTAGTAATGTATGGGTTACTAGGACAAAGAAAAAATGAAAGGACAGAGTCGCTTTAAAACCATTATAAGACTTTTATGGCTGTTTGTGTTCACACTAGGGAGGATTTTCCCTGACTTTCTGTTCTAGAGATGAAATATTAGAAAATCATTGCAATAAGGGTACAGGCAGCAATCAAGACACTTTTTTGTAGTAGAGAAAGAGAGTAGGGAATAGGTGGAACCTCTATCTTCATCCCCCAAATCCCCCTCAATTCCAGCCAAATTACAGAATCTTTCATTAACCCTATACTTGTTGACTGTGAGGGCTGTGATATTATCAAAGTGCACCTTCACTCAAAAGTAAAAAATACCTCTCATTCCCAACCCTGCCCCTAACACATTTGAGGTTTTTTTTTTGGAAGTGGCAGGTATCTTTTTTGACAGGCATCCACTTCCACTTCCTCACGTCTCACTTGGGAGACCTTCTGCCTGTAGCCCTCTAGAACATGCAACACATCCAAGGAGGCTGTAGGACCAATCCTATAGTGCTGCCATGCCTTACGAAGGCACAGTGGGAAGCACGTTGTGAGACAGCAGAAAGTCACAGCTAGCTCACAAATTCATGCTGTAGAGTGGGAGCCCAGTAGAGAATCAACAGTGGGGAGGACAGCGCTGGACTCCATGGACTGTAAGTGTATATCTCTTAAAAATTAACACTTACAGTATTTATAGCTGCTGACTTTTATTAATGTATTTTTATGATAATGAAGTTCCTCTTGGTACAGGTGGGCTGTGATTGACCCTGGCTGTACCTTGTGTTCACTGTGGCCAGATTAGATCAACACATTAGTACACCATGAATGGAAGCCAGGTGTGAATGGTCCCAGCTATCACATGGTACCAAGTTTCCCCATACAATGGTCTGTCATCCACTAGTGACAGATCACACCGCAGTGTGGCCTAATCCTGGGAGGAAGTCATATAATGTCCACCTAGAACAGGATAGCTCCAGCTTGGCCGTCATTTGTCCATAGGCTGGATGGGAAGTGGTTAAGCAGTATTTTAGGAAAAAAAAAATTGACAATCCTTACATAGTTACATAGTTAGGTTGAAAATAAAATTCAACAATCCATATGGTTCAATCATTACAAAAAAAACACATAAATAGAAAACCTCCATATACACTGTTGAAGACATAAAATATAAATGACAAAGCTGTCTGGTGACAATTTAGAAACTTTTTATAGGATACATTCAAGTTACAATAAATAGCATCTGACTACTAAAAAAAGTTCACATTGTTATTAACTGCTTCATGTCTGCCAAGGTATTGATTAGTAAGCTATGTCAACAACGCTGAGCGCATTATTGATCAGTGCTGCCTGAAAGAGCTACATTCCAGCACAGAAGTGTTACTGTAGATAAATATTTGGTTTGCTGGCCACAACTTGGTAAACCTGCTAGAAAAAAGCCTTTAGAAAACCCTTGCGTGAAGGGAACATATCATTATTTTGCTATTATTGTTTTTGTGATGACACTTTGGACAGCCTCGTATTAAAAGTAAAACACCTGTCTTCTTCTGGAGACCTACAAATGACTTTTGGAACTGCAGGGGTATAGTTGATTGGTGTGATTTAATTAAATATATTTAACCTCAAATGGATAACAAAGTTAGCCCTAAATGAGTCTTTTATAATTGGGATTTATTGGCTTACCTCCTGACAGTAAATGTTATGGATTGCCTGGATTCGCTCTTCAAAGTCTAGGTGCCATATCCAGTAATTGATCATTATACAGTTTACCCTGCAGCGGGATTAAAGTCTTCTTCCTGTCACAATTCTATATATGTCACCTTTGCCATTTGGTGTTAGGAATGTTATGGGCCTGCTTCTGTTAAATTAGAAATAATGATTATTTTTTAACTAGTGGTCTTAAAATATCTTTGTACTTTACAACACATTATAATCAGCCGTGTATACTTTTTATTGGCAGGCAGGAAGTTATGCTATAACGATTTTCGGAGAAGATGAGTTTAGTAACAGGACTGAATATTGGGTTTTGAACGAAAGAAAATATGGTTTTACATACCGCATTCTCCTAATCTGCACTATTCTGCTGTCAGGTAACTCTGAGAAGAGAATACTACCTTTCTCAAAAGTTATTGATTGGTATTTGTCTGTAATAGTCTGATCTACCCCTTTCTGTTCCCTGTATTTTTTTATTTTGCATTATTTCCAGAGGCAAAGCTAGGAAAAAATAAGCAAGTGCCGTTTAAACATAAATTTTACAGATGGAAAGCAGTTCTGCACTTATGATAGCAAATAACTTGCCAAAGCTCTATTTTTCTATGTTTCTATTCAACATAGTTTCTTAACACATAAATACATTATAATTTTAGAAAAACTACAGCCTTTTCTAATTGCCAAAGTGTCAGAGAGGGAGAAATGGTAATCTTCCAATTTATTACCTACCACCTAATTAATAACTATGAGCATGTGCCTCTATCTAATCTCTGCCTCAAACTAAAGCTGGCCATAGATGGATAACTGAAAAAACACTTGTGCTGTGCTAAACAGAATAATAATAGTGCACAAACATGTGAAATGTCAAAAATGTCCAAAAAATGTAAATTACCAGTAATTAACATTAAACAATATAAAACATATAAGAGTGAGAATAGTGTCCCCTTATAACTCAAAACCCATGTGATGAATTAATTCTTCACTGAAGAGTACTGTACCATGAAACAGTGCATCCACCACCAGTGGATGAAAAATAAATGACCTCCTAAATCAATAGAAAGGTCATTGCATGAAACTCCTTGGCACACTGTAGAATGTGCAACTCGATAGTAGGTCAAATATCAATACTCCCAAAGATGTCAGATAGATTCCCAATAAGAAAAGAGGGGACCCCTGGGGCTATTGGACAAGACCTCTTCTAGTACCAAACTTTCATGCATTTGTCAGTAGTTTGAAGCATTTGAAGAAATAATAAAGGAGATCCACTCCATAGTGTGAACCAGATAGCAACATTATAATGAAAGATAAAATTGCACTTACAGAGAAAGGTAAATACAGCGCTGTATAATGACAGCCACCTAGGAGTCGAAACCAAATCGCAATGACATCACATGTGTGGCCCTGCTCTAACGTGTTTCGTCACAAATAGTATGGAAAAAGATGGATGGATAGAAATAAAAATGAAATTCTTAGGAAAGGTCTTGGGAAAATGTGTACAAAACCTCTCAGAACATTTGAATGCTGTTCAAAAGTTTTCATTTGCCTTAAACATTGGATTTTGGAATGAATTAACGTTACTGAACAAAAACCACATACACTGTTAGAAATTATTTCATTCATTTTGCTCCTTCAAATTTTCCCAGCAATGTGGTCACAAAGGAATGTCAATTTGTCCCACTACTGATTAGAAAAATGAACAAACTTCTTCTTTTCGTAAGAGCATTTTTTCAAAATTCTACCCATCTATGGCCAGTTTAACACTGCTCCTCTACAGTCCTATCTCCTCTCTGTAGCTCTGACAGTCTTTTTCCCTGTTGCTTTTTCCCCCCACAGATGTATGCCAGCAATATGCATGTGTACTCTTTTTATTGATAGCTATTTATTTCTGTATTTGCTGCTCTGGTCTCATGATGATCTTGTGCTCTATAATTCTCTGTAGTGAGCTGCCTCTGAATATCTCTGGTTTGACTGTATGTATGTGCATGACCAAGATCTCAGGACTTTATCTACTCCAAATTTTGGCAGATTGGCTATTTCACAATGACATTCACAACTACTTTTTTGGCATTGAACAGATACAGTGGATTGCAGTAGTCACCCTGCTGACTGATAGAAGACAAAACACAGGGTTTCACAAGGGAAGATCAATAAAGAGACCCTGACACATTATTCATTCAGGCTAATGTGACAAAGTCTCTCAAAAGAACACCGCCACTCACTTATACTCACTATATTCTGCCACCATCAGAGGCAAAAGTCCAAACTCTGTGTACACTCTCGAAATTATTTACTAAAACTGGAGAGTGCAAAATCTGGTACAGCTGTGCATGGTAGCCAATCAGCTTCTAAACTTAGCTTGTTCAGTTAAAGTATAGCTAAAGACAAAAGTTTTGTTTTCCTTTTGGACAGAGTGGAGAGGGATTAGAACCCCTGTCAATTCTTATTGCTGTCTGTGCCTCCATTAGGGAGATTCACCCTCTCTATTTGTCCTGTTTACTATTATCATTCAAAGTGAAAGTAAAGAAAATTGCAAATTTTGGGTTGTCCCCAGAAATCTAATAGATGGGAAATCTTCCAATGGGGTCACTAGTTCTGGTGACCTGGGAGTCCCCAAGGAATGCCTTTAATTTGCAGGAATTTCCTCTCACGTTGCTTATGGGGCAGGAAGTGAAGGGAAATCTCTGCAATGGGACACAGATGGCAAAAAATAACCCTTCCTTGCTCTATCCAAAATGAAATAACATTTTTGCCTATAGTTCTACTTTAAGCTTTGCCAAAATAAAAAAAAAAACCTGGAAGCTGATTGGTTTCTAGACAGAGCTGCACCAGATTTTGCACTCTCCAGTTTTAGTAAATCAATCCCTCTATGTTGGATGGTGTGGGAGCTTACACAGGGTTGATGACATTCTTCTCCTATTACAGTGCTTCAGCCTGGTGATTGGTCACTCTGTCCTAAGGACTATATGGTTATAAAAAAAATCCACTTGCTCCCCCTTACCAGGAAGCCCAAGATAAATATGTAAGGACTTTGATGGAGCAGTGTGGGTGTACAGCACAGATTAGTATTATTGGGCCAATTGGTTGACCTTCAAGAAATTCTGTCACTTTGTACATTCAGGGCAAAGTGACTGAGTCTCCTTGACCCCTTCCTGTCCGGCCATGTCGATAAACAGTCTGATGGGAGCGCTGCCGATGCGGTGGACAATTCTAAATGTCCCCCTGCATCCATTGCCTGTGTGCGCTCCCTGGAAGCGCGATGCACCAGAATCAGTGCCCGCTGTGTCCTCCAGACACAGCGGAACACAGATCGCTGTATGCAACCTCTGTGTGAGGTCCCGATTCATGTGATCACTGATTGGCCAATCGGTGATCACTTGTTTAGTAGTAAACAAGATGTCACTTCATGACATCATTGCTTACTACTTGTGAAACCTGTGAATGATCACAGAGGTTACATGGTACAAGGCTATTCACAACAGCCTTGTACCATGTGACAAGCTGTGACCAATCACAGCTCTCACAGTATTTCTCAATGGCTGCAGGAATGCAGCCAGAGAGAAGGAGAAATTATTGCTTTTACAGCCTTTATGGGTGTAAAAGCAATCAGTGTAAAAAAAGAAAAAAAAAATCGTCATCACCCCCCTCAAGTAGTACAGTGTCACTATTGTGACACTGTACTGCTAGGGTGACAGTATGTTAAAAAAAAGCATAAATAATAATATAATAAAAAAATAAAAATGTTAAAAAATATTTAGAAAAATTATAATTTTTGGTTATTAACTAAATTGGGTTATTTTTTTTTTACTAAAAAGATAGATGAAAACATTTTGGCCAAGATTTATGAAAAAAAGATAATTTATTTGCAAAATTTTATAGGAAAAATACTTCTTTTTTTTTACATTTTTGGACTTTTTCATTTATATAGAAAAAATGAAGTTTTACCTATCTCAAAAAAATGCTAAAAAATTCATATGGGAACAGCATGACCGCGCAATTGTCATTCAAAGTGTGATAGCACTGAAAGCTGAAAAGTGGCCTAGACTGGAAGGGGGTGAAAGTGTCTGTACTTGAAGTGGTTAAACATGTAAATAATATGACCAAATCATGCATTTATTCAAAATGTTTTTTATGGGTTAAAGGACCTCCTTCATTTGCAACCTTTCTGCAGAGTATTGTTATTATTTTTTTTTATAATGCTGTCATGTCTTTAAATAGGCACATAGAAGGACATTGTAATTTTAGCTTTTGAGCAGTTTTGAACCAGGAAAAAGAAAATTCTTGGCTTTGAGTTTAATACTGCTTTAATGGCCATGTAATCTATTTTTTTATAATATTTTTTTCAATGTTTTTCTGCTGACTTGTAACTTCCGGCATGAGCTTCCAAACCTCTCCTTGTCCTCATCACATGTGTTTGTTTAGAACAAGCAGCACACATTAATTGTGGTCATGTGGCCATAGTCCCTAATCCACCTCCGGAGCAGGCAAAAGAGGGTGGCTATGTTCCTACATACAGTGGGACCATTGAGAACCTACATAGCCAATCTCTAACAGGAAGTCAGGTCACAGCATAAAAAAATAAACTTGGACATTTTTAGGAAGCTGAGAGCAACAGAAGGTGTGTTTTTTTAAGTTAAGACTACATACTGGAATATAATTTTGTTTTCAAAACAAAACTTTAGTGTCACTTTAAATGAGAGAAGCTAAACAAGACATTGTACTTTTGCTGATACATCCAGACTGTTAAGTGCAATTTTTATACACTGAGATATTTACTGGAATTTTTGAAAAGGTATAAACACTCGTAATGAATCCTGTTTGCAATTAGAAGAGCGTTATTTACATTTATCAGCAGCAGTGTCTCAGCTGGGTACGGGTTCCGGTACTTCTAAATCCTATTAGATTGAAAAGGGTACTTCTGTCTGCTAACTTCAACTTAGAATGAAAGTTTAAGGTTTCAAAAATAATAATTCAAAACAATTTTTCATGCTTATTTTAGAATACAGGTGTTGTGTTAAACATTTTTTTTTCAAAAATATGCAGCTCTGTTATATACATTTACATAGCAGCTGCTGCAAGAAATCAATGTGTTCCCATGGGAAGCCAAGGAGTTGTAACATACACAAGGAATCTTTATTTTCCCAAGCATCATGTGTTAAATATAACAAGTATGTAGTGCAGACACTGTTAGCGGAATCTGGTCCTTAAAGAGACCCTGTCACCAACTTAAAAAAATTGCAAGTAAGAGCACAGAGGAATCAAGAAGCTTAAGGCTCCATTCACACTTGGCATTTCCTGAAGGTGCGACAAAGTGTAAAGAAAATCCACGATTTCAGAAATGTACTGCAAATGTGCTTCAAACTTGCTGTGCCATTATTTTTTACTTGTACCCCAAGTGCAGTTAGCAGACAAGTGTTTTGCTGTGCATTATGTCACTCGGCAAACACGCTACAAATATGCCAATACACGCACTGAAAAAACATACCATGATCAGGGGCGGACTGACAACTCATAGGGCCCTTGGGCAATAGGGGATCATGGGGCCCCTGTGTCCTTGCCCAAACTCAAAAAAGCCTATGAAAAAGGTACCAGGGGTATCTCATGGGGCCCCCTACTGACCCCGGGCCCCGGGTTTTCAGGAGTTTCTTTGGTGCATTTGTTGCACATAGGGCAGCTCATTCAAGTGAACGGGCTGCCCTATGCATGATGAGCGGAAACGCACAAAGAACTCTAAAAAAAAAATGTAAAAAAAAGCAAGTGAGCGAGTTCCTGCTATGCGAAGATGTGAATGAGACCTAAAGGCTTACATGCAATGTTTCTCCTTTTCATAAATGATTTTTTATTCATTTGCAATCTGATTTTTTATTCATTTGCAATCTGCTTTTAAAACAAAATGAGTCCTCCAGGAGATTCTATTCCTTAGCATAAACTACCACCCTTCTGCCAGGTCATCTAGACATGGTGAAGATGACTTGCTGAATTTCAAACCGAGCATCAGAATGGGGAAAAAAGGGGATTTAAGTGACTTTGAATGTGGAATGGTTGTTAGTGCCACATGGGCAAGTCTGAGTATTTTAAAAATGGCTGATTTACTGGAATTTTCACACACAATCATCTCTACGGTTTACAGAGAATGGTCTGAAAAAGAGAAAATATGCAGTGAGCAGCACTTGTGTGGACGTAAATGCCTTGTTGATATCAGAGGTCAGAGGAGAATGGGCAGACAGGTTCGAGATGATAGAAAGGCAACAGTAACTCAAATAACCATTCCTTACAACAAAGGTATGCAGAATACCATCTCAGAATGCACAACACATTGAACCTTGAAGCAGATAGGCTACAGCAGCAGAAGAACACAGCGGGTGCCAATCCTGTCAGATAAGAACAGGAAACAGTGGCTACAATTCACACAGGCTCACCAAAATTGAACAATATTGGAAAAAACGTTGCAAAGAAACAAAAAAGAGGGCGCACTTTATAAAGACGTCCCCTTATTTCATACTTTGCCTCTGGGACAGGAAGTCAAGGGAAACCTCCCCAAAGAAATATGGACAGCAAAAAAAAAAGATCTAAAATAGGAGCTTTTCAACTGTTCCATTGGTCTTTGGGACCCTTGTTCCAAGACAACTGTCTAAGAGGAAATGTCTCCTCAATTTATAAAGACTTCCTCTTATTTCATGTTTTGCCTCCGGGACAGGAAGTCAAAGGAAACCTCCCCAATGAAATATGGACAGCAAAAAAAGATCTGAAATATGAGCTTTTCAACTGATCCATTGGTCTTTGGGACCCTTGTTCCAGGACAACTGTCTAAGAGGAAATGTCTCCTCAATTTATAAAGACTTCCTCTTATTTCATGTTTTGCCTCCGGGACAGGAAGTCAAAGGAAACCTCCCCAATGAAATATGGACAGCAAAAAAAAAAGATCTGAAATAGGAGCTTTTCAACTGTTCCATTGGTCTTTGGGACCCTTGTTCCAAGACAACTGTCTATGAGGAAATGTCTCCTCACTTTATTCCTCTTATTTCATGTTTTGCCTCCGGGACAGGAAGCCAAAGGAAACCTCCCCAATGAAATATGGACAGCAAAAAAAAAAGATCTGAAATAGGAGCCAACTATTTCCTAGCCTAACAAAAAAAAAAGCTTTTTACATTAACAGCAAATACAAACAGATTATAAGGTGAAAGTTTCCAGGTCACCACAGCGTCAATGATGGTCTTGTTCACACTTCATAGATGGGGAGATTGTCACAGTTGCAATGTTCAAATCACATGACTATTTTACAAGCATGGGGTAGATTTGGAGAGCATTCCATCTGCTAACAGATTACACCATGACAGGAGTTTAATGCCTGAGGCCCTAGTGCCACTAAAATGTGTTCAGTTAGAGGACTGAGCGGCTAAGCGGAGGGATCAATACAGCTTTTTATGGAATGTCTGCCATTTCCAGGGGAACAGACCAAACTGATTGGTAACTAGCAAGGTTATGTTAAACATTAGACTTTATCAGTAGTCCACTGAAAGGATTTCCAGACTGAAGGCTTTACTTTGTGGGTGGCTTTGCATGTTAGTATCTTTCTGGCAGGGGGAGATAACTGAGCACAATCATAATCCATTAGTATTGCTCTTCCATGCACACACACTGCCCTGACTGTTTATTTAGAGGGAGATTGACAGAAGAGATACAAGTGTGAAGTAAATGCTTTTTGGTGACAGAATGCAGATATATTCTTAACTCACTGAGTTACTGCTTGTCATCCAGAAGAAAAACAGGGCATTGTGAATGTTATCTTATATCAGAGCTAGAGATAATCTTGCTACTACAACACAGAAAATGGTTAATAAACTCAATAATTAATAATTTGACTCAACATGGATTTTTTCCCACAAAAGATAGTAGCTAACCTAGCAGTATTTGCATCACATGCAGCCTTAGGTCACCATTAAAAATATCTAAGGGCCAAAACTAATTTCACTGTATATAGACTACTTACCTTATTGGTTTGATTTATGGAATGATTTTACATATTTAGTGATTACTGACTGTGTATTGCGGCACTTTTTAAAAACTGTTTAAAAATTAGAACAATGGGCAATTTAAAAACATTGTATGTAATGCAGTCTGTCGAGGGCATACTCACAGCAGATTAGGTTTTTATGAGAGCCCCTGCAAAATGGTTTTATTATCTGTTGATCCAGCAATAGAGTAGAGCCATTGATTTTCACTTTCTTCAATAGGTTGACAACACTGCAGTAACACCCAAAAGAATATGTAAACCTAACATATTCCTGATAGCTGTACCTTGCAATTGTATGCAAAAGTATCACATTCTCTTTGTATTGCTTCCTTTGTGTGAAATCCCTGGTGTTCCTGCCAGTCCCTCTGCTTTCCTATTAAAAACTTACTGGGCATGAGAGCACAGCGTGGTCAGTGTGCTGCTGTCTCTCCTCCCTAGCCTTTAAGCAGCTGAGAACAGAGGGTATGTGATCACTTATAAAAAAGGAGAAAAAAGGTATTCATAATTTTATATATGTACACACAAGTGTAATGCTTTTCCTTTCTATTTTAAACTTTATGGGCAAGGGTTCACATATATATTCAGATGGAACGTAAACTAGTAGATTTTTAAACAAACATTTGTACAAACATTCGTAGAAAACATTTGTGTGAAAATTCTCAGTACATTTGACAGCTTGACAAACATCCTTCAGAAATATATCAAAATTGTGTTTGCTTTTAATATTTGATTTTGGAATGATTGGACTATACCAGTGGTCGGCAAGCCGCGGCTCGCGAGCCACATGCGGCTCTTTACACATTTTAATGCGGCTCTTCTGTGTGCCGGGCGCTCGCTCCCCTCCCCTCCCCTCCCTCCTCTCCCTCCTCTCCCTCCTCTCGGGCGGCCGCTCCCCTCCCCTCCCTCCTCTCGGGTGGCCGAGGACTCTGCAGCTAGCCCAGCAATGACTGGCCAGTCTCGCTGCCACTCACATCCTGATAGCTAGTGATTGGCTGTCAGGATGTGTGTAGGCGGGGCAGCGTGACGAACGTGAGGGGAGCTAGGCTCCTCTCACAGTCCGCCCTGAAGACCGGAACGGCGCGGGGAGCACGGCGAGAGGAACGCGCGGAGCAAAGGTAAGTGAATTGACACAGGAGGGACTTGACTTACTACTTGCTACTTACTTACTACTACTATATGAGGGATGAATTAATATGGGGGATGAATTACTATGGGGGATGAATTACTATATGGGGGATGAATTACTATATGGGGGATGCATTACTATATGGGGGATGAATTACTATATGGGGGATGTATTACTATGGGGGATGAATTACTATGGGGGATGAATTACTATATGGGGGATGAATTACTATATGGGGGATGAATTACTATAGGGGGGATGAATTACTATATGGGGGATGAATTACTATATGGGGGATGAATTACTATGGGGGATGAATTACTATGGGGGATGAATTACTATGGGGGATGAATTACTATATGGGGGATGAATTACTATGGGGGATGAATTACTATATGGGGGATGAATTACTATATGGGGGATGAATTACTATGGGGGATGAATTACTATATGGGGGATGAATTACTATGGGGGATGAATTACTATGGGGGATGAATTACTATAGGGGGGATGAATTACTATAGGGGGGATGAATTACTATATGGGGGATGAATTACTATATGGGGGATGAATTACTATGGGGGATGAATTACTATAAAAACTTATTGAAACTAAAAACAGTGTACCATCCTATGTATTTTCAGTTTTAAAAATGTGGCTCTCAAAATAAATTTCAATCGTGGTTTTGGCGAGATTTGGCTCAGTTGAAAAAAAAGGTTGCCCACCACTGGACTATACCAAACTGAAATCACACTCTGTTAGAAATTTGTCCATTCAAGAAAAATTTTCCACCTTGCGCCTTTGAATTTTATCATCACTGCAGTCAAAAACTAATGTCAATTTGTTCCTACTAATGATTACAAAATTGTACAAATGTTTTTAAAACTAAACATTTTTAATGAAATTTTACTAATGTATAATCATTTTTAGATAGACAACATACAAATGTAAGCCCAGCTCCAAATAACTTTTTTTCTTTTTGCAGATAAAGGTTCAAATGTTTGTTCCAATCCTTGTAACTGCCACCTTTTCTTAACAGCTTGGCCTGTATTCAGATGTGGAGAAAAATAATAATAAAGGGATGTGAAAAAAAATATATATACTGAATGCTATAATTACAGGTATTAACCCCATACTGTTACCCAACTGAAATAGGGCTGATTTACTAAAACTGGAGAGTACAAAATCTGGTGCAGCTGTGCATGGTAGCCAATCAGTTTCTAACTTCACCTTGTTACATAGTTATAAAGTCCTCAATGTACATAGTTCCTATTTTGGAGTATCCCACTCATAGTTACATAGTTAGTCTGGCTGAAAAAAGACAAACGTCCATCCAGTTCAACCAGTAAAAAAAAAATTATAATCTTATACCCACAGTTGATCCAGAGGAAGGCAAAAAACCCCACAAAGCATGATCCAATTTTCTCCTGCAGGGGAAAAAATTCCTTCCTGATCCCCAGAGAGGTAATCAGATATTCCCTGGATCAACTTTACCTGTTAATGTTAGTAACCAGTTATATTCTGTGTATCCAAGAAAGAATCTAAACCTTTTTTAAAGCAATCCACTGAGCTGGCCAGAACCAACTCTTGAGGGAGTCTATTCCACATTTTCACAGCTCTCACTGTGAAGAAACCTTTCAGTGTTTGGAGATTAAATTTCCTTTTCCTCCAGATGTAAAGAGTGCCCCCTTGTCCTCTGTGTTGACCTCAGGGTGAATAGCTCTACACCGAGTTCACTATATGAACCACTGATGTATTTATAGATGTTGGACTACATGCTTGGACCGGACCTTTTTACTATTAATATATTTGAAGACTTTTTTGGGGTTGGTCCTGCTGTCTTGTGCAATCTGTCATTTGTTTAAAGCCTTTATTTCCTTTTTCCACATTCTGTTATATTCTTTGTAATGTTTAAACGATGATAGCGATCCTTCATTTTCATATTTAAAAAAAGCTCTTTTCTTATTACTTATAGCTTTTTTAACTTTTGCCGTAAGCCACATAGGTTTCATTTTTAGCCTTTTGAACGTGTTGCGCGTGGGAATATATTTTGCAGTGTGTTCTCATACAGTCTTTTTGAAGAACTCCCATTTCTGTGTTGTGTTCATTAATGCCAATATTCCCTCTCAGTCTAAGTCTTGGAAAGCAGCTCTCAGCCTTGGAAAATTAGCTCTCTTAAAATTGAGAATTTTTATTTTTCCTGCATGTGCTTGCTTGTTCAATTAAGCTTTGACCAAAAAAAACTTGGAAACTGATTGGTTTCTCTGCAGAGCTGCACCATATTTTTTACTCTCAAGTTTTAGTAAATCAACCTGAATGTGTTTTCCTCTTTTATTACCAGGCCCAGACTCCCATTTTTTCCGCCTCAGGTGGCCAGACCAAATTTTTATTTTTTCACTTATTTTGCTATTTTTCATGTACTGCTTAGAAAGTTAGTAAAAGTTAATATTTTCTGAAAGCACAGATCCTGTAGAATAAAAATGGAGTTACAAAGTTTTTAAATCCCAAGATAGTTGCGCAAAGCTATTTTCAGTTAAACAAACCTACATAAATCATTGTGCAACATAACTTAAAAATTCTTATTAAATGTTTAAGATTACACTGCATTACTGTTAATAAATAACAAATATTTGTAAATTTTAAATTGTGACTTTTTTTGAAAAGGTAGAAATCAAAGGAACATAAAACTGTTAAAAAAGTGTATGTAACCTGTTGCTAATGACTGTACACATATACAGCATGTAGCAGCAGAGCAGTGGGCTTTAGGCCATGCTACCACATAAATGTGTGCAGCTGGCATTGCTGATATTTGTTTTGCTCAATCTCGCCCCCTAGCTCTGGGACTGAGCTGTCACTGACAGTTCCTTTTTACATGACAGCCAATTAAAGTGGTCACATGATCAGGAAACCAATAAAACACCTTCACCATTAAAAACCCCTTAAAGTGCCAGAGGGAGATGGCAGTAATGGGTTAAGCTAAAAACCCTGAGGCTGGCTACAGACCCATACAATTTTATCAATTCACCTACAGTTTGGTGATTTGCTGTTCCATTAATTTTAAATGGCAGTACAGTGCACTAGGGCAAGGGAAATTCATTGTAGAACACCACAGCCATGGTAGTTGCATTAGCAAAAAGGCCATGTGTGCTCTTAGCATGTTAAGGTTCTTTGGCAGCCCATTCATTTTGAATGAACTCACTCAACACAGTGCATGTTAATGCAAGCTAAACAATATGGTAGTGTGACCAGAGCACCCCTACCCAAGGAAAGGAGGTTATTAAATGATCCACGCGGAGTAATATGGGATCAAAGATTACAAACAGTATTTTATTCGATCACATGGATCATAGGGAGGTTAAACATGAGCACGGTGTACATATCAAACAAATAAAATCATTTTAAAAGCACTTGGCGTCCTCATTTCTGGGTCATTTTGGCAAATAGAGTACCATATAAGGCAATGTAAGGAAGTGGTGTGACTTTGGTTCTAGGTTTCCATAGATCTCCAGCTTGTATCAGGATAAACCATATATTCGGTAAGTATATTTTCAGTATGAGCCAGGGTGTGTAGAATAGCCTTCTGGCCCGTGGAAACTAGAACATAAAAATAGAAATAAGTATATATAAAGATGTAGGAGCTAATTACAGCTAAGCCCCACCAAATCTCCCTATAAAGTGGTCAGTGAGCACTTCATTACCTTCTCAGTTGTAAGCCTGTCATACCCGCTTCTCAATTGTGGAGACTTCCTGCGTAGTCACCCCAAGTGAAAAAAAGTCCACAGTACCAAATGATTCTGGGGATATATATAGAAATTATAATATGGATCACAAAGCATCAATTAAACCCTGAAAACAGAAACAAAATATGGGTATATTACCATCAATGAGGATCAAGAGGACTCCCATCGACTTGAAATAGGATCAGGTCCTTGATGCTTGTTTAAAAATGCATATGGGGGTGGGAAGCCAGGTGGTCTCAATACGTAATTCCCAACACATATATTATGTATGTAGCAGGCCGTGAGTACCTGAGTCTATATACCCAATGAAGGGTTTCCAAAAATTACTCAATCTGAGAGACATAAAGCGGTTTATATAGGATATGGCTTTGTCACAGCAAACATTGCCTCAGTAGGATTGCATATGTATATATATATATATTTTTAATCCTCTAAAGAGGATTACCAAAAAATTCCCCGAAAAAATAGGGTAAATTAGGCACATATAACATACCCTCTTAACTCCATATATGCTCTATGAGTCTAAACAGCAGTGAGCTAAAATAACTTGCCACCGGTGGAAGATATATTCCCATAGGGGATTGCCGTTTGCAGACCGCTGTAATAGTAGCCTTATGGTAGTTTTCAGAGGGCCTCGTGCCTTCCTAGCAGGGAGCTGTGACACTGCCGTTCCTTCCCACCTCGTGGGCGCCGCACCCTATGAAGACGCCGAGCGTAGTGACGTCATTACGTTGACGCGTTTCGTCCGCCAATCACCGCAGACTTCGTGATTGGCGGACAAAGCCATATCCTATATAAACCGCTTTATGTCTCTCAGATTGAGTAATTTTTGGAAACCCTTCATTGGGTATATAGACTCAGGTACTCACGGCCTGCTACATACATAATATATGTGTTGGGAATTACGTATTGAGACCACCTGGCTTCCCACCCCCATATGCATTTTTAAACAAGCATCAAGGACCTGATCCTATTTCAAGTCGACGGGAGTCCTCTTGATCCTCATTGATGGTAATATACCCATATTTTGTTTCTGTTTTCAGGGTTTAATTGATGCTTTGTGATCCATATTATAATTTCTATATATATCCCCAGAATCATTTGGTACTGTGGACTTTTTTTCACTTGGGGTGGCTACCCAGGAAGTCTCCACAATTGAGAAGCGGGCATGACAGGCTTACAACTGAGAAGGTAATGAAGTGCTCACTGACCACTTTATAGGGAGATTTGGTGGGGCTTAGCTGTAATTAGCTCCTACATCTTTATATATACTTATTTCTATTTTTATGTTCTAGTTTCCACGGGCCAGAAGGCTATTCTACACACCCTGGCTCATACTGAAAATATACTTACCGAATATATGGTTTATCCTGATACAAGCTGGAGATCTATGGAAACCTAGAACCAAAGTCACACCACTACCTTACATTGCCTTATATGGTACTCTGTTTGCCAAAATGACCCAGAAATGAGGACGCCAAGTGCTTTTAAAATGATTTTATTTGTTTGATATGTACACCGTGCTCATGTTTAACCTCCCTATGATCCATGTGATCGAATAAAATACTGTTTGTAATCTTTGAACCCATATTACTCCGCGTGGATCATTTAATAACCTCCTTTCCTTGGGTAGGGGTGCTCTGGTCACACTACCATATTTAGAGATGAGCGAATTATTCAAAAATTCGATTCGGCTGATTCGCCGAATTTGAGGAAGAAATTCGATTCGATGCGAATTTATTCGCTGCGAATTTAACTTATAAAAAGGGTTTCTAGGCTTCAGAGAGCCTTTATATTAGTGCAGAACACTGTACCTTTAATTTAAATGCCCTTGGAGATGAGGAAGGAGAAGGAGAAGGATGAGAAGAAGGAGAAGGAGAAGGATGAGAAGAAGGAGAAGGATGAGAAGAAGGAGAAGGAGAAGGAGAAGGATGAGAAGAAGGAGAAGGATGAGAAGAAGGAGAAGGAGAAGGAGAAGGATGAGAAGAAGGAGAAGGATGAGAAGAAGGAGAAGGATGAGAAGAAGGATGAGAAGAAGGAGAAGGATGAGAAGAAGGATGAGAAGAAGGAGAAGGATGAGAAGAAGGATGAGAAGAAGGAGAAGGATGAGAAGAAGAAGGATGAGAAGAAGAAGAAGGATGAGAAGAAGGAGAAGGATGAGAAGAAGAAGAAGGATGAGAAGAAGAAGAAGGATGAGAAAAAGAAGAAGGATGAGAAGAAGGAGAAGGATGAGAAGAAGAAGAAGGATGAGAAGAAGAAGAAGGATGAGAAGAAGGAGAAGGATGAGAAGAAGAAGAAGGATGAGAAGAAGAAGAAGGATGAGAAGAAGGAGAATTCCAAGCCGGCAAAAAGTGTATCTGCAGAGCTCCGCTTCTTTTTTACTTAGTTTACCCTATCCTCAATGATGTTCACCAGTCTTATACTTACTGCTCTCCAAAAATAGCTTTTTTGTACTGTGCATGTGTGTCACAGCCCCATTCACTCCTATGGAAAAGCTGTACTCATTATGGCCTTAGGCAGTTGCTCAAAATATGGTTTTCCCATAGGTAAAGCAAATGCACCCAGGGAAACCATTTATCAAATAAAATATATACAAAACCCTTATATTTTCCCTTTAACTGCCTTCACATCAGCAAGCTACAAACTAATGTTCCCCCAACATGATTTCCAGCACTGAACAGACATTAATAATGTTTCTTAACTATGAGAGCAGACAGTTGACACTTTGAAGGATTTACTAAAACTGGAGCACTCGAAATCTGGTGCTGCTGTGCATGGTAGCCAATCAGCTTCTAACTGAAGCTTATTCAATTTTGCTTTGACAATAAAACCTGGAAGCTGATTGGATTTTATGCAGATCTGCACCATGCAGTTTTAGTAAATAATCCCCATTACGTGGCTGTTGACTCTCAATCCCAGCCCTAGTCCCAGTGATATCTGTGGCTGCCATGATTGACCAGTAACCAATCATCCGCTCTAACATGTAGGTTGATGGCTACCTGTATCCAATCATCTTCTAGTTGCAGTTTTTTTCAATTAAACGTTGAAAATAAAACCTGGAAGCTGATTGGTTTCTATGCAGAACTGCACCAGATTTCGCACCATGCAGTTTTAGTAAATAACCCCCATTATGTGGCTGCTGACTTTAAATCCCAGTCTCAGTGATAGCTGTGACTGCCATGGCTGATCAGTAACCAATCACCCATTCTGACATGCAGGCTGACGTCTCCATTGACAAAAATGAAAGTCTTCAGCCTGTGGATGAACACTGCCACCGTCAGGCTGCAGTGTTCTTCTGAAGTTCCAACTATTTAATAGTGACACTGTCAGATACAGTTGCACTATTGAACATAAGAATAAATTAATTAAAAAACAGAACACATGTAAAAGTTATATTTCCTTTTTTCTTTTCTTTTAAGTAAAATATTGGAGTTAAGAAAAGCCTTGTGGGGGAGATTCACTAAAACCGGAGCACTCACAATCTGGTGAAACTGTGCATGGTAGCCAATTCAGCTTCTAACTTCAACTTGTTCAGTTAAGTTTTGACAATAAAACCTGGAAGGCGATCAGCTGAAGCCGATTTCTGTGCAGAGCTGCACTAGATTTAGCATGCTCCAATTTTAGTAAATCTCTTTCTCTGTCCTTAAAATACATATTTAAAATTTAGGTGTACAGATTAGTAATAGCCTTGTTATGTTAACCAACTCAAGTTGATTGTGCAACATTTGGTCTGGGCATCTAGGCATCAATGACCTCTGATCATGAAAGGGTTACATTTTTTTCTTCTAGTTTCATTCATTTATACATTATTTTTCACTATTAGGAGTCTGCTTCATTTTATGACTTCCATAGTGGCTCCTGTCCTTTTCATTATTCTAAAATTGGGTTCTCAACTTTAGGGTTTGAAGACTGGCTGATGTATTGATGGAGTGGAGTTATAGGTGTAAAAGTTGACCTCTGTAGAATATACTTAATGAAGGCCTCTGGCTTTGAAACACTGTTAGGAACACTCTCATGTCTTTATTAAAATAAATAGGTACAAATCCAAAGAGGTCTGATCATAGTTAACCGTGCTATAACTTTATGTCTGAATACTGCTGTTATTGGTGCTGCCATACTATGGATAGAGTACTTGTGGTCCACAGACTGCAAGCAGCCACCTCTCCACTGACTTTTTTTATTACCGAGTATCCAATTTCCCCTATGTACCTTGTAATGAGCACTATGATGCAATTACATATTACAGGCAAGCACATTGATATTTACTGCCTTAAATTTCATAATGTAAAAAGCTATGTGTTCCTTTCCAGCCATGGATTATGAATACATGTATGCATGCTCAGCCTATACGTCCCTTAAAATGTAATGAAGGTCTTATTTCATATAAATTGGCAGGTTTATATTCTAATAATGTGATCTGTTTAAATGTAAAATTTTATCACACATTCATAGCAGCTATTAAGTTGCCAAGAATAGAACTTAATGAATCACTTTAGCATAAAAACTGCAAATTTGGCATTAAAACAGTTGCCGCATAAGAGCAAATGAATTAGTGTCTAGGTGTTCATGATTAAAATCACCAGATCCAATGTCTGCAGCATAAATAATGAATAACTCTTATAAACATGTTTATCTATGCCACAGCACACTGGAAACATTTTTCTATTTTTCTTATTTGTAGTATGCTTTTCTTTCAGGGAACTGCATATTGCCATTTATATATTACTTTTATTAGTTACCAATTACAGATTCTGTGTTTGAATTATAGCAATTTTAATTTTAAACAGTTGACAAGTGACCTTGACAAAACAAAGCTCTGCAAAATTAAAGCTGCTCTATGTTTTATTTATTTCCTATAGTGATACAGAATTACAATATGAATCACATTTACAATAATTTTTTGTTTAGAAAAGTTATTTGTATCCTGTTAGATAACATATTTAGTTACAGGTTGAAGACATGTACAGTATTTCAAACTTTTTTTCTTTATTTAGTTGAGGAGGTTATTTAATAGTGCTTTCTGTTAGTATATTGGCACAAATCACAAATAAAAAGGATAAATAATTGAGCCACATAAGTAAAGATAATTACTTGGATGCATAATAATAAAGCTTTTCACTGCTGAACACCACTTCTGGAGATTGGCTGCATTTGTAAAACACATTCTTGACTTAATAAGTTCACTGCTGATCTCCCAACATCTGGAATTCCCGTTGTCAAGTCAGGTATCAGTATCTTTGACCATATTTATAATAAAATAATTTATCAATGATTTCCTTTGGAAATTTGTTCTGCTTAATCCATTTGCTGGATTGGCATATTGAACTCTTTATATATACTTCCATCTGCTTCCTGTAAAACATTGTACATCGCATGAATAGTTGTGTTAGGAATTATTATTATTATTATTACAGGTACTTATATAGTGCCATCAATTTACGCAGTGATTTACATGTATTGCACATTCACATCAGTCCCTAACCCTCAAGGGGCGTACAGTCTAAGGTATGCGGTTGTAGTCCAGATCACTAGCCAAGGTCAGTGCAGGTGGCAGCGAATCAGCATCAGAGTCACAAGCCATGGTCAAACAGCCCATAGATTAGTCATTTTTTCTTTGTTTAAGCAAGAATGAAAAAAAATGACTTAATTCCTCCATCCACACAGTTGATGTGGATAGGGGAATCCTTCCCCCTGAGCTATTGTATTCTGACAGTACTGATTAGTGCTGCTGGCTATAACTTGTAGCACTAATAAAGGCAAGAAAATCCAACAGATCGGTAGATAGACTTCTGTACAACCAGCCTGTCCAAACATAGATCAAAATTCCGCATTCCCTGCTGATCCATGTCTGGCCAGCATCAGTGTAAGCATCAGAGAATCACTAGTTGGGTCACAAGTCATGGTTAGTTATAATTAGCAGTAAGAAAAGGCAGCAGGCAGGATTATGTATGGAGGACAATAATCTGGCAAAGAAACAGGTTAGACTAATGTACCAGACATTTTTTTTTCAGTGCAGCTCTAACTGAGAGCCTAAAAAAAACCCCACAGGCTTAGCATTATTCTTGACCACTGCACTGTCACCCCAACAGGTGCAGTGTCCATATTTTGTTGTGGGGTGTGAAAAGCCTAATGGGGAACTCGGAGACTAATTTCCCATCAGGCCTTCCTCCCTTGTGATTTACAACAGAAGGCAGTGGGTGGATTCCATATCCGTCATAGGGCTGAATAACAGCTATGGAACCCAGTCACTGCTGACTTCTGTCAATCACAAGGGAGTCATTCTTGATGGGGAACTAGGAGACTACTTCCCTCTTAGGCCCACTTGCCTTGTGATTGACAGTGCATGGTCAGTGGACACATTCCATAGTCTCTAGGTGGTTGTGGGATGGCTATGGAATTAGTCCACTGCTGTCTGCTGTCAGTTACAAGGCAGAGGGGCTTGATGGTAAACTAGTCTCTCAGCATCTCCATCAGGGTCTGCCCCCGTTCAAGTTCAGCCCACATCACTGGTTGCTAGGATGCTGAAAGCCAGTGTTATAGCAGCTAATGAAACAAATACACAAAGCAATAATATAGTTAAAACACATACTCAAGAATACCTCTGGCCTGTCTGTACTCCAACTTTGAGTTGGATTTAACTACCTCCATTTTTGTTATCTACAAAGTGGAGGTAATTTTTTTTAAATTGTCGTAGCCATAGTGACATATTGTAAAAGCCCTACAAAATTGTTGCATTTGAATTTGGTGCAGTACATTTTAAAGGGACCATACCACCAGAAAATTATTGGAAATGATTTATTGAATTTCCCCCAATAAATCACAGACCTATTTTGTACCAAATCACTGGCTCTCACTATTGATTATTTGGCAATGGCAACAGGGATTAAAAAAGTAAGCTTTTTTTTTACTGTTCCAGTAGTTTTAATGTTTTTTTTCTTTGGTTCTTCATAAAAATGTATTCAGCACAGTGTAGTTCGAAGATTTGTCCACTAAATACAGGAGACTCTATGTGGCTACTCATGCATAGCACTGTGCAGGAAATGGCTACACAAGTTAGTTTTTATGATGTGCTTCCTAATTGCACTTATAATAGGGTTAGTTTAATGCACAATTATAGTAGAAGAAACAGAAGAATTCCATGGCCATATAAAAGCATAATACTGTAGTCTAAATGCTTTTATATAGTCATAGATCTTTGAGGTGACCTCTTCAATTTTACAATAGGGAATAGTGATGAGTGAATCAATCTACAATGTTTGAAGTTCAACTCAGATAGGATTCACAGCAAGTAAAGATTTACAAATTTCACTAACTGATTTGTTTGCAATTTTTTCTCTATATTACCTTATTTTAAAGAGGAAATTTGGTTGTTTCTGAAAAATTTAAAAGTCAGCAACTACAAATACTATCATTAATTGCGCTTGCTATGCAAATAATGGACTAGATATTAAAAAAAATCCTGTCATTAAGTTTAAGAGGCTAAACCCTATGTAGTTCTTTCTATTAAATAGAGCTGAGAGAGCTCCTTGATTGAAGGAAAACCGGTCACATGACTATGGCAGGTCACAGGACAGGGCTTTCCTCCTCTTGTTTTGTTTTTCTTTTTTTTTCTTTTGAATGCATTCTACTGGATTCAGAATCCCAAAGATGGTGATGCTGTACTTTATAAATGTGTGGGGTTTGTTTTATACATTTTAAAACAACAGCCATAATGTTGCTATTCAAATAAGCATAGGAACATGTTGTTAACCTGTAAGATTTAAACATGTTCTCAGCATGCAAAAAGCTAACAGCTCTACCAGTACCATATTATATGATTCCAAAATGAGGCTACAGTTTACATCCTCCTCTCACACTACCTCCCTTGTTAACAGGTGCAGTTAGCTAGTCTGCCACTAGGTGGTTCTTCCTTTTTTAGAGAAACTCTTCCTGTGAGTGATGTAGTGGGTGGGGTTAATGTCCATATAAGTGACAGGATAGGAGGAGCTTAGAGAGACAGGACATGGGAGCCAAACACCCCAGAAACATGTGGATGTGGTCTGCTATTGCAAAGGCCCTTCACTGGGGTGAAACTCTGGGTTAGGTTGTTCAACACCCAGAAGAACCAGCTGTAGTCACCAGAACTCTTATTATGGTTTGACATGGACTGTGAGCGGGATACAAAAATGATTTTAGGCCAGGCTAAGTGTTCTCTGAAGTGGGTACTAGTACATCTGGGGATGAGAGTAACATCTGGGAACGTGGAGAAAGAGATTGGTATACTACAGAAAACCATCTTGAATTCTCAGTGACAGAAGCGGAATGTTGATGATCTAGTATCCAGGGAGTTTGGTTTCAACACTGTGGTGCTCCCTAGGAAAGAGGAGATGCCAAAGGAAAGATGGCCTATTTATTGTGTGCTGGCATTCCAAGTGCTACAAAAGGTCTGCTCTTGTATATGGAGATGTGCACCGAAGAGTTCTGTCAGTATGACAATGTGATGTTACATGCCACTGCCATCTTTTAAGAGTACCAGTAAAGTGCAGAAAATGCATTACTTGTGTGGACATTCCTTTATTCTTTAACATTAAGGCCTAAGGCCATGGATATCGTGAGCAGGCTTATGGCTGGGAGTTGGGTACAATATAGCGAAGGCTTTCATCTACTAGCAGTGGGTCACTGTCCTATGGAAGGAGAAGTGGGGTGGGGACTTGAGCACTTTGGGGCCAACATACAGCCATTCACAAGCCCCCTTACACCTTTATATTGATATTTTTAAAGGTATCTCACCACAAGAAAAGATGTGGATATACAGGAGGGTTTATGTGCAATTTCCTTGCCTAAGATGTAAAAAGGTAAATTGTGCCATTTTACTTGCATTGTATTAAAAGAGGTTTAGACTCCAGAGAGACACAGAGAGACATAATTATGCACCTGTACAAAGCATTAGTAAGACCTCATCAGGCGTATGCAGTTCAGGTTTATTTATTTAATTATTTATTACCCAGTGTCATTAGTACAGTGACAGTGCATATTATTAGCACTGATCACTGTATTAGTGTCACTTGTGATGTCAATTGCAGTTAGTTCCCACTCAGTGTCAGATTTCCTACCTCACTATCACAGTCCCGCTATAAGTTGCTGATTGTTGCCATTACTAGTATAAAAAAAATAAATTAAAAAAATTCCAGTATATATAACTTTATTTGTAGACGCTATAACTTTCATGCAAACTAATTAATATACACTTTTTGGGATTTTTTTTTTATCAAAGGCATGTATCAGAAAACATTTTGGCCTAAATTTATCAAGACATTTTATTTTTTTTATTGGATATATTTTTTTAGCAAAAGGTAAAAAGTATTGTTTCATTTTTCATTTTTTCCCCCGCTTATATAATAAGAAACTCGGTGATGATCAAATACCACCAAAAGAAAGATCTATTTCTATGAAAAGAAAATATATAAATTTCAATTGTGTGCAGCTTTGCATGACCGCGCAATTGTCAGTTAAAGTACTGCAGTGCTGAATAGCAAAAAAATGGCCTGGCCATGGAGAGCGTAAAATCTTCCGGAGGTCAAGTGGTTATACAAAGGAGATAATTTACTACAGGCATATAGCATGCTCACTTCACATGGATTTTCCCCTATTTTTTTACATTTTCCTCACATGTGATTGGGTATTCTTTGCAAAATAAATTTTAACTACATTCACAAAGCTAAGAGAATTGTTTTTTTTTTCCTTTTTCAACGTGAACAGTCTATTTGCCTTTGGTAAAACATTTCCAATCACTCATTTTTATCATAATTTGTGGATTGCAATAAGAGGGCTTTCAAAAATTATGTTTTATCCTAATTTGAAGCATGAGTATCAGTGTGATCCAACATATATCCTAAATGGTCCACAATTCTCTTACCCTTATTTGTTTAACTGAAAATAGTTTCTAGAGAAAAAAGTTTAATTTATATATTGCCAGCAGCAAACCAGTCAACCTGACAGCTCTTGGTTATGTTTAGACTATAAGTAAAGATGATTGTCACCAAAATCTAAATCTGACAGCTAAAAACTAAACTTAGTTGGCCTCCTCACTAAATAACTGTGTTAGGGTATCAGACGGTAATTCAAAGGTCTTATAATTATTTTTGTGCTAATAGAGAAAGTAAAGTGTTTCTTACTGGGTTGCCCTCCAAGAGAACAAATGCGACAATTTCATACTGTATTGCTTACCCTTTATGTTGAAGAGGTGTAAATGTATTTAAATAATAAAACAGCTTGTAATTATTTTTTATTCAATGTGTTTTAAAGATTTTAATTTACTTTCATTACAAACATTGTAACTGACACAAACAAACGTCTCTGCATGTACATTCAATACAATCTGATGATCTTTATTTTAAACTCGTTTTGTGCAAAAATATTCTTTTGGTACAAAGTATGTGAGAAAATGATAAAAAGAAAAAAATGCTTCACCAATTAGATCTAAGCTGCTTTCCTTCTATTGCATTTTGAGTTTGAAATGTAATCTAACCCCTGGTTCACATCTGTTCAAGTGGTGCCACTGCAGGATCCGCACAAACACCTACAATCACACCACCCACATAGAGGAATGCGGGACCCATAGGCACGTGCCATTAATTCTAATGGCACGCTGCCTACACTGGAAATCGTAACCGTACTGGAAACCTTGGTTCCCGTGCGGGCTGCAGTTTCCCAAGTAGTGCAGGGACTTCTTCCCTGCATTTCCCGGGGCACGGGAGTCCATTCATATGAATACAATTTAAATGTAACTTGTTACATGTTGATGTCTTTTCAAAATGATCTTCAATCTTTTTTATATGTCTATTCATTAAAAGAATACCTGTTGATCATGGCGGAAGGCCCTTCTCCAGACATTTGTGACAGAGAGTTGTGCTCTTGGATTATCACACTGTCACATGGTTGGGACTTCAAACGGATGTAACAACGTATATTGCGTAGGCATGGTCTACCATTGCCAGGATGCCAGTTCAAAGCAATGATATGAAGATGATCCTGAAGTGCATGCAGACATAAAAACAGGAAAAGTGCACAATATTTATGGACCTGACTGTACATGTGCAAAAAATAAAAAATAAAAGGAGAACATGTCGCCCAAAGGCCAAATGAAAATTTCGTACAAAAACATACAACAGGGAACCATAGTTAAACATAACGGAATAATGCAATACAGAGGGAGGTAAAACAAGGTAATGGTCTAAATATGGAGTACTGCTCCCAAGAACTACATGAAGGTTCCATGCAAGGTGAAGGAAGAAAAGCAGTAGTGAGTAGAAAAGAAGGGGGGGGAAGAAAAGAGGAGACCAAGGGGAATAGAGGAGGGGGAGGAGGAATGTGTGACTTCCGGAAAAGAAGAGGCAATCTCGGGACCGGACCAATGTATAGGTTGGAACATAGGACCACCATAGGGCAAAACTGGGGGATGTTACGGGAGGAGCAACGAATCATCAAAATTTGACGGGAGGAAACGTTCTACCCAAGGGGTCCAGATCAACAAAAAACTTGGGGACAGAGTCCATAATGGTAGGTTCCACTTTGGCCTGAATCATTGCTTTTGTTACCTTATTCCTAACTGCTAGTTTACACATAGATGGAGACTTCCATGATTTGGCCATAATTTGCTTAGCTACCATAGTAGTCTGTAAAAGAAGTTAAAATAATCCACTTTTATTCATTTATGTAAAACCTTTATTCCCCGGTCACATCGGGTGTGACTTGGCATGCAATTTGCATGCCATGCGACTTGCAAATCGTATGCCAAGTCGCACCTTATTGTCTGCTATTAGAGCGGTCATATCAGTGCGGTTCCGAATTGGTCGGAGCAGTACCGATTTCTAAAGTAGTACATGCACTACTTTTGGTGTGCTTTGCATAGACATCTGTTACAGATGTCTTATAAATCGCACCTCAAATCAGGTAAGTCACCTGACTTTGAAATCGTGCGACTTCATTGTAAGTCGCATGAGTTCAAAATTGTCTTTGGTGTTATCCCAAAAGGAAAAAAAACATTGCTTTAACTGCTCAACAAGTATTAGCTGGGATCTGGCCCCAAAGTGTATTTAAATATTCTAGTACATCTAACACTACCTTCCTCAAAGATTGACAATGCTGCTGTCCAGAGGTGTCTATGTTGCTCCTTCATCCAGACTGTAGGCACTCTAACACAGGGAGTGTGTTACTGGCCAGATCACCAAGCAACAACAGAGGAAATAAGCTTAAAAAGGAAAACAAATGCGGCCACCTCATACAGTACAAGGATTGGCAAGTTGAAATATATTACATTTTTGGCTTTGGGTTTAAAACCGCTTTAAGCACTTTCTCAATTACCGCCCTAGAACATAGAAACGGATCAGCAGAAATGTCGAAGAAAAGTCAGAAATCTTTATTTGCATACTTGTTTAAGGTCAGTGTTTCAAAGCAATATAAAAAACTGACATCATAAGTCAGGCGACCAGCATTCTCAGAATAAGATGCTGGCAATGACAACTATCATGTTCTCCCATGAAAGGTTTCTTTTAAAAACTGCTAGTTCACGCTGATATTTTTTTTTCCTTTCAAGATATTTTTTTTTATGGCAGTTGAGATGTTTTCCAAGATGAGACCGGTTTTTGTTTTGACAAAACATTGTATTGGATGTATAGTATTAAAAGAGCTGATGTAGGCTCAGCCAAGTGACATAAAATTGAGGCTTCCTTTTTAGCCTATATATGACAAAACCACACACACCTACAGTGAAAAAAGACCCCTGGACCGTTATAGTAAATCCTTCCACCCTGGAAGTTACAGATCAAATGTAGACAATATTGGGCACCATGAATAATAAATCCAAACTACCCCAATGTCCAATATATATAAATATAGAAAATCCTTCAAAATGAGTCCATACACCCTAATAGTGTCTTCTTATAGTCCACCAGTTCTTAGTGTTCTATCAATTCAATGTGTCCTCTTCCACTCTTAATACCTCAAGACAAATAAACTAAACATAGTGCATTATCCTCAAATGCAGATATTATTGATGCGTGTACATCATATTAGTGTCCCAGTGGTCACATATACATTCAGTGATTAGAGTTCCTACCCTTTACCCAAAATAAGTGAAAATAGGCTTGTGTGTTCCACTCTCCTCCATACACTGTGAAAATGTGCCACGCCACACTTCAGCTAGTGCTCATACAGTGCAATCAATCATGTGACTCCTGTCAATCTATATACCTTACCAAATAGACAGGCAGTGCAGGCTACGTAAAACCAACAAACTCTAGTGTTCCAGGATCCTTCTGCCACTACAAGGTCAGCTATCCTTCATATGCTGTGAATCCGTGCCACGCCAAACATAAATGAGTGGTAAAACATCAATATGTGATCTAAATCGTATAGCACCTGTCAACCCATATACCTTACCACAGGGGTTAAAATTTTGAGTCCAGACCTACTAGATGGTCACAAAACTTACTCTCCACCAGTTGCCCCACCCAACCTTGCCCAGGTCTGCCCCAAACCGCACCCCTGGCCCGCACCAACCCTGCCCCCAATTACGCCCCCTTAAAGCTTATGAAATTACATTTTTCTTTAGAATAAAGAGTCCAAAATATAAAACTGTACACAGTAATGTATATCCCAGCTCAGCTGTACTCCATTATAGTGATATGACGTGTATACAGTAATGTATATCCCGGCTCCCCTGTACTCCATTATAGTGATATGACATGTATACAGTAATGTATATCCCAGCTCCCCTGTACTCCATTATAGTGATATGACGTGTATACAGTAATGTATATCCCAGCTCCCCTGTACTCCATTATAGTGATATGACGTGTATACAGTAATGTATATCCCAGCTTCCCTGTACTCCATGATAGTGATATGACGTGTATACAGTAATGTATATCCCAGCTCCCCTGTACTCCAATATAGTGATATGACATGTATACAGTATGTATATCCCAGCTCCCCTGTACTCCATTATAGTGATATGACATGTATACAGTATGTATATCCCAGCTCCCCTGTACTCCAATATAGTGATATGACATGTATACAGTATGTATATCCCAGCTCCCCTGTACTCCATTATAGTGATATGACATGTATACAGTAATGTACATCCCGGCTCCCCTGTACTCCATTATAGTGATATGACATATATACAGTAATGTATATCCCGGCTCCCCTGTACTCCATTATAGTGATATGACCTGTATACAGTAATGTATATCCCGGCTCCCCTGTACTCCATTATAGTGATATGACGTGTACATAGTAATGTATATCCCGGCTCCCCTGTACTCCATTATAGTGATATGACGTGTATACAGTATGTATATCCCGGCTCCCCTGTACTCCATTATAGTGATATGACGTGTATACAGTAATGTATATCCCAGCTCCCCTGTACTCCATTATAGTGATATGACGTGTATACAGTAATGTATATCCCAGCTCCCCTGTACTCCAATATAGTGATATGACATGTATACAGTATGTATATCCCAGCTCCCCTGTACTCCATTATAGTGATATGACATGTATACAGTATGTATATCCCAGCTCCCCTGTACTCCAATATAGTGATATGACATGTATACAGTATGTATATCCCAGCTCCCCTGTACTCCATTATAGTGATATGACATGTATACAGTAATGTACATCCCGGCTCCCCTGTACTCCATTATAGTGATATGACATATATACAGTAATGTATATCCCGGCTCCCCTGTACTCCATTATAGTGATATGACCTGTATACAGTAATGTATATCCTGGCTCCCCTGTACTCCATTATAGTGATATGACGTGTACATAGTAATGTATATCCCGGCTCCCCTGTACTCCATTATAGTGATATGACGTGTATACAGTATGTATATCCCGGCTCCCCTGTACTCCATTATAGTGATATGACGTGTATACAGTAATGTATATCCCAGCTCCCCTGTACTCCATTATAGTGATATGACGTGTATACAGTAATGTATATCCCAGCTCCCCTGTACTCCATTATAGTGATATGGCGTGTATACAGTATGTATATCCCAGCTCCCCTGTACTCCATTATAGTGATATGACGTGTATACAGTATGTATATCCCAGCTCCCCTGTACTCCATTATAGTGATATGACATGTACATAGTAATGTATATCCCAGCTCCCCTGTACTCCATTATAGTGATATGACATGTATACAGTAATGTACATCCCAGCTCCCCTGTACTCCATTATAGTGATATGACATGTATACAGTATGTATATCCCAGCTCCCCTGTACTCCATTATAGTGATATGACATGTATACAGTAATGTATATCCCAGCTCCCCTGTACTCCATTATAGTGATATGACGTGTATACAGTAATGTATATCCCAGCTTCCCTGTACTCCATGATAGTGATATGACGTGTATACAGTAATGTATATCCCAGCTCCCCTGTACTCCATTATAGTGATATGGCGTGTATACAGTATGTATATCCCAGCTCCCCTGTACTCCATTATAGTGATATGGCGTGTATACAGTATGTATATCCCAGCTCCCCTGTACTCCATTATAGTGATATGACGTGTATACAGTAATGTATATCCCAGCTCCTCTGTACTCCATTATAGTGATATGATGTGTATACAGTATGTATATCCCAGCTCCCCTGTACTCCAATATAGTGATATGACATGTATACAGTATGTATATCCCAGCTCCCCTGTACTCCATTATAGTGATATGACATGTATACAGTAATGTACATCCCAGCTCCCCTGTACTCCATTATAGTGATATGACATGTATACAGTAATGTACATCCCGGCTCCCCTGTACTCCATTATAGTGATATGACATATATACAGTAATGTATATCCCGGCTCCCCTGTACTCCATTATAGTGATATGACCTGTATACAGTAATGTATATCCCGGCTCCCCTGTACTCCATTATAGTGATATGACGTGTACATAGTAATGTATATCCCGGCTCCCCTGTACTCCATTATAGTGATATGACGTGTATACAGTATGTATATCCCGGCTCCCCTGTACTCCATTATAGTGATATGACGTGTATACAGTAATGTATATCCCAGCTCCCCTGTACTCCATTATAGTGATATGACGTGTATACAGTAATGTATATCCCAGCTCCCCTGTACTCCATTATAGTGATATGGCGTGTATACAGTATGTATATCCCAGCTCCCCTGTACTCCATTATAGTGATATGACGTGTATACAGTATGTATATCCCAGCTCCCCTGTACTCCATTATAGTGATATGACATGTACATAGTAATATATATCCCAGCTCCCCTGTACTCCATTATAGTGATATGACATGTATACAGTAATGTACATCCCAGCTCCCCTGTACTCCATTATAGTGATATGACATGCATACAGTATGTATATCCCAGCTCCCCTGTACTCCATTATAGTGATATGACATGTATACAGTAATGTATATCCCAGCTCCCCTGTACTCCATTATAGTGATATGACATGTACATAGTAATGTATATCCCAGCTCCCCTGTACTCCATTATAGTGATATGACATGTATACAGTAATGTACATCCCAGCTCCCCTGTACTCCATTATAGTGATATGACATGTATACAGTATGTATATCCCAGCTCCCCTGTACTCCATTATAGTGATATGACATGTATACAGTAATGTACATCCCAGCTCCCCTGTACTCCATTATAGTGATATGACATGTATACAGTATGTATATCCCAGCTCCCCTGTACTCCATTATAGTGATATGACATGTATCCAGTAATGTATATCCCAGCTCCCCTGTACTCCATTATAGTGATATGACATGTACATAGTAATGTATATCCCAGCTCCCCTGTACTCCATTATAGTGATATGACATGTATACAGTAATGTACATCCCAGCTCCCCTGTACTCCATTATAGTGATATGACGTGTATACAGTAATGTATATCCCAGCTCCCCTGTACTCCATTATAGTGATATGACATGTACATAGTAATGTATATCCCAACTCCCCTGTACTCCATTATAGTGATATGACATGTATCCAGTAATGTATATCCCAGCTCCCCCTGTGCTCCATTATAGTGATATGACATGTACACAGTAATGTATATCCCGGCTCCCCTGTGCTCCATTATAGTGATATGACATGTACACAGTAATGTATATCCCGGCTCCCCTGTACTCCATTATAGCGATATGACATGTACACAGTAATGTATATCCCGGCTCCCCTGTACTCCATTATAGCGATATGACATGCACACAGTAATGTATATCCCGGCTCCCCTGTACTCCATTATAGCGATATGACATGTACACAGTATGTATATCCCGGCTCCCCTGTACTCCATTATAGCGATATGACATGTACACAGTATGTATATCCCGGCTCCCCTGTACTCCATTATAGCGATATGACATGTACATAGTAATGTATATCCCGGCTCCCCTGTACTCCATTATAGTGATATGACGTGTATACAGTATGTATATCCCGGCTCCCCTGTACTCCATTATAGTGATATGACGTGTATACAGTAATGTATATCCCAGCTCCCCTGTACTCCATTATAGTGATATGACGTGTATACAGTAATGTATATCCCAGCTCCCCTGTACTCCATTATAGTGATATGGCGTGTATACAGTATGTATATCCCAGCTCCCCTGTACTCCATTATAGTGATATGACATGTACATAGTAATGTATATCCCAGATCCCCTGTACTCCATTATAGTGATATGACATGTATACAGTAATGTACATCCCAGCTCCCCTGTACTCCATTATAGTGATATGACATGTATACAGTATGTATATCCCAGCTCCCCTGTACTCCATTATAGTGATATGACATGTATACAGTAATGTATATCCCAGCTCCCCTGTACTCCATTATAGTGATATGACATGTACATAGTAATGTATATCCCAGCTCCCCTGTACTCCATTATAGTGATATGACATGTATACAGTAATGTACATCCCAGCTCCCCTGTACTCCATTATAGTGATATGACATGTATACAGTATGTATATCCCAGCTCCCCTGTACTCCATTATAGTGATATGACATGTATACAGTAATGTACATCCCAGCTCCCCTGTACTCCATTATAGTGATATGGCATGTATCCAGTAATGTATATCCCAGCTCCCCTGTACTCCATTATAGTGATATGACATGTACATAGTAATGTATATCCCAGCTCCCCTGTACTCCATTATAGTGATATGACATGTATACAGTAATGTACATCCCAGCTCCCCTGTACTCCATTATAGTGATATGACGTGTATACAGTAATGTATATCCCAGCTCCCCTGTACTCCATTATAGTGATATGACATGTACATAGTAATGTATATCCCAACTCCCCTGTACTCCATTATAGTGATATGACATGTATCCAGTAATGTATATCCCAGCTCCCCCTGTGCTCCATTATAGTGATATGACATGTACACAGTAATGTATATCCCGGCTCCCCTGTACTCCATTATAGCGATATGACATGTACACAGTAATGTATATCCCGGCTCCCCTGTACTCCATTATAGCGATATGACATGTACACAGTAATGTATATCCCGGCTCCCCTGTACTCCATTATAGCGATATGACATGTACACAGTATGTATATCCCGGCTCCCCTGTACTCCATTATAGCGATATGACATGTACACAGTATGTATATCCCGGCTCCCCTGTACTCCATTATAGCGATATGACATGTATACAGTATGTATATCCCAGCTCCCCTGTACTCCATTATAGTGATATGACATGTATACAGTAATGTATATCCCCCCTCCCCTGTACTCCATTATAGCGATATGACATGTATACAGTAATGTATATCCCGGCTCCCCTGTACTCCATTATAGCGATATGACATGTACACAGTATGTATATCCCGGCTCCCCTGTACTCCATTATAGCGATATGACATGTATACAGTATGTATATCCCGGCTCCCCTGTACTCCATTATAGCGATATGACATGTACACAGTATGTATATCCCGGCTCCCCTGTACTCCATTATAGCGATATGACATGTACACAGTATGTATATCCCGGCTCCCCTGTACTCCATTATAGCGATATGACATGTATACAGTAATGTATATCCCAGCTCCCCTGTACTCCATTATAGTGATATGACATGTATACAGTAATGTATATCCCAGCTCCCTGTACTCCATTATAGTGATATGACATGTATACAGTAATGTATATCTCAGCTCCCCTGTACTCCAATATAGTGATATGACATGTATACAGTAATCATTACCCGCGGCGGTGGAGAGGGTGTCTTCTCTCAGCGGAGGAGAGCAGGCCTCTCCTGCATCTGTCCCCTCAGCGGCGGTGCCGCAGAAGCTGGAAACCGGAAGTTGTAAACCGGAACTCGGCTTCACAATGAGGCTTGGAGCGCAGGTGCAGTCGCTCCATGCTTCATCTGTGCTTGCTGCTTGCCGTTCGCCACAGAGGAATTTCTCCTCGCATTTGGCGAGCGGGCGAGCAGCTTTTTCAAGCTATGCCTTTCCAGATTGACAAGTAATGCAGGCTTAACTCAGACAGGGTTCAAGCTCCAGGCTCTGGCTACCAGTACTCCGAAATCAGCGATGTAAGTGCCCAGAATAAAAATACAAGATCATTGTGTAAAACCTTCTTAAAATTGGCATAAATCTTTATTAAAAGCCCTTACACAATAGCAGGGTGAATGCAGCATTAAAATCAGCCTTTTAGCTCATTGTTTTCCTATTAGCAATCCGGACCTCATCCAAGATGGCCACCACGGAACTTCCAGTAACGTCTGACATCACTTCCTCTTTAGGGTGTATGAACTCATTTTGAAGGATTTTCTATATTTAAATATATTGGACATTGGGGTATCTTGGATTTATTATTCCTTTTTAGCCTATTCCCAAAATTAATTGTGCCACTATCTAATTTTATTAATGTGGTTTCTTTGTTTGGTATACAGAAAAGTAAAGGTAGAGAAGCAGAGAATAATAAAGTAGATCCAAACTTCAACTGAATGACACATAATTTGTTAATGTACTGTGTATCATATGCAATTAATATGTTTTTTTACTTGTGGAAAATACAGTTTTTTCCTTTTTACCTTTTTGCATGCCTTGTTGCATCTTCGTGTTGCTGATCTCATGCAGAAGACTTTGCAGCCATGTTCAGCTTTACATGAGCTCCAATATTGGCTGCATGTCATTGCTCAAGGTAGATTTTCTGATCCTGACAATGATAGAACATGCTTATGAATTGAGCTGTAGACACATGCTCCTTCCATAAGCATCAATATTCGGAGATTCGGATGTAAATGAAGCTCAAAATGGGTACAGCAATGATAGTCAATGAATAATGAAATAACAAAATTAACAAATACATTAGTTTCTTTCTTTTCATTTGGATGATGTCACATGATGCGATAGTAGTTCTGGCCCATGGGGAAATTAATGATATTTTTAAATTAATTTGATAATCTGGGTTCGAGTAAAGTTGTGATTTAAATTTAATTTTTTAATCATCACAGTCAGTTCAGTTCAGTTCCAAAGTCTAATGCAACTCTTAGGTTTTAAAAATCCGTGGCCGCCAAATTTTGCATTATTTATTCTGTTGTGTCCAAAAATATTGAATAGTTTATAAACAAATAATGCACCCATGGAAATATCAAAATCAAAAACTAATACTGTATATAGCAATCTTTTGAAAAAAAACGGCAAACTTTTTCAAATCTACCTGGACCAACAACTATACGAAACGAATGCAGAAGATACAAAATGAATCAGTTCAAGATAAAGAATATGACAAAACAAAATTCTTCAATGAACTGGTCTTGCGTAGAGCGCAAAATAGTCTAGCACCAGCCTTGGACACATAGGATAACATTCAGCTGCTTTTGCAGGCAAAACACAAAACTTCTGTAGGAGCGGCCTTTTTTAAGTCCAGTGTGCATGACCGTAAAACATAATTTTTTGTTTTTCCCTATCTAACATAATTTTTTTACCTGCTGATTCTGCCTGTAGACCTGTTATCTTTCCACTTCCTTTAAAGGATAGGTTCAGCTTTAGCAACATATTACTTTACACCTGTATTTAGGGTGTTACATGTAACATATTGCACCCATGAGCTCCCCTTCCTCTAATCAGTGCACTTGTAGTCCATTGACAGTTCCTCCAGCTCTCTAACTGAAAGCCGTACAGAGGTATGGGCAGAGAGCTGGAGTATGAGTTTGCTGGAACCTGACATTGCACCTACGATTCACTGCTAACAAGTCTAATGCTTTGCAGGATTCTATGATGAAAACAAAATAATAAATGCACATTTTTTCCCCACGAAAATATGTGCATTTATTATTTTTTTTTCTTAACAGTGAACTTAACCTTTAAAAACTTCCTGTGCTTAACAATTTAATGGAATAATTCACTTTCAAGATTCAATTCACAGAAAAGTTTGTTATTATTTATAATATTACTGTGTGTTTAATCTACTTTATATTTTTTTCTTGAAGGCAAACTATTCTGTGCAATTAGTATCTGCATAACAGAATATTTAAGTTATTGTTTATGTATCAATGAACATTTTCTGGTAAACTTTTATGAATTATGTATATACTCTTGACATAAAGAACACAAAATATGTCTATGGATAATTTAAAATTCTTGAATTTATAGTGATTCTTTGAGGCCCAGAATGGACGTTATCCACTTTGTGTCAATTTTGTGGTAAATTGCTTTGACATATCATTGTGTTTAGGTGGATAAACATAAGGACATATGAAACACTCAAACAAAAAAAAAGGAGAAAGAAGATGGATGCAAGTGATGCATAGTACAGAACCAGGACAGTCATGCATATTAGATGGCCATATCTCACAGGAATATGCATTTAGTTTTCTATGGCAATAAGTTGCCTGAGTAGAAATTTGAAAACTAATGATCTTTAGCATTGCTTCTAGAATTAGAGAACTGTTTAAGAGTACAAACAAGTGAAAATAATAAAAAATAAATCATGAATTTAGGGAAGTGGGCTATTTTGTACTTATTTGATTATCGTATTATTGAATTTTGTTTAATAGAATTAGCAAACAAGGCCAAATGGTCCATAAAGCCCCTTTTTCAGGTACTTCAGGAGGAGTCGTATATTCTCCCAGGTCTTCTTCTGGTGGGGTTTTGGGCTGACTTTTCTTGATAGGTTTGAGGAACATTGTAATGGGAAGTTGCTGTCGTTGTTTCTTCATGGTGGTGAGGACCGTTTTATATGTCTGAATGGCAGCATCAATGCCATTATTAACTTTGAGAGCCTGAACCAGATGGGGATCCCATGCTTCAAACATACCTTGCAACTCCTTCGCTGTTTTCATTATCTGGGACAGATGGTCCAATGTTAGGCCCTGCTCCTCCTCATCTTGCTCTAGATCTGTCGCTTCCCTCTGCTCTTCCTTGGCAGACTTTGTTAACTCCAACAAATCCTCATCGGTCAGGGGTCCAGAGTGGGCATCGATGAAGTTGTTGACCTCATCTTGAGTGATGTCTTCAAAACCTTTGCCACCAGGTATCTTTGCCAGTCTCACAGCCTTGTGCTGAGTTTCTTCAGGTGAGAAACCCTTGTAGTCATGGACACACTCTGGCCACAGCTTCTTCCAGCATGCGTTGAGCGTTTCCTTTTTCATCTCCTTAAGAGCAGTATGGATGACTGAAAGGCATGTTGCAATAGTAAAGTTACGCCAGTAACTCTTTAAGGTGTTGGGGAGAATTGCGGGTATAAAGAACCTTAAAGGCACGGATCATGCCTTGGTCCATAGGTTGGATGATGGAGGTGGTGTTGGCAGGGAGGAATTCAATCTGGATTCCCTCATAATACAGATCCAAAGGGTGGCCGCCAGCATTATCCATAATGAGCAACATCTTGAAGGCCATGCCTAAGTCGTGGAGGTATTCCTTGGCTTGAGGGATGAAGCACTCGTGAAACCAGTTTGAAGCTAGGAGTTTGGTAATCCAGGCCTTAGGGTTGTGCATCCAGTAAACAGGCAGCAGGTTTTTATTTTTTTTTGTGAGGGCCCTAGGATTCGCTGACTTGTAGATGAAGCCTGGTTTTATCATGTAACCAGCAGCATTGCCACACATAATGAACATCACTCTGTCCTTTTGTGCCTTAAACCCTGGAGCTTTAGCTTCATGCTTCATGATGTAAGTTCTGGATGGCATCTTCTTCCAGAGCAAGCCAGTCTCATCCATGTTGAAAACTTGTTCAGGCTTGTATCCCTTGTCCTCTATGATGTGCCTGAAGGTCTCGGGGTACTTCTGCGTGGCTTCTTTGTTGGCAGATGCTGCCTCACCATGTAGAGAAATACTTTCAATATTAAATTGTTTTTGAAAACGAACAAACCATCCCTTACTGGCTTGAAAATCTTCATTCTCCGGTGCTGTTAATGGTCCTGGTTGCGTTTCTTCAACATTGTCTCCTGTAGCGAACTACTGGTATAATTTCCGTGCTTTCCCATGGATGATGTTACCATCCAAGGGGATGTTTTTCTTCCTGCAGTCAGTGATCCACAATGCCAAGGCAGATTCCATCCTGACAATATTCTTATTTCTTGCAGTTGTTACCTTTTTGGAGCTATCACAGAAACTTACTGCTACAGTGCTCCTGATCTCTGCCTCGTTCTTCTTTATGTAGCGTACGGTGCTTTCGTTGATGCCATAATGGCGCGCTACTGCGGCATAACGTTTTTGTTCACAAAGTAAATCCTGTAGTTCAGCCTTCTCTTGAAGTGTTTTAAACTTCTTCGGGCACCTAGGTTCATTGCCAGAAGCCTTAGAAGGTGCAGAGCATTTGGGAGGCATCTTAGGTCTATTGTTTTCACTCAGCAAAACACTCACGATAGCTATCACATGGTAAGTGGGAAAAACCCGCTAACGACTGAGGTCACAAATACTGAATAGTGAATTTGCAGGGGTGTATTGTACAGTCCCTGCAGTCATCCTGATATGTTTTATTCCTCAGACCTTTCGTTATGTTTGTTGATTGGACATGGAGTAAGTGATAAATTACATATAGTCTATAACTTATGAATAATATATTTACATATTATGGGGGTTAGCTCAGGTGGGGGATCACCTTCCCTGGGAAAAGGTAGACAGTAGGCTCTCTTTAAAATCTGACTGGGTGTCAGTTTTATTAAAGGTTGCAAAAATATCAAAACAAACAAAACAGCAAAATAAACCCTTGCCATCCAGGCACTAACTAAACATAGGATTTTTCCTCTCTCACAGGTGAAGGGCTTCTCCCTGTCACCCAAAACAAAATGATAAGCAAACCTTTTTCTTGTTGGTATAACACACACCTTCATGCACAGCTCTCTCAGAATGGCTCTCTGAGTCCCAGGCCACAAGCGACTCCTTGCTCCAGCCCTGCCTTATTTATACCACCTGTTGGTGGTCATCAGTGGAGCACAAAATCTGGTCTGGAACCACCTCTGCCATTGTGGCCCCGAAAACTTGGAGTGGACTCCACCTTAAACTTTAAAGTATGATCGCATGCGAGGTGACACATAGCGTCCATCTATCACCTTGCCGTTCATACTGTCACAATATATTAAAAAAAAAACAAAACAACAAACATACAGTACACATCACTTTATTTTTTATCATAACAGAAACATTGGAGTTTAAGTAATTTTACTGATTGTTATTAAAGATGCATATTTAATCATTTAGTTAGCCAATAAAGGGTATCTCTTCTGCTTTGATCAGTGGCTAATATGGTACAACACTCTACTACTTCTTGTTATAATAACAAAGTCACTAGCTAAATTTTTATCTGGTCTATATGGCAAAACAATTGCCTGGGCAGCGTTACTCCTGTAGGAGCCACAGTAATACTGTCAAGGTCTTCCCCAAACCTTTTGCCCCTCAGCCAGGCACATAGACTCATTCAAACGTTTCTTCAATGACCAGTCTAGTGGTGTTATAGATTAATATTGTGGGCTGTCGATATGAACAAACTGCATCTACATCTCATTTTAATAGATGATGATATGGAGTGGATGAGGGATTTTAAGGGTGCTTCACAGCGTGAAAAGTTTTTGTAGACATGGAAAATTTCTTTAAAGACATTCTAAAGAAATTTTCCACGACTATAAAAACTTTTCATGCTGTGAAGCAGCCTTAAACTCCCTCAACTGCTCCATATACAGTAATAGTCTGGGGGTGTTGTTTTTTGTTGTTTTTATTTTTGAAGAATTGGAATAGGGATGAGGGAGATGAGTGGGATATTCCAAATTAGGAAATATGTACAGTGAGGACTTTGTCTAATCTTCAGAACAAGCTATATCAGAGTCCTTGCTTGAATCAGTAGACTTTAGCTTTAAGCAGTAGCAAGAAGTAGCAGCAGTAACAGCAGTGACTTTTTTAGAGCCTAGAGCAAAGTCACTTTAAGTAGTAGTGGAAAGATGAACAAAACGTTTCAGAACACCAGCCGGTATTCTCTTTGCTAAACCTGCAGCTGACTTCCTAGCAACAGAAGGGGTTAAACAGCACATTGTCTCTAAGATCCTTAAGGATGTCTGTACTCGCAAAGCCCAAGAGCAACTGGATGCCTTCATCCATGATACCAGACCAGATCTTCAGGAGACAGCCCCTCAGTCAGCATAACAGAACCCGGATTTCAGCAATTCAGACCCTAAGATAGACCACCCGAAGACTACGGCAGCAGCTGCCAGGGAGAGCAATATGCCATCTCCCAGGCTTGGGCAAGCCAGGAAAGACCCAGAGCCCTGTGTGCTCACTGAATACATACAGTTACCCAGCATGCCTTAGAGACCCCCTCCCTGGGATAGACTGAGGCTGTATTCATGCTGCCATCTCCATAGCTTCACACCTATCATCCAGAAACTTCTGCAGTCTCCTGGATACAGAGGAAGCTAGGCAGACTAGCAACACCTGAGCATACAGAGCAGTCCTCACTAAATGATCACAGCTTACATAGTACAGTGAGCGAACTATACTTTTACCTATGATTACAGCCACTCTGTCTACAGAGTGACAACTAAAGTCACCTATAAAAAACACAACTAATTCTATCTATCTATTCCTACCAATTACCTAGGAGTGTGCTACACCTGTAATGACAGTTTAATCAACATATTTTTTTCTCCATCTTTCATTAAGGGACACATGAATTCAGAAACAGTCAGGTAATGCTGCCACCTTTAGAAAGATTGAACACTGGCACACAGAAAAGTTGCAAGCCAGCCCCAGTACTATCCCTCCTCTACCGCTTGTGCTGCAGTTTTTTTGTTAGTGTTCAACATAATGGAATTGTTTGCTTTGCTCTGCTAAGAAAGTATAACCTTTTTCACTGCCCATTGTCTATAAGTTGGACAAATGTGGAATGGGCTAGCCACAACTGAGTTCAGACTTGGGATGTGACCCAATGTGAAGACTCACTCTCTGAGTAAGCCTCTGTACATTGCAAGGCTAACCTAGAATGTGACTAGAGATGAGCGAATCGAACTCGGCGAAGTGGAATTCGTTTCGAATATTAGAAAAATTTCGATTCAATTTCCGAATCCGAAAATTAGCAGACTTCGGATGCGCGAATCGAAATTTTTCCAAAAATGGCGGCGACATGTGCGGCGACGGAGCAGGGATCTCTGGGAAGGCGCGCAGACAAGGCGCGCTGACCCATAATGCATTCATTCATGACATGTGATCGCATTAGCCAATCAGCAGCCAGCCAGCCAGCACTGTGTAATGGTGGAGCTATAAATTGCGGCCATCTTACAATTCTCCATTTGCCTCTGGTCATTCAAGAGAGACAGATCTCTCTGTATTAGGGACACAGAATTGTTACTTAGGGACACAGAACCGTTACTTAGGGACACAGAATCGTTACTTAGGGACACAGAACCGTTACTTAGGGACACAGAACCGTTACTTAGGGACACACAATCGTTACTTAGGGACACAGAACCGTTACTTAGGGACACAAAACCGTTACTTAGGGACACAGAATTGTTACTCAGGGACAGACACAGAATTGTTACTCAGGGACAGACACAGAATTGTTACTGAGGGACACAGAATTGTTACTGAGGGACACAGAATTGTTACTCAGGGACACAGAATTGTTACTCAGGGACAGACACAGAATTGTTACTGAGGGACACAGAATTGTTACTGAGGGACACAGAATTGTTACTGAGGGACACAGAATTGTTACTCAGGGACAGACACAGAATTGTTACTGAGGGACACAGAATTGTTACTGAGGGACACAGAATCGTTACTCAGGGACACAGAATTGTTACTCAGGGACACAGAATTGTTACTGAGGGACACAGAATTGTTACTGAGGGACACAGAATTGTTACTCAGGGACACAGAATTGTTACTCAGGGACAGACACAGAATTGTTACTGAGGGACACAGAATTGTTACAGAGGGACACAGAATTGTTACTCAGGGACAGACACAGAATTGTTACTGAGGGACACAGAATTGTTACTGAGGGACACAGAATTGTTACTCAGGGACACAGAATTGTTACTCAGGGACAGACACAGAATTGTTACTGAGGGACACAGAATTGTTACTGAGGGACACAGAATTGTTACTCAGGGACAGACACAGAATTGTTACTGAGGGACACAGAATTGTTACTGAGGGACACAGAATTGTTACTGAGGGACACAGAATTGTTACTCAGGGACACAGAATTGTTACTCAGGGACAGACACAGAATTGTTACTGAGGGACACAGAATTGTTACTGAGGGACACAGAATTGTTACTCAGGGACACAGAATTGTTACTCAGGGACAGACACAGAATTGTTACTGAGGGACACAGAATTGTTACTGAGGGACACAGAATTGTTACTGAGGGACACAGAATTGTTACTCAGGGACAGACACAGAATTGTTACTGAGGGACACAGAATTGTTACTGAGGGACACAGAATTGTTACTCAGGGACACAGAATTGTTACTCGGGGACACAGAATTGTTACTCGGGGAAACAGAATTGTTACTCAGGGACAGACACAGAATTGTTACTGAGGGACACAGAATTGTTACTGAGGGACACAGAATTGTTACTCAGGGACACAGAATTGTTACTCAGGGACAGACACAGAATTGTTACTGAGGGACACAGAATTGTTACTCAGGGACAGACACAGAATTGTTACTGAGGGACACAGAATTGTTACTGAGGGACACAGAATTGTTACTGAGGGACACAGAATTGTTACTGAGGGACAGACACAGAATTGTTACTGAGGGACAAAGAATTGTTACTGAGGGACACAGAATTGTTACTGAGGGACACAGAATTGTTACTGAGGGACACAGAATTGTTACTGAGGGACACAGAATTGTTACTCAGCGACAGACACAGAATTGTTACTGAGGGACACAGAATTGTTACTGAGGGACACAGAATTGTTACTCAGGGACACAGAATTGTTACTCAGGGACACAGAATTGTTTCTCAGGGACAGACACAGAATTGTTACTGAGGGACACAGAATTGTTACTGAGGGACACAGAATTGTTACTGAGGGACAGACACAGAATTGTTACTGAGGGACACAGAATTGTTACTGAGGGACACAGAATTGTTACTCAGGGACACAGAATTGTTACTCAGGGACAGACACAGAATTGTTACTGAGGGACACAGAATTGTTACTCAGGGACACAGAATTGTTACTCAGGGACACAGAATTGTTACTCAGGGACAGACACAGAATGGTTACTGAGGGACACAGAATTGTTACTGAGGGACACAGAATTGTTACTGAGGGACAGACACAGAATTGTTACTGAGGGACACAGAATTGTTACTGAGGGACACAGAATTGTTACTCAGGGACACAGAATTGTTACTCAGGGACAGACACAGAATTGTTACTGAGGGACACAGAATTGTTACTGAAGGACACAGAATTGTTACTGAGGGACACAGAATTGTTACTCAGGGACACAGAATTGTTACTCAGGGACAGACACAGAATTGTTACTGAGGGACACAGAATTGTTACTCAGGGACAGACACAGAATTGTTACTGAGGGACACAGAATTGTTACTGAGGGACACACAATTGTTACTCAGGGACACAGAATTGTTACTCAGGGACACAGAATTGTTACTGAGGGACACAGAATTGTTACTCAGGGACACAAAATTGTTACTCAGGGACACAGAATTGTTACTCAAGGACAGACACAGAATTGTTACTGAGGGACACAGAATTGTTACTCAGGGACACAAAATTGTTACTCAGGGACACAGAATTGTTACTCAAGGACAGACACAGAATTGTTACTGAGGGACACAGAATTGTTACTCAGGGACACAGAATCGTTGAATTAAAGAGTATGTCAGACAACATGCAGAGGAGTGGCAGAGGAGGCAATGTTTTAGGAGCGAGCAGACGTGGCAGCAGAGGAAGGGGTCGAGGCAGCACTAGTCGCAGCCAGAGGCCAGTGCTCCCGGTGTCATCCAGCGGTCGTGTCTCCACCGACAACCCTGCCGTCATCGATTGGTTGGCTCGGTCGTCTTCCTCTTCCCAGGTCACCTCTGACACCTACAGCCAACGGTCGGTGGGTACGTCAGACACAACCGTTAGTTGGCATGGCGCGGGAGCAAGCCCACTGAAATCACGTGTCCTCTACCTGCCCCTGTCCTTTGGTGTTCCCTCACCAAGCGAAGTATCGCATGCTGTGGGCTCAGCCCCACTGTACAGTGAGGAAGAGCTAACAGAGGGCGGTCAGGAACGGGGGGAGACATCCGCCTCTTCAGCAGCCAGGCGAAGAAGTACTGGCGAGGAGAGTGGCTCGGTAGCCGGTCTAGAGACAGGTCTGTCTCCTGACCCACACGCAGCCGAGGGGGCTAGTAGTGAGGCGGAGACCCTAATTGATGATGATGAGGCTGATCGCACTTGGCAGCCTCGTCGTCATCAGGCTATTGCTTCTGCATCATCAGGAGAAGAGGGTGCCAGCTTGGCAGCAAGCAAAACAGTCGGTGGGTTGCCCAGGAGGCAGCAGGGTCACAGCAGTGTCAGTGGAGGCAAACGGCCACGGAGTAGAGCACCAGCTCCACTGCAGCCTACCACCACGGCCAGTAGTGGTGCCGGTGTGCACGGAGGAAGTAGCAGTCAGCCAGTGAGGAGTAGCGGGGGCAAAGTTTCCTACTCGGCGGTGTGGCAATTTTTTGTCAAGCCGCCCGAGGAAGTAAACGTAGCCGTATGTCGACTATGTGGCCAGAAAGTCAAGCGTGGCCAGGGGGCCCATGTTGGGACTACAGCGTTGCGGCAGCATATGCAGCGTCGCCATTTGGTGGCCTGGGAAAACCGTGATAAAGATACGGTGGTTCTGCCTGCCTCCTCATGCTGCTGCCAGGTCCAGAGTGTCTCATGGGTCCCTGTACGGCCTCCCATTGCTGCTGTCTCCATCGCCACACTCTGCCATGTGCCACTTTCAGGTCTCCTCACACTGCTGGTGTATTCCATTTTGTCATAGGGTGCTGGCAGATTACGGGCCTCCCATTGCTGCTGCCAGGCCTGTAATCTGCCATGGGCCCCTGTACCGCCTCCTCATGCTGCTGCCAGGTCCAGAGTCTCTCATGGGTCCCTGTACGGCCTCCCATTGCTGCTGTCTCCATCGCCACACTCTGCCATGTGCCTCTTTCAGGTCTCCTTACACTGCTGGTGTGTTCCATTTTGTCATAGGGTGCTGGCAGATTACGGGCCTCCCATTGCTGCTGCCAGGCCTGTAATCTGCCATGGGCCCCTGTACCGCCTCCTAATGCTGCTGCCAGGTCCAGAGTCTCTCATGGGTCCCTGTACGGCCTCCCATTGCTGCTGTCTCCATCGCCACACTCTGCCATGTGCCACTTTCAGGTCTCCTCACACTGCTGGTGTGTTCCATTTTGTCATAGGGTGCTGGCAGATTACGGGCCTCCCATTGCTGCTTCCAGGCCCGTAATCTGCCATGGGCCCCCGTACCGACTCCTCATGCTGTGACGTTGCAACAAGGTGGAATTCAACCCTACATATGTTAACCGCCTTTACGAACAGCGAAAGGCCATCACCGATTTCCTGATGTTACAAGCGGATAAAGGTACTCCCCTGTGTAACTTAGATGTCAGCCATTGGCAGCTCATGCGTGACACCTGCCGCTTGCTCAGGCCCTTTGAGGAGGCCATGCTATTCGTGAGTCGGCAGGACTATGGGATGAACGACGTCATTCCTCTGTTGCACGTCCTGGAACAAATGCTGTTAACAATGGCTGGTCAGGGTGCGGTAGACGTGGCGCACAGATCTCAACGCCACATGACCCCTGTGGGGGCAGGACAGGAAGAAGAGGAGGAGGTAGAGGAGGACATTGGTGCTCAGGAATTATTGAGTGAAATGGATGGTTTTTCCACTCAGCGGACAGGAGTGGAGGAGCAGGAGCATCTGGTAGAGGAGGAGACAGAGGACCCAGACGCACCGTGGCAGTATGCTGTGGAGATGGAGGCAGGGAGTCCCTCGCATTCCTTGGCACAAATGGCCCATAGCATGCTCGGTTGCTTGTGTAACGACAGCCGAATAATAACCATCAGACAGAGGGATGACTTTTGGCTGTCCACCTTGTTGGACCCTCGCTACCATTCAAAAATGGTGGCCTTTTTCACACCTGCTGAGAGGGAGGCCAAAATAACGTACTATAAAAACCACCTATGTAGTCAGTTGGTCTCTGCCTTTCTGCGCCAACGTCCATCCTCAGACACTGTGGGCCCTGTGCACTCGCGTTCCGCTGCCATGGCAGCAGGGGAGGGGTGGGGTGGTAGGATCAGTGGCAGCTCCACCAGCAGCAGCTGCCTCAGTCTGCAGTCGATGATGAGTAGCTTTCTTCACCAGCGCAGTGAGGAAACTACTAACCAGCCGCAGCAGCAGCAGCATCAGGTGGACCTGGAGCAGGACCTCAAACAACAGGCTCGGGCCTACTTGGACAGCACCCTGCCAACCGAGGTAGACAATCCCCTTGACTACTGGGCAACGAAACTTGACCTTTGGCCCCAACTAGCTGAATTTGCCCTTGAAAGGCTGTCATGCCCGGCCAGTAGCGTGGCATCGGAGCGCGTGTTTAGTGCGGCAGGAGGTATTGTAACTCCGCGGAGGACACGACTGTCCACCCAAAGTGTGGAGAGACTCACGTTTGTGAAAATGAATCAGGCGTGGATTAGTCTGGATTTCAAACCACCAGTTCCTGACACAACTGACTAAATCCGCCATGAATCATGCCCCAAACATGTTATTATTTTTAACATAGGCCTCTGTATGTCCTTCAATTTAAGCTGCTTACGCTTCGCCACTCTGCCATGGGCCCCTGTACCGCCTCCTCTTGCTGCTGCCAGGTCCAGAGTGTGTCATGGGTCCCTGTACGGCCTCCCATTGCTGCTGACTTCATCGCCAGACTCTGCCATGTGCCACTTTCAGGTCTCACTGTTGGTGGGTTCCATTTTGTCATAGGGTGCTGGCAGATTACGGGCCTCCCATTGCTGCTGCCAGGCCCGTAATCTGCCATGGGCCCCCGTACCGCCTCCTCATGCTGCTGCCAGGTCCAGAGTGTCTCATGGGTCCCTGTACGGCCTCCCATTGCTGCTGTCTCCATCGCCACACTCTGCCATGTGCCACTTTCAGGTCTCCTCACACTGCTGGTGGGTTCCATTTTTGTCATAGGGTGCTGTATGGCCTCCCATTGCTGCTGCCTCCACCGCCACACTGTGGCTCCACACTCTGGTTTTGGCCCCGTGACTGCCCAAATGAGTGAAGTGTGCGGTGATTCTAAGATCGACGGCACTCATCTGCATGTCATACTGACTGACAGTATTATTTCTCTTCCCCAGCAGACTCCAACGGCATTTAAATTAAAGATACAGTGTTCTGCACTAATATAAAGGCTCTCTGAAGCCTAGAAACCCTTTTTATAAGTTAAATTCGCAGCGAATATATTCGCATCGAATCAAATTTATTCCTCGAATTCGCCGAATCAGCCGAATTGAATTTTTGAATACTTCGCTCATCTCTAAATGTGACCATTGGGCTATGCATCATGGCACTTTCCAGACCTCTGTGTACTGTGTCAGCGACAAATGCTTTCTGGGTTGAGAGCCATAGCACAGCCTCTGGTGTTTCCCTGTCACTAAAGGCTTGCTTAGTTAATAAGGCAGGTTGGACTGAAGCACCAGGATCTACCTCACTGTTTGCATCACTGGGTGCATTTTTGAATTCCTGCCACCACTGGTTTAACCTCTGTAAGGACTAATGTTGAGTAATTTGCTTTTATATTATCCTCTAGCTGGAGTGCTAAGCATACACACTTTGCGCTCTCTTTTCTACCATTAAGTCTGAAGGAAGCATCATGGTGCTGTGGTTCCTACCCCTGAAACACCACATGGATCTCCATTCTCAGGTATGACTCCCCTGCCTGCAAAAAGGAGGATTTGTGAAAAGAGATTCACAGAAAAGCGGCTACATTATGAACAGAATGTGACACTCAGAAAAATTTCCAAAAATTATGCTTTATTACACTTATAAATATGACATATGGGCAGTCGCCCTGGTTTACCATCACCTCAGTATGAGACAATACACACAGACCTAAAACCATTAAAAAAACACCAAGACAGGTCTAAATGCATGTGCAACAGAGAAAATGACTACAAGAGTCTAATGTCCCTGTGACACAAACACATAGGTGAACACTTCCCAAAGGAGGTGTATCCAAAAATTATACCATAGGTATACCATAATACATGTTATAATATTAGAATTCGGCAATTGCCATAATGGTTATATCCCAAACAGGGAATCCAAAAATATACTATGGATATGGATATCACATGTATGCAATACAGCAAGCACAATATGCGTATCTCACTCAGCTTCGTCAGGATTAACCTTGGTCCTGACGAAGCTGAGTGAGATACGCCCATCGGCGAAACGCTGTGACGTCATACGTCAGATACGTCACTTCCGGTCATGCGCACTAGGTGGAACGCACGCTGACCCATTAGGAGGAAGCCATCTTCACATGCCATGAGGCAAGCCTAAGCAGCACAGGCGCCAAGAGGGGGCTGGAACCCACGGTATATCGGCGGATGTCAGCGGTGGTTCCTTGGCCTCATTGGCCTTGTATGGCAATACCTATGAAGGACATCCTTTCCGTTCCTATTATCTATTGCACAGGTGGTGAGTGGACTGTTACAGGACATTAGATATATGGTCCTCTGTGATTATATGACCTATATATCCTACATAGAGTGTAAGCTCTGTCAGTGACTCTTCCACATATTGTTTGTTTTACTACAGGATGGGGACATCATGGTGCTTTTTATGGGAAACAAGATATACCACATGCATTTCAACAGGCAGAAGATCTTTTGGGATGTGTCTTGTTTTTCTTACAGAAAGTGGTGTGTAGTCCACATGTAGTGGTGAAGAAACCATTTCAAGCAGAGTGCTGCTTTTTGCATCTTTTCTTCCATCCTGGGAATAAATGGGGCATATTCTCATTTAAGAGCTCTAGGAAACAGCTGTTTATACAGATGAATGGGCCCCAACCACTTGTGCCGGCACAGGAATGTATTGTATTATACATATGACATTTTTGTCTTTGTTCATACAGGCCTGAGGCGCATTGTTCTCCTCTTGACACATATTGTGCTTGCTGTATTGCATACATGTGATATCCATATCCATAGTATATTTTTGGATTCCCTGTTTGGGATATAACCATTATGGCAATTGCCGAATTCTAATATTATAACATGTATTATGGTATACCTATGGTATAATTTTTGGATACACCTCCTTTGGGAAGTGTTCACCTATGTGTTTGTGTCACAGGGACATTAGACTCTTGTAGTCATTTTCTCTGTTGCACATGCATTTAGACCGGTCTTGGTGTTTTTTTAATGGTTTTAGGTCTGTGTGTATTGTCTCATACTGAGGTGATGGTAAACCAGGGCGACTGCCCATATGTCATATTTATAAGTGTAATAAAGCATAATTTTTGGAAATTTTTCTGAGTGTCACATTCTGTTCATAATGTAGCCGCTTTTCTGTGAATCTCTTTTCACAAATCCTCCTTTTTGCATGCCTTTTTTGGCTACTGAATGGAGACCAAATATTGGGTGATACGATAATTTATTTTATAACCTCTCAATTATTATCTTTAGCATATGACTCCCCTGCCTGCCTACAGTGATTCAGTCACCTCCAACCTCCTGAAATTTTTATCAGCAACATGCCTTCCTAGAAACACACACAGGAAAGTGTCTTTGTCACAGGTGACCTCAGTCCATATGCCACTATATTCCCCTAGGGCCATTCAACTTTACTCTTGCAGTAAGTATTCATAGACCTTCCGAGTCTCACTTGTGCTGTGTGGCCAGATGTTAGCTAATCCCTTTGCAAGGCCTTGTACATGAAGGTGCACCCCCACTTTCATAGGTAGGGAGCTGTAAGTAGAACCTGGATGGATACCTGGGTATTGTGCCTTCTTAGCATATGGGTGATCAGGAAACCCTATTTAGTTTACAGACTATCCTCTTAGGCTCTCTTTTAGCTGCCTTTCATCAAGTCTCCTGTGCTACTGCACATTGCTTTGCAGCTATCTACGTTTGTTTTCCGGTGTTCTCTGCACCCTTGTTTGTGTTATAGTGAGAACTTGCATTTGGGAGTCATTCCTCACTTCCTCACTCCTCGATTCCTATTCCCCCCTTCAGTGGATTCTGTATCTTTGGATATGTTGCACTCAGTATTCCTCCTCCCCACAAGGATCAATTGACTCACAGAGTTGACAGAGAGAATTTTCTGCTGTTCCCCTCTATAACAGGAACTAACCTCTCCGTGTGCTTCATGACACTTGCTGCTCAAACCATTTTAACTTATTACTTATACAGGCTCCCTTTAACCTGTAGTCTCTGTCAGGAATGGACTCGCCAATGGTGGTGGGACTCACCTGTCTTGTGGGCTGCAGTACCAGGGCTGGCCAGCTGAGGCTGATTGCAGGAGGTGTATTTAAGGAATGGCCAGGCCTGCAGTCAGGGCCTTGGTGTATTGTTCCCATGAGCCCCTGTACCTGCATCCTGTCTGCTTCCTGCCTGATCCTGACTCTGCTTGATCCTGACTCTGCTTGAACTCTGCCTGCACCGACCTCGGCTATTCCTGACCAATCTTCTGCCTACTCCTTGTACCTTGTCTTTCCGTTAGCTACCGACCCGGCCCGCCTGACTACGTTGTGCTCTATATATATATATATATATATATATATATATATAGATAGATAAATAGATAGATATATCTATATATCTATATATATCAGTTAAGATTTGGGTTTGTTGCACCTTGTTATACGTATTTGTGTTAGTTTTGGGTTTGGTTTGTTGCACTGCATTTATGTTTGTGTTGCCCTTAATAAATTATATTGTTTTACACGCTATATCTGAAGTCTGTGTTTTCCTGTGTCGGTCCACACACCTCTGGTCATACCCGGAGCCCTGACAGTCTCTATTTTGGAGGGAGAGGTTTGTGCAAAATTCAGCAACTTCTGCTAATAATCTGGAGGTTGGCTTCACACACATATGTTGTGGCAACACTGATCCACAGTACTGTGTATGTTCTGTGTTGGTGTGCACTGTGATAAAATTATGCTGGCATTTTAGCCCAATGCAGAACGTTGCAAAGTGTGGCAATGTGTCACAACAAAATGTTGTGCATAGAGATCAATGAATGTGATTTAAACAGTAAAAAAAAGAAAAACAACCATCAAGCACTAGTGAATGTATGTTGTGAGCTTCAAAACACATACCTGCTAGTGTGGAGGCGGTTTAATTCTTTTTTTTTGTATTATGGTTTTAATATCACTGTCACGTGGGGAATTTGGTGAAATGTCAGGGGTCTAAACAAACCCTTGATGTTTCACTTTTGAGTTAGAATTTAAGATCAAGGAAACGTAATCCTTAGGCCCCTTTCACAAGGGGCGATCTGATTCGATCCTGTTTTTCAGGTGGACCTGATTGGATGGTCCATGTATCCCTATAGACAGACATGTGTAAATAGACATGTGTTCGTTTACACCCACCTACCTCCAGGTCCGATCAGGTCCACTAAAGAAAAAAAAAAAAAAAAAACAAGGAGTCCATCCTCTTCTATTTAGGTGGATTGGATCATAGGGTAGTAGCAGGGGCGGACTGACCATTTGGAAACTCGGGCACTGCCCGAGGGCCAGGTGTCAGTAGGGGGCCCCATGAGATGCCCCTGGTACCTTTTTCATTGGCTTTTTTGAGTTTGGGCAAGGACACAAGGGCCCCATGATCCCCTATTGCCCGGGGGCCCTATGAGTTGTCAGTCCACCCCTGGGTAGTAGGGTGTAAACAGACTGCAGGTCGCCCACAGCGCAGAGTGGGATGTGCAGAAACTGAAAGGACATGGATGAGCCATCCACCTGCTCTGATTAGCAGGGCATCTGTCAGTAGTTCTCCTGCTAATCAGAACTGAATTCACCCTATTCTCCCCTACTGTCCTGCACTTACTACTGGAAACAGAGAAGTCATAGGAAATCTTGAATTATACAGTTATGGGAAAAGAGGTAAGGGGCCCCACTAAAATTGTAGATTTTTTTATTTTGACAGGAGTTGGGATTTAACATATTGATTCATAAAGAGTAACAGAATAAATGGACACTTCAGTTCGACACTGCAGTCCTCAATTATTTTTCTTGAAATATACTTTATTACATACTGACTAAAGTAAAAATACTACAGGAAACTTGAACAGCTGATCTGTTTTCTTTGCAGTAACACCTAATCAAGGTGAAACAATATGTAGCACATGGTAATCATAAAGACACTGCAATCTGTACTATGTATCCAGTTACTACAAAATGTGATACGTTTGAAAGGCACTATCACACCTCTGATGTTGAACCTTTTATGAAAAATAATATGATTACTTTGGGTGTTGCAAATTTGAAATGGTTTGATGATAGTGCATGGAAAAACTTACTTCAAGCTATCACTTGAACAGAAAAAACACTAATCTTACTGTTTGGTTTAAAAGGAAAGTGCAGGAACATGAAATCCAGCTCAGGAAATCATGACATCATGTGTCTAATTTAGTGAAAGGAAATACATGAGAGAAGGTAAAAATCACTGTGAAGATAAATTATACACTTGCAGTGCGACTTTACATGAAGAGCAGCGAATGCAGTCACTTTACTGATCTGCTAAAGCGTCCACTCATGTACACATTACAATTCCGTTTGCAGTTTGCCTAAAACATTACAAACAATGCCGCTTTTGTACTCTATATTTTGATAAGATTCTACCTCAAAATAAAAAAAAAATTACAAAGTGACAATCAGCATAATTGCTCCAAAAGGTTTTTATGTCATGCTGCTGGAGCAAGTATGGCAGTAGATGTAAGAGTATTTATCAAACGCCATTCTCAGATCCATGTGCACCTACTGTGGTCAAAGCTTCCACTAATACACATAAAAGCAACCTTTTTAGCAACTTAAAAAATTGAAGGTAAGAGCACAGGCAAGTCCAAGAATTTTAAATGCATATTTGTAGCATGTTTCCTTTCTATTATCAAGTCCTATTGACTTGCTATGTGCCTCTAAACTTGCTGAGAAGATATTCCAGGAGGTATCATTTACCTAGAACATCCACCTTTCCAGTCACATCATAGCTCTCTTCTCTTCTGAGAGTGCCTGCATAACTCTTAATGTGGCTGTCAGGGGAGAAGTGAAGGGGAATATAAACTGTAAATGGAGTCTCCTGGGGCTGCTGACATCGTATTCAAGATGCAGCTCTCAGCAGCAATCTCAGGGCTTTTGGGTGTCTACGCAAGGGAGGCTTTTATGGGTAAACAGGGGCGGACTGACCATTTGGAACTTCAGATCTTTTTTTTTGCTGTCCATATTTTATTGGGGAGGTTTCCTTTGACTTCATCTCCCGGAGGCAAAACATGAAATAAGAGGAAGTCTTTATAAATTGAGGAGACATTTCCTCTTAGACAGTTGTCTTAGAACAAGGGTCCCAAAGACCAATGGAACATTTGAAAAGCTCCTATTTCAGATCTTTTTTTTTTTTTGCTGTCCATATTTCTTTGGGGAGGTTTCCTTTGACTTCCTGTCCCAGAGGCAAAGTATGAAATAAGAGGAAGTCTTTATAAATACGCCCTCTTTTTTGTTTCTTTGCAACGTTTTTTCCAATATTGTTCAATTTTGGTGAGCCTGTGTGAATTGTAGCCACTGTTTCCTGTTCTTATCTGACAGGAGTGGCACCCGCTGTGGTCTTCTGCTGCTGTAGCCTATCTGCTTCAAGGTTCAATGTGTTGTGCATTCCGAGATGGTATTCTGCATACCTTTGTTGTAAGGAATGATAATTTGAGTTACTGTTGCCTTTCTATCATCTCAAACCTGTCTGCCCATTCTCCTCTGACCTCTGACATCAACAAGGCATTTACGTCCACACAAGTGCTGCTCACTGCATATTTTCTCTTTTTCAGACCATTCTCTGTAAACCCTAGAGATGATTGTATGTGAAAATTCCAGTAAATCAGCCGTTTTTAAAATACTCAGACTTGCCCATCTGGCACCAACAACTATTCCACATTCAAAGTCACTTAAATCCCCTTTTTTCTCCATTCTGATGCTCGGTTTGAAATTCAGCAAGTCATCTTCACCATGTCTAGATGACCTGGCAGAAGGGTGGTAGTTTATGCTAAGGAATAGAATCTCCTGGAGGACTCATTTTGTTTTAGCAACTTAAAAAGAAGATTGCAAATGAATAAAAAATCATTTATGAAAAGGAGAAACATTGCATGTAAGCCTTTAGGTCTCATTCACATCTTCGCATAGCAGAAACTCGCTCACTTGCTTTTTTTTACATTTTTTTTTTAGAGTTCTTTGTGCATTTCCGCTCATCATGCATAGGGCAGCCCGTTCACTTGAATGAGCTGCCCTATGTGCAACAAATGCACCAAAGAAACTCCTGAAAACTTTTGCAAGTGGATCACGGTCAGGGGCGGACTGACCATTTGGAAACTCGAGCACTGCCCGAGGGCCCGGGGTCAGTAGGGGGCCCCATGAGATGCCCCTGGTACCTTTTTCATAGGCTTTTTTGAGTTTGGGCAAGGACACAGGGGCCCCATGATCCCCTATTGCCTGGGGGCCCCATGAGTTGTCAGTCTGCCCCTGTGGGTAAATAACATGTTTTGAGGTGGAATTCCTGCCTAGCACTAACTATTCTTAAAAATGTCCCCTCCCCTCTCTTGCTAGCTATCCTGCCTACCCTATGTGTATACTTCCTTTTTTTCATTCCACTCTTGTCCAGTCAAATGATCCAACAGCTCTGCCTCCCCTGTGTCTGTGAGCAGCAGCTGCAGGGAAAGAGGGGAGAGTGCTGACAATGGTTGGGCTATGGGAGCCTATGAGTAACGTCACCCCTCTCAGGATTCCTAGCCATTGTTGAGCACTCCATGACAGAGGGGAGACAGAGCTGTGGGAACTCGTAACTGGACCAGAGGACACTGAAAAAGGTAAGTATGGTAGGTTTATCTTATTGCACAAGAGACATAGCATGTTACTTCTGCAATAAAGAGCTGCTTGCGTGAATTTTTTTTATTTGGAGGTTTAGTTCATTATCAAAGCTTTGTGATTGTTCATAATATAAGAAGGTTCAGAAGACAACTTATTCGTGAGTAAATAAAACCTGAATGGAAATGAGATTACTGAAAGTCAAACACATATGCATAGACTTATGAGCTCAATATTATGAGTACCTTCAGATCAGGGGCAGACTGACCATTTGGAAACTCGGGCAGTGCCCGAGGGCCCGGGGTCAGTAAGTGGCCCCATGAGATGCCCCTGGTACCTTTTTCATAGGCTTTTTTGAGTTTGGGCAAGGACACAGGGGCCCCATGATCCCCTTTTGCCCGGGGGCCCCAGGAGTTGTCAGTCCGCCCTGCTTCAGATGTTACAGTTGAAAACAACAGCACTACAGTAGACCTTAGATAAGTATAATAATAAGAAGAGAGAGGGAATGGCATAGAAGGGAAACTAATTCTAGTTACAGAGCCAGGCTGCAATTGTGACCCTTGTTTATGCAAAATTCAGTATATTCCTTTGAAAATATATTCTCAAAGGAAGATTAATTGAACTCATCAAAACAAATCAATCAAAAGTAAACTAATAGACTGTGCACTACAGTGACTTTTTTTTTTACCATTTATAAGCTGGCCATACATAGATTGAAATTCAGCAGGTACAGCAGGGACTGGCTGAATTTTGATTCATGTGTGGCCACCAGTTGACCAATCGTCTTCTGTTCAACTGCCTTGTCGGTTTATATCTACTCGATCAGCATCGCAGACAATATGCTGCAGCGCCGATCTGTGATTTCTAACAGTGGGAGAGTCTCCTCCCTGTCAGAATACAATGACACTGCAGGGAGGATTCCCGCATCTACATAGCATATGCGAATGGGGGAGTTGGGTCAGGTTTTTTTTTGTTCAACACACTGGCTGAATAAAAGAAACAAAAATCCATATATGGTAAGTTTTAGTAGAGCAAGCCTTTGTCTACTTTAAACATCTGGTCCTGTGCAGAAAAATAAAAAATAGGAGCTGTTGCACTTGTTTGGATGTGTGTGGCATACACAGCTTCACTTCAACAAAAATGAAAGTTGTTCAGCTAGTAAATCACCCTCTATAAGGTATGAGAAAGGATTACTGAACAAGCAAGCAGGGAAGCTATACATTCTAAAAAGTAAATTAGGCCTAAAGAATTGTTTACTATGCCGGACATACAATCAGCTCTCTGGCTGATCTAGATAAAATACAGAAGGATGAGTTTCAGTCATGAGCTATTCATAGTCTGGATGAAGGGACAATCTTCAAGGGGTACCTGCTTTATCTTCTCAGCCCACTGGACTGTAGAAAAAAGATATTAAAGGCTGATGAACCACAGCAGTCAAAACATATAAGAGCAACTAAAAATATCAAAGAAGAAAAGGGTTAGAGGTTTGTCACTGCCACTATCAATCCAAAGCGCCTACCCATTTTTTTCCACTGGTGATTTATTTGATATAGAATGTTGCTAAGCTGCTTAACACATAGCTGTCAGCTATCATGAACAAATCATGGTGTAGGGCCTTGAGCACTGTACATGTGAAGTAAATCTGTTATGAAGAACCCTATGCAAAATGGAAAGCCACCATACATACAAATGAACTGTTGAAACCATACAATAATGTCTGACAGTTTTAAACACAGAATCATATTACTATATAGAATATAAAATGTATTCATCTGAAAGAAATAAATTCATAAATAGCATACACCTGCCTGCATACATTTTATTGTGCTATAGCTTATATCATTGGTATGGCATGTGTTGGTTGCCTCTATGTGCACACTTAAAGCAGCAAAAAACAACAATGAATAGTCTATTAAAAGATTAAATAACAAAATGATCTTTTGCAGCAAAAAAGGAGGAAGAAAAAAGGCTGCACACCTAATATGCTAACCTCAAAAGAATTTTATTATGCACCATAGACAGTAATAAGCCATCGGAGACATGACAATTCTGCATGACAGAGGACACTACCCCCCCTGAGAATTCAAGAGGGGGACCCTCAAGAATGGACCAAGGATGGAAATAGTCCACTGAGACCAACCTACCTCAAACCCTCCAGAATCCAACCCTGTACACAACCCACTCCACCGACCTCTCCTAACCCCCAACACCCCCACAGGGACCCACAAGACACCCCTTCCCTAGATGGAGGACCCTCCTATCCTGCCACCCCCCACACTCAGGGAGAGAGAAGAGCTGAGTGAGATAATACAAGCCCACTGACACCCCCAACCCCCTTAACACCCACTAGATGGACGTGTATGCCAACTACACACAGTAGGGGCTCCTGGATACACTAAACCACGCAAATAGAATATGATGTACACTGCTGAACAACAGACATATAATGCATGAGCATAAGGGAATGAAAAGAATTGCAAACAAATAAGGCCAGTGTGGCCATTGGCCACAAAGGATAACACAGTATAAAGTCACTATACAGGGCAATAGCCTCAAAGTCCATTCAAGACATGATTATTATAATTATTATTATACAGTATTTATATAGCACCAAAGGGTTTGCTCAGCGCTGTATGTACATGATGTAAGTAACCTCTTGTATAGCCAGAGTCAAATAGATGAAGGCAATATAGGAAATAATGCAGTAAAGGACAAACCATGCAAGTGCTGAAGGAAAGTGGATGACACTGATGCAGCCTACTGAAATGGATCGGTTGTCACCCAAGCAAGGTATAACAAACATGGAGTGCGGATGGCCAGCTGATGACTAGGATTTTAGTATTGTAATACACGGTAGCCAGCCTGTGTGATAGAAAATACTGGAGGAGTAAATCAGCGACATGAACGTGTATTACCAGTCCAGCCTGTGATCTACACAGCTGATGTGACTAAGGTAGCATCAAAAGTCACTAGTGCTCACAGTCCGATTGGACCCCAGGGTCCTGTAGCGATTAAGGCTGAAATATCGGTGGGACCTCCAGATTCAGCAGGAATTCCTGCCTGCACTCCCATATATGGCTGCAATCCTCAGATTCAAGCCTTGCAACCGGCCCGGAGATGGATGTATGGCTATGAAAGATCCAGGTATGCACAACATCATGTAGAGATAGCATGTGGATGTCTGGATGGGGGGGCACGTGCCACACTGATGCCTTTCGTCCTGCCCCCTTCCGGGACTTCTTACGAGCTATTGGTTGTACAGGCTGTCAGTCAGTACTTATATATCACCAAAGGTATCCAGTATCCACCCTTACTCTCCTTAAAGGGATCTTGACCATATAATGACAGTCTGTCATCCACTTAACATCAAGTGGACAGGAACATAAAGGGAACACTAACCAATGATTGGAAAAGTCACATATCATGGCAATACCTTTATCAAGAGAAAAAAAGTGCATAAACATCTAGAAAACTAGAACATGCGGACCAATAAGTATGCATATCACACCAGGTGAAGCCCATGGCAGAAAAACTAATGCATCTAAAGTAAGGGTTGCTATAGCGTATAGCAACCCTATATGAGCCAACTAATTAAGAGACAATTAAAAAAGAGAGGAGGCTCCTGGCCACATAAAAAATATCCAAAAACACCACATATTGCCGTGTGGTCTCCCATGCAGGTACTAAACAGGCTCACTCCTGCTTAGCTTCTAAAGTCAGGTGAGATCAAGTACATACAGAGTAATATGGCCATAGACAGAGATTAAAGTGATAGTCTGCAGGTCACAGCATCAAAACAGCATAGGCAACTATCCTTATCCCAATCTATGAGACATATAGGTGGATCAAAGGAAACATTGCAGGGACAAATCACTATTAAGTCCTTTAGGGATAATGGATTCCAACAAAAAGATCCACATGGCTTCATTCTGAAGAAGTATTCTATCTCTATCTCCTCTTCTTTCTGATAATTCTAATTTAAAAATCACCATGCATTTGAATCCCTGAGTAGATTCACCATGTTAGTCTCTGAAGTGTATGGCCACTGGTGATTTGTCATTAGCAGTGGAAATACTAGAAAGGTGTTCAATCATCTGTTTTTTTAAATTCCCTACGCATCTTACTGATATAGATTTTGCCACAAGGGCATATAATCTGATATACAACAAAACTAGGAGCAGTTAACAAATGAACGTATGATATTTCTGGGTTTTATTCGAATTTTCAAAAGTTTTTGTTTTGACCACATATTTTGCAAATGCTGCAATGTCCACATGGGTACATGCACACTATTGGCTTAGTAAAAGATAAGCTGGTGTTTGATTTTTTGGTGGGGATGTATTCACTGTGGACCAAGGCATTATCAATACAGTTGCAAGAAAAAGTATGTGAACCCCTTGGGATTACGTGGAGTTTTGCATGAATTGGGCATAAAATGTGCTCTGAACATCATCTAAGTCACAACAATAGAAGAACACAGTCTGCTGAACATAATACTACACAAACATTAGATGTTGCCATGGTTTAATTGCACATAACATGTAAACATTCATAGTGCAGGGAGGAAAAAGTATGTGAGGCCCTAGCTTAATGACTTCTCCCAGAGCTAATTGGAGCCAGGAGTGAGCCAACCTTGACTCCAATCAGTGTGATGATATTGGATGTGTTGCTGACAGCTGTCCTGCCCTTAAAAAACACACAACTGTTTTGGGTTTACTGGTTTCAAGAAGCACTGTCTGATGTGAACCATGCCTCGCAGAAAAGAGCTCTCAGAAGACCTACGATCAAGAATTGTTGACTTGCATGAAGCTGGAAAGGGTTACAAAAGTATCTCCAAAAGCCTTGATGTTCATGTGTCCACGGTAAGACAGACTGTCTACAAATGGAGAAAATTTAGCACTGTTGCTACTCTCCCTAGGCATGGTCGTCCTGTAAAAATGTCTGAAGAGCACAGCGCAGAATGCTGCATGAGGTAAAGAAGAATCCCAGAGTGTCAGCTAAAGACCTACAGAAATCTCTGGCACATGCTAACATTTTTGTTGACACATCTACAATAAGGAAAACATTAAACAAGAATGGAGTACATGGGAGGACACCACGGAGGAAGCCACTGCTGTCCAAAAAGAATATTGCAGCACGTTTGAAGTTTGCAAAAGAGCACCTGGATGTTCAACAGCACTACGGGCAAAATATACTGTGGACAGATGAAACCAAGATTGAGTTGTTTGGGAAGAACACACAACACTATGTGTGGAGAAAAAAAGGCACAGCACACCAACATCAAAACCTCATCCCCACTGTAAAACATGGCAGAGGGAGCATCATGGTTTGGGGCTGCTTTGCTGCCTCAGGGCCTGGACGGATTGTTGTCATTGATGGAAAAATGTATTCCAGAGTTTATCAAGACATTTTGCAGGAAAACGTACGACCATCTGTCCGCCAACTGAAGCTCCGCAGAGGATGGGTGATGCAACAGGACAATGACCCAAAGCATACAAGTAATTCAACAAAACAATGGCTGCAACAGCACAGAATACGCCTTCTGGAGTGGCCCAATCAGAGTCCTGACCTCAACCCGATTGAAATGCTGTGGCATGACCTTAAGAGAGCGATTCACACCAGACATCCCAAGAATATTACTACACTGAAACAGTTTTGTGAAGAGGAGTGGTCCAAAATTACTCCAGATCGTTGTGCAGGTCTGATCTGCAACTACAGGAAACGTTTGGTTGAGGTTATTGCTGCCAAAGGAGGGTCAACCAGTTATTAAGTCTAAAGGTTCACATACTTTTTCCTCCCTGCACTGTGAATGTTTACATGTTATGTACAATTAAACCATGGCAACATCTAATGTTTGTGTAGTATTATGTTCAGCAGACTGTGTTCTTCTATTGTTGTGACTTAGATGACGTTCAGAGCACATTTTATGCCCAATTCATGCAAAGCTCCACATAATCCCAAGGGGTTCACATACTTTTTCTTGCAACTGTAGTTGGAGTTCTCCTGGCAATTAGATTAGGTATAGGACCTACAATTTTATTTAGCCTATCATCCAACAGTAATATATGCCAATGTCTCTCCAATAGAGATCTCAACCGCTCCCAATGGGTTCCATATGTGGTAACAACACCAATTTTTTCTACATATTTCTGTGTGGATTTTGAACATGCACCTTGCTTATTCAGGATATCCTCCCTACTTCAATGCCATGCCTAATCACAGAATTAGGATACCCTCTGGCTTTGAATCTCTTACCTAGATGGATGGCTTGCCCTTTACTGCATTATTTTCTATATTGCCTTCATCTATTTGACTCTGGATATATGAGAGGTTACTTACATCATGTCTTGAATGGACTTTGAGGCTATTGCTCTGTATAGTGACTTTATACTGTGTTATCCTTTCTGGCCAGCAGCCATGGCCACACTGGCCTTATTTGTTCGCAATTCATTTCATTGCCTTACGATCATGCATTATATGTCTGCCATTCAGCAGTGTACATCATATTCTCCTTGTGTGGTTTAGTATATCCAGGAGCCCCAGCTGTGTGTAGTTGCTATATACTTTCATCTAGTGGGTGTTGGGGGGTTGGGGGTGTCAGTGAGCTAGTATTATCTCCCTCAGCTCCTCTCTCTCCCTAAGTGAGGGGGGTGGTGGGATGAGAGGGTCCTCCATCTAGGGAAGGGGTGTCTTGTGGGTCCCTGTGGGGGTGTTGGGGGGTTAGGAATGTTCAGTGGGGTAGGTTGTGTACAGGGTTGGATTCTGGAGGGTTTGGGGTAGGTTGGTCCCAGTGGACTATTTCCATCCTTGGTCTATTCTTGAGGGTCCCCCTCTTGAATTCTCAGAGGGAGTAGTGTCTTCTGTCATGCAGGATTGTCATGTCTCCGATGACTTATTACTGTCTATGGTGCATAATAAAATTCTTTTGAGGTTAGCCTATTAGATGTGCAGCCTTTTTTCTTCCTCCTCTTTTGTTATAGCTGGTTAGGTAGCACCCTTCCAGACACTCTGGTGGCACCTCTATTTTCAGATGCTGTGTGTGGACTTCCCAGCATTTTCCATTTTCCTTTTCCTTGGTTTTTGAGTAGCATTTGCAGCAATAATCAGCTTCAATCCAGAGATTTACCTTGCAGTCCTTTTTGCTGGCAATAGTCTGAAAGCCAGTATCAATCATCCCACTTCCTTTGAGCCCAGGATCCACTCTACATAGCCTGGAAAGTGAAAGGAGAAGCAGCACAGCGATTAGGTCATCTTTCTGTAACTCTGTTTTATCTTCTATCAGCATGTTTTTTGGCAGCACATTTGGGGAGATTTACTAAAACTGGAGCACTCAGAATCTAGTACAGCTGTGCATGGTAGCCAATCAGCTTCTACCTTCAGCTTGTTCTATTAGGCTTTGACAAACTGGAAGCTGATTGGTTTCTATGAAGAACTGCACCACATTTTGCACTCTCCAGTTTTTAGTAAATAACCCCCATAGTGCTCTTAATTGAGCTTTAGTTGTATGTCTGGGAAAAAACCCAACATATTAATTACATCTGTGCAATGCGTGCACATTTTCTCATGGTTTATCTCTTTGAACAGACAAAAAAAACAAAACTGTTGATCCTGTCACTGTGTACTTGTCACATTTGTAAAGGGATAAAACATTAGAAAATATGCAATATTTCTGATGTACTTAATATTTGTTTTGATCATCTATAAACTTCTGCTACACTACAGAGGCCTGAAAACCCCTGCTTGGTGATGTATTAATTCATTCAGATAGAGCAGCTGATGACATTGGTAAATAATAATGATAAAGAGGCCCATCGTTAAGTTTCGGGAAAATGAAATGTAGCTGTCATTCTGACCTATTCTGAAAAGCCCAGTTTTACTAAATGAATACAATTATGTAATCCTTTGATTTCCCATTTGGACGTTTTGACAAGTGTATCCTTTCTATGAATAGGGATCTCTGTTTGAGAACAAGAGTGCTATTTTGGAAATATATTTCTGGGCCTTTTTAATCATTCCCTTGTGAGAGACAACCAATACACTTTCATGTGTTTATTAATACAAGCACACAGTCTTCATTTATGTGCTAAGGGAATTTATGTATGCTGTTCATGTCTCTTATTGAAATTCTGTGTTTTTTATGTTAAAGTATACAAGTATAAATTTAATATTGTGAAATAAAGTCTCCTTAAAAAAATAATAATGCATGTGGGCCACAAAAAAATGTATATTGTGCTGTTTTACATATTAACAAAGTGGAATTTGGGGAGTAATTAGAACTTCATTTTACAAATGCATACACAATTTTCTGTGTTTTCAGTAAATGATGGGCATTGCCGTATAATGTGGATGGAAATTTAGGCCCCTGTCCTAAGCAGAAGTTACCTAGTCAACCTGAGTTCTAATTGAGAGTTCTGCTTTCTTCATGCTTTCTCTTATCTCAAAGTTATTGTTTTTTTCATCCTTCTGTTGGGGAGTGTCTGTCAATAGTTTAAAAAGATCTAGTAACCTTTGTTATGAATATTTATGTCTCCCTGGGAATCTGGGGGTCCCCTACTGCTTTTGTACATGAATGAGAGATTCAGAGAATGACAGCTGAGTATAAATATGGACATGTCATGGTCCAAATATGCACATGTCAAGATTTGGTCAATTAGTTGTCATCTTCTGAATCAGTTGTTTGTGGGAGAGCAGTCAGGATTATTTTGGCAATCAGCAGGGAGCTGTCAATTGCCAGCAATATAAATGCCATTGTTGTTTTTTGAAAATGTCAATTTTGCTGCAGTAGGTTTCTCAAATCATACTACACATCAACTGCACCACTTCACAAGTTGGTAAGCGCACTCCTAGGCATGCTATTTAAAGGCATTTTACATGTTGCCCTTAAAACACTACTAAATTTAAAAAACAACTTTTTGTGGGCTTCGGTACATGTTTCCCAGGGCAGTGCCCCACCTCCCAATGCCATTTGTTTGGCGATCCTTTACGTATTAGCCTAGAAAATGGCCATTAGTGTTTTTTAACATTTGGCTCCCATTGATTTCAATGGGCTTTGAATTCAGCCCCCTCACTGCAGAAATCACCCTCTGGCAGCCAGTGCACCAGTTAATAACTGTGAACCAAGCTATTATGGGATGGCTTAGTTCAGAGACACGGCCTACTGAACCAATTCAAGAAGCTCTGTACCTTGTGGCCACTGTGAAGACCCTCAAACATGATTACAAATGTAACCAATCTAGAGTTTACATCAGAAAGCCAAGCACAATATTCCCAACGCACTTGTTCCTGAAAGTGGCTGCAAATGTAAGTAGGTGCTGCAGAGACCTGTGGCAGGAAACTAAAGACATTCAGTATGAAAGGTATGTCACCAGCACACCAAGGCTGTCCAGAACAGGTCCACAGTTTTTTTCAGTGATCACATCATTGTTACAAAACAACGTTTCAAAGTCTCGCACGACCCCTTCATCAGTCATGAGACCATTTTAACCCATTCAACGCCTTCTTCTCATGTACATCTAGGCTTCATCCTGTCATTGCAGTGACCTATATAAACATCTTCACTTCCTTCACATCTGCACATTAATCCCCTCATCTTCATCCTCCCATTGTATGTGACCTGTGCATTGATCCCTTAACTATAACCTATTTGCACTCTAATGCACCATTACCAAGCACCATGTTTTAATCACCTTAATACCAATATGGTTTTTCATTTCCCTTAAAAATTGAGGCAAAAAATTAGATCATCTTGGGGTATCTACTTTCAACAAAGGATTAACTTTGGAGGCGTGCATACTGTCCTGGCATCTGTTTTATAACAGAAAGTAAGGGGAAGGGTTGGCAAGAGGATACATTCACTGCCTGTCTTTGCTCATTCCTTTTAGGCAAAATAAGTTAATGAGAGACAGTAGGAAATGTCCGCAACTCTTGGCCATGCACAACTAACTGCCTTCTGAATTCCATTGCTTATCTCACATATATTATTTTGCATTTATGTAAGAGCCTATACTGTTCTACTATAGGACCTGCATTTTCTTAGCTCCAAAAATGACTTCTAATGCAGTTAATAGAGAGATTCCAAAATTTTGCGGTAATTCAGATAATGTTGTAAAGGCATAATTAAATATTTGCACTTTAATATAAATGTGCATGTCATTCTAAAACATTGCAACTGGAAAACAGAAATTGACTCCATCATGCACAAATAATATGTAACACATCATTAGGCTCTAAAAAAGAAATGCAAATTGTTGCAGCAATGTGGAGTGTTTGAAAATATGAAGCCAATAATGTTGGCGGCAATATTCCAGATCACAATGAGCAGAGAAATATTTTGGAAAACACACAAGCTGAGAGCAGAGGATACTTATCACTCAGCATGTTGATACTGTGGTTATTTGATTAAGGAGAATGCTGGTACTGTAAATACAGCCTCATTTACACTACTGCAGTTGAATATTGAAAATTAACACATCTTCATGTTTAGCCACTTGTCTTTTCAATTGGATTAGAGTCCAGATGGTTAATGTCTTGGAGATGTCAAGCCTACTCCAGAGCTAAACAATCATTCAGAGCAATCATCATTTGCTAGGGTGATGTAAGCATGTTCTAATGGCCAGTTCAAAAGTGTAGATTGCTTATGTAAATTGATGATCACAGTGTACACATGGAACTGGACACCCGACATATAAGTCCTGCATACCAGCCTAATTATGTGTTGACATATGTGAAAAATGCAGTGAAGGGAATGTTTGCCCTAGATTCAGACTATGGATAGATTAGAGCTACATCAACTGTTATAAAGAGACACAACAAACAGAAGATAATACAAGAACGTGGGGTTTATTCAACAGCATAGTGCAAATATTGAAAATGTTCCATAAAACAAGAATGGAGCTTGTGCCAGAACTCCGTCCCCACCGCACCACATAATATACCAATACTATACTTACATTTCAGTCACTGGAGTTAAAAAAAAGATAACACTGCCCTAATTATTATGGCAATATAGAAGGACCAGCAAATTTATTAGAATTTTCATAAATAAATTAGCCCCAAAGGAGACTGAAAGAAGTTGAAATGATGTGCTATATATGCTGTGATGAAAATATAATTGAGGTACTCCTGCAAGGAGGACCTATTTTTTTTTATTACAATTTTAAAATGGAAGTACTATGTCCTGAGTAGGGATCAGCAAAATTGAGAGTTTTTTCTCCACTAAAATTGAAGTGAAAACAAGGACATGTTTTCAAGATGCATTAGAATCTAAAGTAAAGACACAATTCAGGTGGAATTCAAGGCTATTACTAAGTATGTTTAAACCTGCTCCCACCCTCTTCTAAATCCTATTCTAATGACCCTGTAGAAGCAAGATGCATGTACTTACAGTAGCTATTCTCAGGGCACTTTGGTCCAGTCACGTGATCAGCTCCCAGTGTCGACTTCAGGGGAGAGATGGAACAGCTGACAATGGATGCCCCATAGAAAGATTTTGGGTGATTCCACCACCCAGATGTTGCAGACGTTGCTGCTCTCTCCTCTCCCTGAAGCTGGCTGCTGGGGAGATCATGCGACTGGACCAGAGCACTCTGGGAATAGGTAAGTACAAGCATATTACTTTCACAGGGTAGTTAGAATAGGATTTAGAAGGGTGTGGAAGCAGGTTTAAAGGCTATGTTTGCCTTTGCACTCATGATTAGTGGATCAGGGATGTAATATCAGGCTTTTGCAGAGAAGCCCTGCAGCTTTCAGCCTGTACCTCCGATACGGGCTGATTATTTACAAGCTGCAGGGATTGTGAATGAACTACAAAAGTGCTCATATGCGCGCCTGCAGTTCATTCAGAACTACAACCCATCAGCTGCAAAGGCTGATGGTACTTGTAGTTCAAGACACTCACAGGAAACTGTGAATGAATGACATGGCTGTGTGAGCAGAGCTGCGCATGGCAGTGCTATTTTCTAATTGTGACAGTGGGTGCGGGGAGAAAATCTCCGACTTGCTGTCACAATGGGGGGAGAGGCATCAGCAACTGGAACATGTTACATGTTCCTCCCTAAATTTGGGTGGAACATGTAACATGTTCTGAAAGGTGAACTTAGCCTTTAAGCATATTAGTAATAGCCTGAAATTCCAGTATAAGGTAACTTTAATGGTTCTAAGGTGTGTGTGTGTGTGTGTGTGTGTGGGGGGGGGCAGATGGCTTTAAATAGCTCTTTAGTGGTATGGAAACCTTTAATTTTTTGTAAACATTTTTCTTGCCTTTTTTATGTACTAGAAACTTTCAAGAAAAAAAATATTTCTACTGCATATGCAAATAGTATGCAAGTAGAAAGAAATATTTTTCAGGCTGTTATTGACACAGCTTTGTTTAATTAAAAAAAAATGTGACCATCAAGTCAGTTCAGTGCTGATATGGTGATCACAAGTTCACAGAAAGCAGTGGGTTCGGTTATTATTATTACAAATACTTTTATAGCACCATCAATTTACGCAGCACTTTACATTTATATTGTACATTCACATCAGTCCCTACCCTCATGGAGCTTACAATCTAGGGTCCCTAATTCACATTCATGAATATATATAAATATATAGTGCATATTGCCCCTAACCCTCAAGGAGAGTACAATCTAAGGTCCCTAACTCACATACACATACTAGGACCAATTTAGACAGGAACCAATTACCTTCCAGCCAGGGGCAGACTGACAACTCATGGGGCCCCCAGGCAATAGGGTATCATGGGGCCCCTTTGTCCTTGCCCAAGCTCAAAAAAGCCTATGAAAAAGGTACCAGGGGCATCTCATGGGGCCCCCTACTGACCCCGGGCCCTCGGGCAGTGCCCGAGTTTCCAAATGGTCAGTCCGCCCCTGCTTCCAGCATGTCTTGGAGTGTGGGAGGAAACCAGAGTACGCAAATGAAACTCATGCAGGCACAGGGAGAACATGCAAACCATGGCAGGTAGTACCATGGTTAGGATTCAAACCAATGACGATTTAGCCATTCGCTTATGTTAGGGTTAGACTTAGGGTAAGGATTTTTTATTACTAGGGTTTTTTTTTTCAAAATCATCTTTAGCAGTACACTACTTGATTTTAGTAGCTGTATGACCAATCCAGTCATTACCAGCAATAACTGGATGCAACCTTTTCTCAATCTAGAGTTCATGGACTTGCAAACTGATTGTGGTTCCATGGTCTTCCAACTAAGCAGAGATTAAAATACTTGCTTGAAATTTTTAGTAAATTACATTATTACTAAACCTCTCTCTCGATTCATCTAACATTGCATTACTGCATTTTGTCAAGAAAAAAATATAAATAATGGTAATAACAAAAATGAGCAATTACAGCTTCAAAATGGTTGTGGTATAGTTCTTGAAAAAAGAATGGTTAATGTAGGAGAAAAGTATGACCCAATGGCAAACATAGAATCAGTCATTGCATGCTGAAAAATTACTGCAACTACAGTATATTAGAATGTTTGCTAGCAGCAAAGAATCCCATTGTGGCCTTGAAAGGTTGGTGTCAGGATTTCCAAAATAAAGAATACCATAATTCCAATAAGATGTGAAATAATTTGCATTTTAAACAGCTATTTACTTTAAATAGACACTGTCGCCTTGACCATGCCTTCCCCTCCTTATACTTCCAGGTATGTGTAAGCCGTGTATCGGGGTGGGCTCCCCAGGATACAGTGAAGTCACGAACAAGGAAAGCAACCCCAACACCAGCTTTTGCCACAACAGAATTTTACTTAGAAGTGGCAAATAAACACAACCACAAATGCTGAGAACATACAATAAATTTACATACACCCAGCCCAAAGGCTGAGACCCTTGTGCTGCACAGCACGGCGCTTCCTGATGGATGAAGGTAGAAGGTGTAGAAATTTACCAACTGTCGGGCACAACTAAGCTGCCACACCTTACCCGTTATTACCCTAAAAGAGCAGGAATCAGTGTATGGGTGTACGGTATGGGCTAGCCTGCAGTGCAGCACAACAGCTTACAATCTTACACAAATCTACAGTATTCCCCCTCCCATAACTGGTCCTGTAGCATGTGCCTGAGTATTCCTTCTGAGCAAAACGCCAGTCTGGCTTGAGTTTGTGGAATTTTATCAGCTCTCCAATGTGAAATGTCACTTTAAGTTGTGGAGTCCTTCCAATCAACAGTGATAACACTTGTGGCCTGACACAAACAGAGACCCTAACTAACTATAGGCCTGGCCTCAGTCTCTAGGCGCCAACACTGAAATGAGGTGTGTGCACAATCTTACCAACCCGGGTCTGCTCTGCATCTGCTGGTGACTCTGAACAGTACAAATGTCTCTCCAACAAGCATGCGGTATCTCACTGAATGTTGCTTTGTTCCTCTGCTCTCATCAGCATTCCTGGCTGCAATCTTCCTTTCACTGAACAGGATCAGGGTCTTGGACACGATCAGCTTCACTTAGCTGCAGCTCTGGCTACTGAGGGATGCTCTCACACCTGGATGCCATCAGATTCTCTGCACACACAGCCCCTCTATTCACCATCCTCCAGACATGGCTGCTCTCTCTCCTCTTCCTGTCCTCTCCACCCTGTGTGAAAACCCCACCTCTTCATGAATATAGAAATGTCTATGCAGTCTGAGGCTGTGTTAGGAAAACAGTGGCATCTTGTGGCTAAATCGCAGAATGTCAGTCCAATGAACATTTAATTTACTCCACACAATGTTCAAACAATGAGAGCTGTTTCCCCATCTCACATATGGAAGAGCATGTGACATGATCCCCTATGAAAGCATCTAGGCCTAGCAGCCAAAAGCTAGGTCTGAGTATTCTTACATGACCAAGGGATTGATGCTAACATCCCTTTAAGTCACTGACACAGTTATGCTTAGTGCTGACTGAGATTAAGGAAAGAGCAGCAAGAGGTGAATAAGGGAAAGGTAATTACAAGGTGAGTGTATAGATAATGTGAAAATGCCTCTTTAAGAAGTTATTTTTCTAAAGTGCCCTTAACCTAGCCAGAAGTTTTGCTTTTAAATAAAAGCTTAGTAAAGGATAGACTTAATTACCTTTGCTCTTTAATTTTGTTTTGTCTTTTAGACAAAATTGCCTGGCAGAGAACAGGCAGCTCTAACATAAATAATATTAATTCAAATAGAAGCAAGTAAAAAATTCATGATAAATTCATACCCAGTGAAGGACAGAAGCATGAAATATGTCACTTAGTTTAATAAAAACTTTGCCATGGTACTTATTCTTTTATAGTACAATAAATAATGCACTTTGTGATGAAGGCTCACTTGACCTTTATCTTGAGGAAAAGTTGTGATGAGTGCACAGTTATATTAGAATGATTTGTAATTTATTTATAACTGGATAAATGAAAATTGTATGATTTTCATTTTCTCAGTTTGCAAACTTACTGGAAAAATAGAAATTATTTACTTCATATTACAAGCATAAAGCACTTTCTAGAGCAGTCAAAGCCTATACCGCTTCTAATAGAGTACTCGTGACATGCATGGCATGATTACATTTCAGTTATAATAGAAGCAGCATGACCTGTTGGCAGGACTCCCATGTATCCTACTTTTACATTTGGAACTCTCTAACCTGGAATGCACATGTTTCTACATCCCAGACACAGGATTAACAATACTATCTTTTATCTAAATTATCTGTTTTACCTTATAAAACACCCTATACATAGAAATAGGAGCCTTCTAAAGACTGAAGAAAAACTAGTGTATGTTTGAATTGGGATCTATCTAAAAAATGGATATATTACTCAAACTTTTAAAAATAAAAGAATAATATCACTTAAAGTTGAACAACTAAAATGTATGTCTAGGCATTACTAAAATGTACCAACAAACCTCATTTTCTTCCACTAGAGCATATGCTGGATTTTTTTTCATCTTTTTTCAAGCTTGTAAAAATTGTGCAGGGGCATCTGTTGGGAGCTCTTGATGATATTGGCACCTTCCAGAACTACATCACTCAAGACTTTTTTACTTACACACTGGAGTTTATTTACATAGGAAAAACAGACTGTTAACTTTGCAAGGGGTGTTCTGCTGACTTCTATAATCCAATCAAGCAGAATTTTTTTTTTGTAGTGTTACCCCCAGGGGCGGACTGACAATTCATGGGGCCCCCGGGCAATAGGGGATCATGGGGCCCCTGTGTCCTTGCTCAAACTCAAAAAAGCCTATGAAAAAGGTACCAGGGGCATCTAATGGGGCCCCCTACTGACCCCGGGCCTTCGGGCAGTGCCCGAGTTTCCAAATGGTCAGTCCGCCCCTGGTTACCCCTGAAGGAGCCACTGCAATCTAACTGATTCTACAGAGGCAGCCAGACACACAGAAACAGTTTATTCACTCTTGGCTCAGCAATCAGTCTATGGGATGTCTTTTTGGGATTTTGTATTGTTGAAAAACTTGGATGGGATGTAGGGTGGTATGGGATACCCCAGATTCACTGAATATTCTGAGGATGACACTTCAGTTTGCGCAATTCCCCTGAAAAGTCTTTTTGCAGGAGAAAGTACAGATGGCAGAACTGAGTCACTCTTTAAAAGCTATCCCAGATGAGACTATCACTGGCTCTTCCAGCCAAAGAAAACAGCACACAGTCACTTGAACCCTGAGTTCAGGTCAGGGGCGGACTGACAACTCATGGGGCCCCTGGGCAATAGGGGATCAGGGGATCATGGGGCCCGTGTCCTTGCCCAAACTCAAAAAAGCCTATGAAAAAGGTACCAGGGGCATCCCATGGGGCCCCCTACTGACCCCGGGCACAGCAGACAGATACAAAGCAGCATGTCTCCCAAGTAAAACAGCACACAGCACACAATGTAAAACAAACACAGCACACTGTTAACCCTTTGATCACCTCAGATGGTAATCCCTTCCTACTCAGTGTCATTAGTACAGTGTCAGTGCTGTTTATTATCACTGATCACTGAAGTATTGTCACTGGGGATGTCAGTGACAGTTAATCAGTTTCCACTAAGTGTCAGAATGCCCGCCTCAGTCCCGCTATAAGTCGCTGATCGCCGCCATTACTAGTATAAAAAACATAAACATTAAAATTCCAGTATATATACCGCCATTTGTAGATGCTATAACGTTCTTATAAACCAATCATTATACATTTATTGGAATTTTTTTTAGCAAAGACATGTAGCAGAATACATTTTGGCCTAAATTTATGAAGAAATTATAATTTTTACATTTTTTATTGGATACGCTTTATAGCAAAAAGTCTAATATTTCTAATATTTTTTTTTTCAAAATTGTTGGCCTTTTTTTTGTTTAAAGTGCAAAAAACAAAAATACAGAGGTGATCAAATGCCACTGAAAGAAAGCTCTATTTGTGGGGAAAAATGACATACATTTCATGTATGTACAGCATTGCATGACTGCGCAATTGTCAGTTAAAGTAACGCAGTGATTATTGTAAAAAATGGCCTGGTCAGGTAGGGGGGTAAATCCTCTGGAGGGTAACTAGTTAAATTACTGCATGTTTTTACTACTAAAATACTTCAAGACTTCATGAAATGTGGTATTTTAATAGCGTTTTTTAGTGAATGCCAAAAATCATTAGTGGTGTTGGCTATAGCTGGGGGCACTAATCGTTCAAGAAAAACCCAACAAGATGGTTGTAAACAAGTTGATCGATAGATTGACTTGTGTACACTCAAGATGCCCATACATGGATTGAAATTTGGCTGATCCCTGCTGAACCAGCCGAATTTTGATCCTTCTATGGCTGGATTGACAATGGCACTGTGATATCAGCCCAATCAGGAAGTTAGGAACACATTGGATATCTGACATATCAACAGATATTTTTCAGTACTTACGGTGCTGATACTGCCTGTGTGTAAGTATTTATTAACCACTTGCCGCCCGCCACTTGCAGGCTCAGCAACGTAAATATACGCTGTGAGATTGCTCTTGCGGTTGCACACAGTGTGATTTTGTCAGCAGATGTTAGACAATGATTTATGGCTGAGACCTGCTGATTGGCTGTGTCCAATCATTTACAAACACACAGGATGCTGTACACAAAGAACCAATCTGGCTGTTTCTTGCAAAGCACAGTCAGATCTCTTAGTAAAAGTAGCATATATCACACAAATTACACTTGTCGGACACACAATTAACCCTTTGATTGTCCCTTGAAGTTAACCCCTTCACAGCCACTGTCATTAGTACTGAGACAATGTACAGTATTATATCTGATCCCTGAATTAGTGTCACTATTGATGTCAGTGTCATTTAGTCAGTTAGTATACCTCCCTGCGAGGGTCTGTTAGTGCCAGATTGCTTGCCATATTTTCACAGTCCCACTATAAGCCTCTGATCACCACCATTATCAGTATAGCATCATAGCTGCATAAATTCAAATATATATACTATAGTTCATTGACACTATAACTTTTGCACAAACCAATTAATATATATTTATTGGGATTTTTTTTTACCAAAGACATGTAGCAGAATACATTTTGGCCTAAATATATTTATTTTTTATTGGATTTCCATTTATAGTACAAAAACAACCCAGTAGTGATCAAATACCACCAAAAATATGTTTGTGTGAAAGCAATTATATAAGTTTCATTTGGGTACAGTGTTGAATGACTGACAGTTAAAGAAGTGCAGTGCTGGATAGCAAAAAAATGCCCTGGTCATGAAGGGGGTAAAATCTTCTGCAGATCAAGTGGTTAAATTTCCTCTGCTATAGAGAAGTAGCCATGAGCTGGAAAAGTAGTTTGTGAGAAAATAACAGTAGCCATGGTCAGACCATAGCCAACAATATATTGGTGTGGGTATCAGGATGGGCAGGACATTTTGGGATGTAGATAGACAGATCAAAAGACAACAAGAGCAGGGCTCTCTGAATCCTCCCGTATAAATTTGTATTGTAATTGGACTGTCTGCCCCTATGTTGTAAAGCGCTGTGTAAACTGTTGGCGCTATATAACTCCTGTATACTAATAACACTAATAATAACAAGAGGAAAAGAGATTGGAAACAGACTGAAACAAGTAGTTAGTAACCAGCCAAGGCAAATGGATGAGCCAAGGTCAGGTCATAAGTAGTCAGTAACCAGCCAAGGCAAATGGATGAGCCAAGGTCAGGTCCAAGCTGGTTCAACTACAGTTATCAGTTATCAGTGACAAAGTGTCAGGGGAAGCTAGTTAAGAATATAAACGGCTGCATGAATAGGAACAAGCGATTGTGTTGAGCTGATACGTGGAGGTGGGGGTAGAATGAGCTCATGGACACATTCTTAGTCAAGACTAACCATACCATCAAATATAAATCAGCTTTGTAACGTTATAACAGTGTAGCCAGGGATACAGTAACCCACCTGCAAGTAATATTTGAAAACTAAAAAAATGATAGCATGGTGCACCTCTATTAAACATTTGAGAAACACTGGATTACACATGTTAAAAATCACATAGAGTTGCCAGAAAATAATTTTTATGTCTGCACTTTCATATAATGTACATTCCTCCTTTTTGACAGTCTTCTAACATGCTTTAAATATTTAATAGGTTGTGTTTTGAAGGTACCGGTCAGTGGATTTGCTCTCAATTTCTTTTATTTTTTTCATTTTTGTATTTTCCAGTTACTGTATTCAACCTTACTCAGCTGATATGATGGAGCTACTCAGAAGTCAAGTAACTTCACAGCTTATTAGCTACAAGAGTAAGATACTGAGGGACACACGCTGCTAGAGAGTTTCAACCTTTTCTGTGAAGAGCCATCAATTTTTCAGCAGCTCCTGTGAAAAATGTTGATGACATGATGTTACTGGTTGCACAGACTTGTGGATTCTAATCTTGTCTGTGTCTTGACGTGAAACTGTCATATGATTTCTTAGGTATTTCCATGAATGTCCAGACCAACATTTGTCAGTAAATATAAGCTTCACACTACATAGTGACTGCATCGAATGATCTAACTATGAGTGGATTTTAATGTGTAATAAATTGGACTGGAAGAAATAGAAAACTTGATGTCTGAAAGTGTTCTGTAATGTTGTACCTTATCTTCTAACCTTTCAAATGGATGTCTTTCAGATCTTGAGGCAAAAAAAGAGAATGAAAGTGAACATGTGTTGTTTGGAGGATAGACGGGTGCTTGTGATGCACTAATGACCTGTGGAAGACAAGGGGATATAAGGCAACGAGAGAGCAACTACAGCTGGCTGCTAACAAAAGAAAAATATTAATGACTGTGGAACAATAAGAGGAAAACACAGTACAGAAAAGACATATGTGGTCTGTGTGCCTCAGGAGTCACATTTAAAACATGGAACTTCAAGTCTGGCTATTTTTGTCTACTTTAGTTTATTTGATGATGGCCAGCCTTAGTCCCAGTGAGGTTAATAATTTAGAGATATCATATAAACAATGAATGGGAACAGCAATGACATGAATCATTTTTGTTATCTCTACTAGTAAATATGTTCTATTTTTTCATTTTTTGGTTTGGTCGACATCATTTTAAAAAACCTGATCAATCATACAATGCTGCATATATATTTATCTTCTTTTTGTGACACTATTAATGGTAATGCATAGAAATATAGTCACACTTTATTGCATGTTGAAAAAACTTTATAATCTTGGTGATTTAAATGTAAGTGAATGTTTCTTTTCAGGAATAACAGCTAAAATGTTGGTGCTGGTTTGTTGTATGTTCACAAAGTATTTCCAGACCTAGAGGTGCATGTGCCAAACACGGAACAAATATGATATTTTAAATCAATAAAAAAAGAGGAGAACCTCCCCCAGTATTTTATTAACCTGTTAAGCCAAAGGATATGTTGTGTGAATTTTGAGCTTGCTCAAGGCTCAGGGTGTCAAATTCAATTTCATCGCGGGTCGCATCAGCATTATGGTTGCCCTCAAAGGGCAACCATAGATACATAAGACTAGATATTTAGAGCACCCCTCCTCCCTTACATCAGGTGTCAAGTAATGATGGGCCGAACACCCCCCAGTTCATTTCATGGGTGAACATTCGAACCTAATGAAAGTTCGGCCGCAAACTTCAAATCCAGGAGACGATTCACTAAAAGGTATCTTACCGCATTCATTAAAAGACACTACTAAAATACAGCATGAGTTATTTTATGAAGTCATGCGGTATTTTAGTAGTGAAAATGTGTTAATGTTTCAGCTGTCAGTGGGATTCTCCACTAACAGCTGAATGTATAAAGAATTGCCGGCAATTAAAAATTTAGCAAAAAAACCTTTGGATTTGGTATGGATTTTGAGGGAAACCCCATACCAAAATTTAAAAAAAATGGTGTGCGGTCCCCTCAAAATCCATACCAGACCCTTATCTAAGCATGCAGCGTGGCAGGTCAGGAAAAGGAGGGAGATGAGCGAGCACTCCCCCCCTCCTGGTCCAAACCAGGCCTCATGTCCTCAACATGGGGGGGGGGGTGCTTTGGAGCAGAGGGGCTCCCTGAGCTGTGGTTGTGGGGGTCTGTGGGGGGTGACTTATCAGAATCTGGAAGCCCACTTTAACAAGGGGCCCCTAGATCCTGCCCCCCTTGTGAATGAGTACATTGTACCCTTACCATTTCACCAAAAAAGTGTACAATGTGAATAAAAACACAACAGTTATTGTTTTTTTTATTTAAAAAAAAAAAGCCAAAAAATGGTTCTATCGATGTAATCCATCGTCATTGACAGCATCCAGCGTTGTCACGATGACACCGACTCGCCAAATTAAAAAAGAAAAGATGCCCGCAGACCCGCCGCACCTACCAAGCACTCGCCGCTATCTGATATTTGCAGATGTAAACAATTGGGCAGAGCTAGTGGTGACTTCACCGCCTACTCTGCCAAATTGTGCTGTGATTGGCCAAAGCATTCCACCTGACCACCAAAGGTCAGGTGCATTGCTTTGGCCAATCACAATGCACTGTCAGAGCTCAGTGCATTTTGGGGTGTGGCTGGCAAACAGCCCGCCGAATGCCCTTACTGTTCGTGTGTTCGCCAATGTTCGAATCGAACTTACATTCAACTTGAACATCAAGCCCATCACTTATGTCATTGTCCCCGACCCTTAGAAGTCAAGAGTCCCCACCCTTCATTACATCATGGTGTACTTCCTTACCTTGTTCTACTGCTGGGAAGAAGCTGGGGGCAGAGCTGGGAACCAGAAAGTGCAGGGTCTGGAGGAGGATCCAGAGGAGGGCTGAGCCCAGCTTCTGGAGTCTACTGTTCAGGAGCCCACTGTTGACAACAGAGGAGGAGGAGATGAGGGGGTACAGGGTCTGCACAGAGAGGCATGGAATCTATAAGAGGAGTTCTGTCCTTCTCTCTGCTGCCAACTGCTGTGACAAGGTGGGGGCAGACAAGCCTCTCTGTGGCTGCACAGAGAAGCACAGGATTGGGTGAAGCAGTTCTGTCCTCCTTTCTGCTGTTGACTGCTAAGATAAGGTGGGGGTGGAGATGAGGGAATTGAGAGGGCCACATGAAATGGCCTGGCTGGCCAGATTTGGTCCACGGCCTTGTGTTTGACACACGTGCTCTAAGTAAATGCAATACTTTAACTCCTTAACACCCGGCCTATTGTAAGATGATGGCCGATCAGGATCCCTATTCTCCTGGGAGGACGTCATATGATGTCCTCCCAGGATCGCGTGCGCCCCACAGGCTGTGCTCCAGTGCGATCTGTCACCGACAGTGTCTGACACGGCCAATGACAGATCATTGACCAATCACAGCAGATCACATAACAGTTGTAAACAATGAATGGCTTCCTTTCATGCCATATTCCAAAATGAATGGTTCCAATCACAGCAGATCACATGTCAGTTGTAAAAAATGAATGGCTTCCTTTCATGCCATTCATTGCTTACTACTGTGCTGCTAGCTGTGATTGGTCACAGTGAACATATGTACAGACTGGGCCAATCACAGCCCATCTGAAGCATTTGACCAGCTGATCACAATTGCTTATACCAATGAAATTCGTTGGTATAAGCAATCATAATGCGAAAAAAATCCTGATCACTTGCCCAGAGTAGTACAATGTTACTATGGTGACATTGTAATGCTCTGGTCACAGGAGTAGAAAATAAAGACAATAAAAAAAATGTAAAGAGTAATAAAAAATGTTAAAGAAATTAAAAAATTAATCTCTGTCACCAGTCAGTGTCCCTGATCACCACTGCACCGGTTATATGATGTCACTGTACTGCATTATGTAAAAAAAAAATTGTGATTTTTTTTTTTTTACGTTTCTTCATTTTTCACAAAATTATGACAACAAATGATAACTTTAAAAAACTTGTCTCTTTCTAAATACCTCAGACTGTCTACTTTGGACGTTGGGGGGTATTTGTACTGTCTTGGTGCGTTTGGGCCTCAAGAAATTAGATTGACCATCTGTACATCAGGATTTATCGATTTTTAGATATATACCATAGTTTGGATAACTTTCCTTCCAACTAAATAATAAACACTGATTTGGGTTATTTTCACCAAAGAAATATAGCAGAATACATTTTGGCCTATATTTGTGTAGAAAGATTATTTATTTTCAAAATGTTATAACAGAAACAAAGAAAAAACTATTTTTTTCACAATTTTCGGTCTTTATTCATTTATAGTGCACAAAAAAATAAAAAAACCCAGTGGTGATTAAATACCACCAAAAAATCTCTATTTGTGTGAAAAAATTATAAAAATGTCATATGGTGCAGTGTTACATGACTGCGAAATTGCCTTTCAAAGTGTGACAGCGCTGAAAGGTGAAAATTGAACTGGGCAGGAAAGGGGTAAAATGCCCTGTAGGCAAGTGGTTAAGGAGCACCAGGGGCAAATGTGCTGCATGAAACCCATAGCCAACTGAATTGTGTGTCCCATTTCCAACTGGTGATAGAAGTCCAAAAGTACATACATGTTAAGAACATACATTGAGTAATCTTGCTCAGGCGCTACAGGTACACTAACATCAGCAGTGATCACTGGTAACTTTTTAATGTACCGTGCAATTATCTTTTGTAGGTACCTCTTATGTGGCATGGGCCAGGCAGGGGCGGACTGACAACTCATGGGGCCCCCGGGCAATAGGGGATCATGGGGCCACTGTGTCCTTGCCCAAACTCAAAAAAGCCTATGAAAAAGGTACCAGGGGCATCTCATGGAGCCCCGTACTGACCCTGGGCCCTCGGGCAGTGCCCGAGTTTCCAAATGATTAGTCTGCCCCTGGGGTTAGGTATACTCCAGATATACTCTAAAATGAATGGTTCTTGAATCTTTTTTTAGTGTCTCACTGACACAGCTGGGGGACACTATTATCAAGATCTTATATTTTTTATATATACAGCTGTATTCATATTTGTATCATTCCTGAGATATTACAGATAAAGGCACATAAGCCGTTCAATTTGCAAAGGAATTTCTACATAGCAAGAGAGTTTTAGTGAATGTGACATACGTTCAGTTTTTAAAAAATATCCAATAGCATGCAAGGAAGAAAAAAACTTTTTTTTTTAAATGAGTAAATGAAGGAACTCAGCAGAGCTTCATGTCATTCATTAAGCTAAGGGAAAATTCCTGTGCAAATGCAACAGCCTATTCGTCTTTAGTTAATCAACCAATATGTCTCTGGAGGAATATACCAAAACCTTGCTGATTTTAAAATTAAATATCAGTTGACTTACATATTATGTATGTTTTTACTATAAATTCTGCATCTGGCCTCTCTCTTCATCAAAGTTGTTAATTATGCTGTAGACCTCGGATGCAGGTTGAGAAATTTGTGCATTCCCAGCCTGTTTGCAACCAAGCAGTCTGTATCCCATCTCCACTCTCTCTGATCTCTTCTCCAGTCTGTGTGGTGGTACGCTTGCTCAGTACATAGCCAAAAATATACTGGGAATCAATGTCAATGGCACTTGTGCAATGCATGGCCATACATGTGATCATAGACACAGAGTAAAATTATTGTTAAGCAAGTAAAACTAAGTTTACTAGTTGAAAAATTCTAACAGGTGCCTAAGACCTTGGGTTGTAGAGAATCGCTATTCAGGGCAATAGCTAGTATGTGGACCACTGACTAGCCTTCAGTTAAGTACAAATGCTTTGACAAAAGTTTACCTCTACATTAAAAAAAACTGGTCTTATCAATATGATTAGCCAACCTTGAATTCTTGCATAAATTCTTTTATTTATCAAAACTTTATTTTAATATCTATCGTTCTACTTAAAGTGTTACTAAACCCACAACAGTAAAAGCAGTCTGTATATGCAGTAAAGCATGCTTGTTATATTTACTGTGGAACTTAGGGGTTAATCCTCTGCATTGTGTAAAAAGGCTGTTTGATCCTGTCTTCTCTGATCCTCCCCTTCTTCTACTGTCCCCAGTCCATCTGCTGATAGTACAGAGCTTATGGGGGAAGCTGCACATGTTCCAGTTTGGTGTGTATTGCTAGAGAGTTTTTTTTTTTTCTTGGGAGAGTGCATGTGATCAGCACAGGGCCAATCTGCGCTGTCTAGACAGAGGGTCAGGGGTCACACAGACTCATAGGACAGTGAGAGGAGAATGAAAACTCCTCCTACAAGCTTTAACTCATGCTCTGCTGATAGAAGTCACAAGACTGCTCTAACTGTTGATGGGAAAAGGTATTTAGTATTTTATATTTACTAAAATAATTGCATTTCCATGTTCTGTGTACTGTGGTAAACCAGATATAGTGAATGTAGGGTCCTGGGTTTAGTAACACTTTAAAGCTTTGCACTATTTGAATCCAGGCTGACATTTGGCTGACATGCTGAAAACCTCCAGTCAACTAATATCCAGTCTACAGAAGGGCCTGTCTTTTCTGGTTGTGGGTCAGTCTTATAGCATTCCTTAATAATTACTATAGATCTTACCTACAACTCCCTCATAACGGCAAAAAACTATATTATACATTGTTTTGGTTTTATATGTGTATATGATATCTTCAAAGTTGAATATTTAATGTTTTTCTTTTTTATCATTCCTAAAATATCACAAATAAAAGTGCAGCTGCCTGACAATGTAGGCAACAACTGTATTTTGTGTAAAGGAAGTAAAAATGGCAGATTGACAGGAAGCACAAGGTAGTTTTTCATATATTAATAGCAATGCTTGACTTAATAAAAGACAGTCCTATTATTAGTGTATATATGAAAGACAGGGAATATAAATATCAGCAAATGACATTAGACAAAAGACTTACCTTTTAAAGTAGCCCGTCTGAGAAAAACAAATCTGCACATTTCTATAGGAAACATCAGTAGTTATAACCGTTCAAAATGCAGTATGAATTGAATTGCAGTATGAAATGATATTGCTTATTTGTTATAGCCTAATAAGATTTATGTATTTTGGAAACTTGCATATAATTAGATGCTTTAGCCTCAGAAAACAACTGACCTCATAACGTCAGAAGCTATAGGTCTAGGAATTTGAACCAAATTTCTCCTACACGTGTTTCATTACTATAGGTGTTGGAAAGTATTGGAAAGAGTTCCTGATGTTGAGGTCCTAGGCTCTATATAAAAATTCTGCTGAGAGATCTTGTCAAGGCCTTGGTGCTCGTTAAGTGAACAAACATGTATCCACTACAACTGAACTGTGTTTGTGGCTTAATGCTATAGCTTTATGGATGGTAAACACAGTCACATAGCAAATACCCAACAACCACTGTCAGTTATGTTGACAAACTTAAAGAAGGCTATAGATGCTAGAATTTCTAGGGCTCTGAATGAAGGAAATCCATCAATTCTCCCACTAATGCTAAACAGTGTGGAAAATGGAATGTCAGCTGCTGGCAATTGAATGTATGTGTCATTCAGGTGAGAATTTTCAGACCAACTGTTTTGACAATTGTTGATGGAAAAATTGAGAATTGTGGTATGGGGGGGGGGGGGGGGAATTAGTGGTGGGGGAGGGTGTAATAGGACAACTGAAAGCTCAAAATTTAAGCAATGTATGGCCAGCTGTGGTCATCAAACATATCAGTAGGGAGCAAATGTAAATATGTTAAGGGGAATACAAAGGCTACATTATAATGTTATCAAATGTACAAGTAAATAATTCACCAATATTATTTACCTTAAGCCATTTTACCAGTACAGATTGGAAATGGGAGGGAAGAATCCAACTGGCTGTAGTGGGGCTGTATACTGTATACCCTATATTGCCAAAAGTATTGGGACACGCCTCCAAATCATGGGATTCAGGTGTTCCAATCATATCCATGGCCACAGGTGTATAAAATCAAGCACCTAGGCATGCAGACTGCTTCTACAAACATTTGTGAAAGAATGGGTCGCTCTCAGGAGCTCAGTGAATTCCAGCATGGTACCGTGATAGGTTGCCACCTGTGCAATAAGTCCATCCGTGAAATTTCCTTTCTATTAAATATTCCACAGTCAACTGTTAGTGGTCTTATAAGAAAGTGGAAGCAATTGGGAACAACAGCAACTCAGCCACGAAGTGGTAGACCATGTAAAATGACAGAGCAGAGTCAGTGCATGCTGAAGCGCACACTGCGCAGAAGTCAACAACTGTCTACAGAGTCAATAGCTAAAGACCTCCAAACTTCATGTGGCCTTCGATTTTGCACAACAAAAGTGCGTAGAGAGCTTCATGAAATGGGTTTCCATGGCCGAGCAGCTGCATCCAAGTCTTACAGCACCAAGTGAAATGCAAAGTGTCAGATGCAGTGGCATAAAGCACGCCACCACTAGACTCCAGAGCAGTAGAGACCTGTTATCTGGAGTGAAGAAATCACACTTCTCTGTCTGGAAATCTTATGGGCCTGTCTGGGTTTGGTGGTTGCCAGCAGAATGGCAATGGATGAATGAGTTTGGGGTGGAGGAACTTGACTGGCCTGCACAGAGTCCTGACCTCAACCCGTTAGAACACCTTTGGGATGAATTAAAGCGGAGACTGCAAGCCAGGCCTTCTCATCCGACATCAGTAAAGAAATGGCAAACCCAGATACTCCTGCCCTTCGGGATGGACTCAGTGCAGTTAGGACCACATCACGAAATTCTTGGGATATGCACGCCTTGCTGCCCTCAAAAGACCAGGGAAGTCCAAATATACTGAATAGAGAAAAACAAACAGAGGGCGCACCCTAGTGCATTACCTTAAAAAATGTGCTTATTAAATGTTAAAAGTAGGTATTGTACTCACATGTGAGTACAATACCTACTTTTAACATTTAATGTAATGCACTAGGCCAGTGTGCCCTCTGTTTGTTTTTCTCTATTCGTCCGACATCAGTGCCTTTCCTCACAAATGTGCTTCTGGAAGAATGGTCAAACATTCCCATAGACACACTCCTAAACCTTGTGGACAGCCTTCCCAGAAGAGTTGAAGCTGTTATAGCTGCAAAGGGTGGGTCAGCTCAATATTGAACCCTACGGACTAAGACTGGGATTCCATTAAAGCTAATGTGCGTGTAAATTGGCAGGCGTCCCAATACTTTTGACAATATAGTGTATATCTTTTTTGACTTTTGATACATGAATCCTTTATAGTACCCCATATACAGTAGAAATTTTTTTTGCTGTGGTATCAAGATGTGTTTTTGTTTTGCTTGCTATCAGGAAACACTTTTAACTTGTCATATGATTTGTTCCCAGTACAATAATCCATACTTTCTATGGTGTGATTGAAACCAGAGGTGATATTTCCTCTCTCACTTGCGTGTCTGGGACAGGAAGTGACTGCAAATCTCCCTAAGGGTCATGTCAGATGGGTGAATTTTTTAGTTAGCGATTTCTCACCACTACAAATCACTTAGCCAGGGATGTCTAGCTAGTGATGTAATCTCTATACTTGCTGACAGTCTGTCACAAAGAAGTGATTTCCTGCAGCTAAGGGTCAAACCTACCCTACCCCATTATGTTAGTGTCCACTTTGACATTTTAAAACATAAAAGTGAATGTAGAGTGATTGTTGCTGGTGAGATTGTCACTGATATGAAACATTAAGCAACTGAGCTAAAAAATCATTGTAGAATTATCGAACAGAGAAAATAACTATTAAAGAAAAAGATAATTGTGAATAAATCATTATTTTGACGTGACCCTAACTGGATACACAAACACAAAATCTCTATCAAATCCAAAATTTTTACAGTTGTCATCAAAATAGGAAGAAAGAAAATCTTCCAATGGTATCCAACCATATAAGAGGAGATTTTGGGATATTTTCTTTTATGTCTCTAGAACAGTTAGTGAGGGTAAATGTCACTAACTGGATATACACGCACAAAAATAAAGCAACTAAAAAGAGGTTTTAGTCATCCCATACACTATCCAAATGAGAAAAAAGGTTTTGGCTGGAGGTACTTTTTAGATAAAATCATTACCTGGTCCTGCCTAAGTTGATGTGGAGCCCTTCCATACAGATAATATTTAAGTCATAGAAATTCGGCACACTTGGATAAAATTCTTAACTTGATATCAACTTCAGCTTTATTGCAGCTGAAGTTTCCAAACTTTAGCTCCAGGGTAGGAGAATTGGTTTTGCCCTGCAGTATTGGTACATATGAGGTTTAGAACTGATGACACTCTTTGTAAGAAAGCTGCTGAAATGGTCCTTAAAGGATGTTATCTTCTAAATGATCTGTTTACGCTTGTTCACTCAACAGCATTTTTCATGTTTTTACCCAAAGCACATATGTGACCTAGCTCTCTGTTGCTAAAATCGGCAGTTATAGCTTTGTGTACCAGAATTCTGTCCACCAAGGCCCTGAACCTTCTTTCTTCTTTCGCACCATATATCTGAGCGAGTCTGTTTACACCTGGGACTTTGTATAGAGGTTAGATGATTTGCTGGTGGCACATTACTGTGTTTAACTTTCTAAGCAGAAGGTCATCCCTGCTTGCGGTGCCCTTCCCGACCAGACATACCAAAATAAACATTTCTTTGCATTAGAAATTTTTTACCAACTAGGTTTAAAATGCTCAACGCTCAACTTGTTTAATGAAGTAAAGAAGACAGAAGATAAACAGACACGCACTTGGCAAGTGCAAATGGAGCCTTCAGGATTCCGTACAAATATACGTCCCTTTCATCTGATGTGGATCAAGGCATCCTGGGTTGTTATGTTATCGCTCTGTTCTATCTGCCGCATAATAAATGGCATTGAATGTCCATATGAACTTTGTGAGAATCCGATCCTTGTGTATCTTAGAAATGCTGCAGTGCATGCCCCAGATAAGGTTGATTAAAGCAATAAGAAAATCAGAAGTTGTCGAGTTACCTGTCACTGGCCCACTAAACTGTTTTCATATCTGATCATAGCTCAAGTTGCCTTATAGCCTTGATTTTAAAAATTAAAATCCATATAGCAGGATTGTAAAATGCAAGCCCGCAGTACAGTATATATGTTTTATTTAAACTGCATATCATAGCCCTCTGCAGGGAATTCTGCATAAATGGAAGACATTTTTATATCAAACTCTTTATGGAAACTGTTGGATGATATGCACCGGCCATATACTGTAATTTGCGGAAACTTATTTGAAGTTACGAAGAAAAAAAAAAACACACGCACACATTTTGGAAAGAGCTTGCATTCCTCTGAAAAGTGGTACGAAGGAAGAATGTAAACCTTATTTTTGTTGGCAAAGCTGAGTGAAATGTAAATAATTTAAACTGGATATAATTTACATATCTCCATGATATTTGCATAGGCATTGAGAACAGCAGCTCACAGGCTACTTGAGATGACAATTTTCATTCTTCTGCATTGCAAGTGTGGATATTTAAGAAGCAGAGTCAAAAACCATTTACAGTCAATTTCTAGTGGCATCCGTCTATAAACACATAGCTTTTCGGTAATCAGATACCTACAATAAAGACATATAAAAAGTAAGCACAATTGCAGCATTTCACCTAGTGGGTTTTACTATATTCTCAAGCAGGTAGAACAATGCTCTTTAATATTTACTGTGTTCTCTCAGGTTCATGGCCACGTTCAGCAAATTTACAATTCTTTGTTGTGAAATATTTTTTAATACAGAGGCAAGAGAGGTATTTAAAGCTGAATTCCATGCAGCAGCTAAATATACAGATCAAATGTATATATGAGAGCTGCTTTACCTTTCATATAAGTTGTATTTCTGTTAATCCAGTCCTAATATTTACACAGCCCTGTGAGAAAACACAGCCAGCCCACAGACCTGTTTTTTTCTACTGAAATTCAGTAATACAACTAGGATTTGTTCAAGGACCCAGCCTGGAGCTGAACAGCAAAAGGATGAGCAGCACACTGATGGGCCTATCTCCGTGACTCTGCTCTCTCCTCCTATCAGCATTTTGGTTGTTATCACATGAGCACTGCAGGACATAGGTTTATATATGTGCCTTTAACCACTTGCCCTCGTGAGGATTTACCCCCCTTCCTGAGCAGGCCATTTTTTGTGTTACGGCGCTGCGTTACTTTAACTGACAATTGATCTGCCATGCAATGCTGCACCAAATTAAATTTACGTCCTTTTTTTCCCCACGAATTGAGCTTTCTTTTGGTGGTATTTGATCACCTGTGCGTTTTGTATTTTTTGCTCTATAAAAAAAAAAGACCGACAATTTTGAGAAAAAAACATTATTTTATCATAAATGTAGGCCAAAATGTATTCTGCTACATGTATTTGCTAAAACAAAATCCCAATACGTGTAAATTGATTGATTTATGTAAAGGTTAAAACATTTACAAATGGATGTATAGATACTGAATTTTTTTTTCTTACTAGTAATGGCGGCAATCAGCAACTTATAGCGGGACTGCGGCGGACATTCTGACACTGGGGGGAACTGACTGATATCCCCAGTGACACCAATACAGTGATCAGTGCTAAAAAAAGCACTGGCACTGTACTAATGACACGGGGCAGGAAAGGGTTAACATGAGGGGCAATCAAATGGTTAACTGTGTGCTGGGAGTGTTTTACCGGGGGGCGGTGTGTTGGTGCTTCACTGTAAGCACACTGCTCTGTATGGCTGTGCTGTGCCAAGCCATCCAGAGCAGTGTGCCAGAGCCAACAGAGAGGAGGACTGTTAGTAAACAAAGATGCTTGGTAGTCACCGATCGCCAGCGGGGAATCACCGTCCGGGACCCAGTGATTGACAGCCGCGACCGCGAATGGTGATGCGGATAGGGTGCGCACACCCCCCCACCTGGAAATACAAAATCACGCATATATACATGATTTTGCGCACCCCTGCCACCCTGTAGCAGTATACCTGCTATAGGGCGGTCAGGATGTGGTTAATATATTTTTTGCATGTTATTTACCTTTAAAAGCCTCCCTTGCGTAGACCTCCAAAAGCTCTGAGATTGTTGCTGGACACTGTCATCTTGGATGTGATGTCAGAAGTCCAAGCACACTCAGAACTGTCACTCAAATGACACTCTATAGTACTCCTCTTCACTCTTTACTCAGCACTTTATAAAGGGTTTTGTAAGAAGGTGAAGGGAGGGCCAGAGGAGCTGAATCAACACATATAGCAATTAGCCATTCCCAGAAAAGGAGAGGGCTATGACATTCAAGGAGGGAAAGGCCTGTGCACTTAAACTTTCTAGAGTGTCAAATCCCTGGCAAGTTCAGAGGTACATTGCAAGTCAAGAAAAAATAGGAAAGGAAATTAAACTACATTCATTTGTGTACCTGTCTTTGTACTGTGGTATGCTAAAATTAAACTAAAATAGTTCTTTACAGATACAAACACACGTTTTACACGCATTCCTGCTAAATTCCTACTAAATATAAAAACTTAACCTGTACTGAGATAAAAAATAACAAATATTTGTAAATTTTAAATTGCTCCTTTTTGGGAAATGGTGAAAATTGAACATATGCAAACATTTCTGATTTTTTTTAGGCTTCACAATAGTTGTGTAAATGTTTATCAAATCGCTATTTTCACAAAAAAAACACTAAAATCCTTATTAGCACACATAAACACAACATAACTTACAAAATTCCTATAAATTCCTACTAAGGTCTCATTCAATCAGGTGTGCTAAAATGTTCGCCCATGGAGGGCCATGTTTATCAGCATGGAGATGCACAGGAGTCCTATTCATGTCAGTTGCGAAAGCAGTATCTGCAATAACAGATCTGACACCCATGTGGGTATACGTTCATGGCCCCAAACGCACACAGTGTGAGATCAGGGATATGTGCCCACATGGATGTCAAGTTGGGAGCCGTGGCTGTGTCCATGCAGCCGCTGTGTCCCAATTGATATGTATGAGACTGCTTACACAAGAATTCCCTGAACAACTGTGCATTCTCATGAAGCCGCTGTGTCCCAATTGACATCAATGGGATGGCCTGCATGGGAATGCCTGGAACGCCTGGGCATCCCTGTGCAGCTAAAACATGGCCCTGCAGTAATATGCCCCACTTGACCGAAGCCTTAGGCTTTGTCTAGACCTGCAGCTGGGGGGGGCAACAAAAATGCACGATTGAGCCAGGGGTGGACTGACAACACTTGGCAATAGGGAATCATGGGGCTCCTGTGTCCTCACCCACACTCAAATCACACCCAAAAAAGCCTATGAAAGGTACCAGGGGCATCTCATGGGGCCCCCTACTGCCCCAGGGCCCTTCGGCAGTGCCCGAGTTTCCAAATGGTCAGTCCGCCCCTGGATTGAGCTGTGTTTATGCCACTCACCAACCACTACCCTCCCTTAAGCTGCAATAGGCAGTGGATGGGGTGTTTACATGCTGGGGCTGTGATGCTAAACACATACTTACCAGCCCCCCCACATGCTCCCCATCCTGACAGCTGTTAGCTGGCTGCAGCCAGCTCCCCCTCCTTACCCTCACTCTCCATTCTGACAGCTGCTAGTGCTGCAGCCGGCAGGAGGGTGAGGAGGAATATCTGGCTAACAGTGCTTCATGGGGGGGCACGGGAGATCGGGGATGCTGCAAGGGATGGGGGGTTTGCACAGAATGGGAGAGAGTCACAGTTGTGCTCTCTTTCCTTACGCCGCTTTCCATCCTGACAGCCGGCGGGAGGGTGAGGAGGGAGAGACAGCTAAAAGCACTGCATGGGGGGGGGACCATGGATTATCGGAGGTGCCACAGGGGATCGTGGGGCAGGGGGGGTTTGAATGGAACTGGGGAGAGCCACAGCTGTGCTCTCCCTTTTCACCCTGCTCTCCATCCTGACAGCTATTAGCAGTGCAGCCAGAGGGAGGGTGAGGAGGGAGAGCTGGCCAGCAGCACTGCATGGGGGGGGGGGGATCAGGTGTTCCATGGGTGATGGGGGGCTGGCGTAGTTTGCATTGAAAGAGGAGTCACAGCAACAGGGATTATTTAACCCTTTAGGCTGTGGCTCCCATGCAATTACCGACAGGAGAGGCAGCTGGTAATTGCAAAGAAGCCAAAGAGGATCTGTGCTGGGGGGGTATGGGGGGGGGGTTGGAGGGCGGAATCGATGCTGGGGGATACAGATAAGGGGGACGAAGGGGCCAGTATAGGGGGGGTTGCAGCTTAGAGGCAAAAGTAGGGGAAGTGGAGGAGAAAAGGCAGCGGGTGACAGACACAGCAGCAGTGGCGGGTTGGGGCTCACATTGTACGTTAATAGCTCTGATCAGCGGCTTGGTAGCCACTAATCAAAGCTATTGTTTTGTTCAGCAGAGTCTGATGAACATTCCTGCTATAAGTTCATAGTCAGCAAAGTGACCATGAGCTTGTAGCAGAAACAGGAATGTGAGGAATGTCAGGTCCGCATGGTGTACGAACCTTGCTAGCTGTAGGTTTGTATGCCATACAGACCTGGCAGCGAAAGGGTTAAATCCCCATGCCTCTTGAAAGTCTTTATGTCTGGCGTGATAACCTAAAGTGGCCTATTGACCAAAGGTAACTGTAGTCAGCAAGCTCATTTTGTTTTAATTTTTTTAAATCACACATTATTTGTACTGATGTGTGCATATCAAATTCAGTGTACCTCATTAGATAATGCATTTGTGACAAGAATGCGCTTTGCTGTTCATAAGACAGTAATATAGTGATCACGCTTAACAATTTATCCCAGAAAGATTAAAGTGGTTATAAAGGCAAAAGGTTTTTTCTTTTTTCACATGAATGAATTCTCTGCATTAAGGTATAAAATAATTCAATAGCAGCTCCTCCAACCCCTTCCTCCCCGATACCCTCCATTCGCAATTCAGCGCTGTCCTGTCTGCAGCAGCTCTTCTCCACTCTTTCTGGTCTCACAGGCTTTGCTGACAGCAGCGAGAGCCACTGGCTTCTCTGGTGCTGACAATCAAATCTTGTGAGGAGGGAGTGGTGGTGGGGGGGGGGCCGCTGAGATGCACTGTGTGGCTATAGACACACAAAGCTTGGCTCTGGATCAAGCCCCCATAGCAAGCGGATTGCGATAGGAACACTTGAAGAAAAGGAGTAGCTGAAAGCATCAGTGGGGGATCCCAGAATAGGTGGTTTGGGGATAAGTAGTGCATGTTTTTCATTTTAGGAAAAAATAGCCTTAGAACCACTTTAATGAGAACATATGAAAGTAATATTTTGAACACTGCGATAATAACATTTCTGGCATTGTTGAGCATTTGGCTCTGTGTATAATCAGATTCTAAATACCTATATTATTGTAAGTGAGTGAGCTGGGGTTGGGTTCTTCCTTGCCACAGAACATATACTATATTGCTAATAGTATTGGGACTCTTACCAATAGAGTCTCTGAGGGCTGCTGGAATGTCCAGGTGGTTTAACTCCCCAGCATTTGCTAAAAGCTTAGTGATCTGTTTGGGTTGTTTTCAGCAAGGGTTGTTGAAAGCTACTAGTTGGCATAATATACACTATATTGCCAAATGTATTGGGACAGCCCTCCAAATCATTGGATTCAGGTGTTCCAATCACCTTCATGGCCACAGGTGTATAAAATCAAGCACCTAGCAATGCAGACTGCTTCTACAAACATTTGTGAAAGAATGGGTCATTCTCAGGAGCTCAGTGAATCCAAGCATTGTATCATGATAGGTTGCCACCTGTGCAATAAGCCCATCCATGAAATTTCATTGCTACTAAATATTCCACTGCCAACTGTTAGTGGTATTATAACAACTGAGAACAACAGCAACTCAGACATGAAGTGGAAGGCCATGTAAAATGACAGAGCAGGGTCAGCTAAAAACCTCCAAACTTCATGTGGCCTTCAGATTAGCATGACAACAGTGGTAGAGAGCTTCATGGAATGGGTTTCCATGGCTGAGCAGCTGCATCCAAACCTTACATCGCCAAGTGCAATGGAAAGTGTTGGATGCAGTAGTGTAAAGCACGCCTCCACTGGACTCTAGAGCAGTGGAGACGTGTTCTCTGGAGTGACGAATAACACATCTCTGTATTGTACTTGCCTGACTGCATTGTGCCAAGGGTAGTTTGCTGGAGGGTGGATTATGGTTTGGGGTTGTTTTTCATGCTCCCAACTTTATGGGAACAGATTGGGGATGGCCCTTTCCTGTTCCAACATGACTGCGCACCCGTGCACAAAGCAAGATCCATAGAGACATGGATGAGCGAGTTTGGGGTGGAGGAAGTTGACTGGCCTGCACAGAGACCTGACCTCAACCAGATAGAGCACCTTTGGGATGAATTAGAGCAGAGAATGCGAGCCAGGCCTTCTCATCCAACACCAGTACCTGACCTCACAAATGCGTTTCTGGAAGAATGGTCAAACATTCCCATAGACACACTCCTAAACCTTGTGGACAGCCTTCCCAGAAGATTTGAAGCTGTTTTAGCTGCAAAGGGTGGGCCAACTCAATGTTGAACCCTACGGACTAAGACTGGGATGGAATTAAAGTTCATGTGCGTGCAACCGCAGGCGTCCCAATATTTTTGGCAATATCGTGTTTGCGACGACCAGGAAAAAAATTTCCATATCAGGTTGAATTCCTGTTCTCCCACTTGGCTACACAGGAGGTCAGTTGTAGAATGTAGCTTTGGCAAGTGACAAGAATAGGGTATCTGTACTGATTAATGGTGGAGGAGCTATTCATCTGCTTGGATTAGCTTGAGAATCTTCTTCAAGGTGTGTTGCAAATAAACAAGTGCTGGAATTGAAAACTGCAGTATCTGAATAACGTGAAGTTGTGTCTGATTGATTTTCCCTATTCTCCACTTCAATACAGGAGTTCAAGGCTGTCATGAGAGATATGTGTGGCTCATTTTTTAATTAGCATGGGAAGTGGTTTGTAAGAGCTACAATTTGCTGAATGAACATCTCTCATAGCTTTACAACCCCTCTACTGTTCGGTACTTGGCAGTGTATCATGTGAAGCTTAAAGTGATTTTAAGGGCAGATTTAAAAAAAATTACAAACATGTCAGACTTAACTGCTCTGTGCAGTGGTTTTGCACAGAACAGCCCCGATCCTCCTCTTCTCAGGTCCCCTGCCAGTGCTCATTGGCCCCTCCCTCCTGCCAAATGCCCTTACAGCAAGCAGCTTGCTATGGGGGAACCCAAGCAGGCTCACTTCCGAACCGCTGCTCTGTGTGTTCATTCACACAGAGATGCGAGGGCCCCACCTCCGCTTCCTCCTCATTGGCTCACTGGATGTGATTGACAGTAGCGGGAGCCAATGGAAGCCAGTGTCTCAGTCAATGAGGAGAGAGAGATGCTGTGTCTCAGCTAATGAGGAGAGATATGCTGTGTCTCAGCCAATGAAGAGAGAGAGATACTGTGTCTCAGCCAATGAGGAGGCAGAGACGTGGGACAGCTGAGGCTCTCATGCACATCACTGGTTCAAGAGGGGGCTCAGGTAAGTAGTGCAGGGGCTTCTGCACACAGATTGTTTTTACTGTCATGCATAGAATGCATTAAGGTAAAAACCTTGAGTCTTTTTAAGCAACTTCTTTTAAATCAGCCTGCAAAAGAAGCTTCTCAATGCATACATCTTCAGCAAACGGCGAGTCCTCACTTTATTTTCTTCAAGACTGTGGGGGTTATTTACTAAAACTGGAATGTGCAAAATCTGGCGCAGCTCTGCATTGAAATTAGATGGACTTTTTTCAGCCAGACTAACTATGTAACTATGTAAAAACCAGTCAGCTGCCAGGATTTATTGTCAAGCCTAATTAAACAAGCTGAAATTAGAAGCTGATTGGCTACCCTGAACAACTGCACCAGATTATGACTGCACCAGTTTTAGTAAATCTCCCCCTTAGAGCCTCAAGAAGAATCCTCAACATCCAGCACTTCTGCTTGTATCAGAAGCCTGTGTTTTGCTAGCAAATCTCCATATTCTCTAAACAGATTAGGTCTCAGGAGGTATATTTTTGCATCAAGGGATATTTGAGATAGAACAACCAGATTAATAATGGAAAGGAAGCGGGGTTGACTGATTCCCCCAAATAAAAAAAAATGAAATCCCTAAGCAATCGGGCTATATTTCCTGTACTCCCTACATTTTATGGCTATAAAGTATATGTGAACCCTTACTTTGTAAAAAAACCCATTTAAAATAGAAATGAAAGGCAAAACATGTATGTATACATATAAAAAACAGTATACATACCTTTCCCCCCCTCTTTTTTTATACGTGATCACATACCCCCTGTTCTCAGCTGCATAAAACAACTGCAGTACACTGAACTTCCCAGTGAATGGCTGTGCAGGGGTTGAGGTGTGTCATCAGCAGTTTTATCATTGGAGGAGACAGGACTGAATTCTCAGCACAGCTACAGAACTTACAATGCTGTGCTCTCCTGCCTAGTGTGGTCAGTTTTGAATAGGAAAACAGGGGGACTGGCAAAAAATCAGCTATTTTACACAAAGGAGCAATACATAGAGTACAGGATACTTTTTCATACAAGTACATGGTACAGCAGGCACATATCAGGATTATGAAATGCTGGGTTTACGTATTCTTTAATTTTCCGTTTGATGGGAGAGTAATTATAATTTTTCCTTCAGTAAAACTAACATACATTGCCTCCCAGAAACTATCTCTCTAATCATGGCTACTCCAGAGGAATTATATTCACAATTACTTTAGAGCAAAAGCACTTGTAAATCAAGACCACAGGACAGCAGTTAATAAATGCATCACTGAATATAAAGCTGATCACTTAAATAAGACTGAGATCTTGAATATTCACAAGAAATGCAGTTAAATAATGAAAGGCACCTTTATAGATGCTATCTGCTCACTTCCCTTCATAAGGCAGACAAGCGCTGTAAAAATGTCTACAGCTTGTTAGATGCAGAAATGTTCTCAGTGATAAAACAGGGCAAAGTTTCCATGATCTATGTGCGGATTAATTGTCTGTAGAGTGAATTGATGCCTGTTCAAAATAGTTCAGTGAAAGTCCAGTCTTTCTTTTGTTGTCCAAAGAGAGTAACAGGAGCTAATACTTTTCTAGGACTGAACTATATCAGCAAGCAAGGAATTTTAACATAGGATAGGATGTGCAATATAATCTCTCCGGATGGACCACCCTTGGGCAAACAGATTATAGTCAATTGCAGCTATGTTGGTGGCACAGCTAACTTTTCAGGAGGTTCAGATATGAATCAGGATTGGTCTCTTTCAAGCTGTCTTTTTCACAGCTATGCCCTTTTCTTAGAGTCAAATCATTAAGGGATTTGGTTTCTTAAAATATCCACTGAATATACTGATCTTCCATCAGCTGTAATAAAATGCAGAGTTCTCTAATAATGACACAATAAGACTGCCAAAAAACCCAGCAGAAACACACAAGGAAATATTACATTATTCTATTATTTTTTTTGTTAACTGTTGTTAATATTGTCAATTAAACTAAGTACAGACAGTATCATGGTAAGTATAATTTTCAGTTAAAACAGCAAAAAGGATAATATCAGTATCACGCTTTCACCCTCTTCCTGCCCAGGCCAATTTCCAGCTTTCAGCGCTGTCACACTTTGAATGGCAATTGCACAGTCATACTTCACTGTACCCATATGCCATTTTTATAATTTTGTTCATGCAAATAGAGGTTTTTTTTTTTTTTTTTGGTGGTATTTAACTTCTTCAATTCCTGGCACTTGTACCCCCTTTTTGCCCAGGCCATTTTTCAGTTTTCATCGCTTTTGCAATTTGAATGACAATTGTGCGGTCGTGCAACGCTATCCCCAAACTAAATTTTAACATTTTATTCACACAACTAGAGTTTTCTTTTGGTGGTATTTAATCATCTCTGGGTTTTTTTTTAATTTTTGCTAAATTAATGAAAAACACAGAAAATTTTGGTAAAATAATGTTTTTCTTCGTTCTGTTATAAAATTTAGCAAATAAATAATTGCTTTTCGTAAATTTAGGCCAAGATGTATTCTGCTACATTTCTTTGGTGAAAATAACCCAAATCAGTATTTATTATTTAGTCTGTAGGAAAGGTGTAGAGTCCACAAACAATGGTATGTATCTGAAAATCGATCAATCCTGAAATATTGATGCCCAATCTTATTTATTGAGGGCTAAAAATGTGAGGACAGTACAGATATCACCCAAATGACCACTTTTGGCAAAGTAGACAGTCTGAGGTATTTAGTAAGAGGCATGGCAAGTTTTTTGAAGTTGTACATCTTTTGTCTTAATTTTTGGAAAATTAAGAAATTAAAAAAAAATGTTTATAATTTGCAGTACAGCATCATCATATAACTGGTGTGGTGGTGATCAGGGACACTGATTGGTGATAGTACGAAAAAAAAAGTTTTAATTTTTTTTTAAATTACACATTTTTTTTTAATTTGTATTTTCATAACACACTGTGACCAAAGTAGTATAATGTTACCATAGTAACATTGTATTACTCTTGGGAAGTGATCAGTATTTTTGTTTTTTTTACACATTATGATTGCTTATAGCAAATCATTTCTTTGCTATAAGCAAGCATTTAACTGAATTAAATCAATTCATGCAGGTTTTTTTTTTGTAGTGATTAGCTGTGATTGGCCACATTTAATCACATGACACAGATGGGCTGTGATTGACCCAATCTGTACATGTGATCATTGTGACCAATCACAGCTAGTAACAGAATTATGTACAATGGATGGCATGAAAGGAAGCCATCCATTGTTTGTAATTGTCATGTGATCTGCTTTGATTGGTCACAGCGGTCACATGGTACTGGCAACTGTTCAGTACATAGATCTGTCATTGGCTGTGTCCAAGGTACACAACCGGTGACAGATCTCACCACAGTGCAGCCCAACGGGCATGCACGAGGCGTGACCTGGGAGGACGTCATATGACGTCCACCCGTATTGACGAGAGTCCTGCTCAGCCATCATTTTGCTACTGACTGGGCGGGAACAGGTTAATCACCACTGGGTTGTAAATTTTTTGCTAAGATGAAAATTTTTTAAAATTGTTTCTGTTATAAAATATTGCAAACAAATAATCTTAAATTTAGACCAAACTGTACACATTTCTATGGTGAAAATAACTAAAATCAGTGTTTATTAGTTAGTCTGCATGAATGTTATAGAGCCTACAAACTGTTGTATACATATCTGACAATCCTGATGTGCCGACTGCCTATCTCATTTCTTGAGGCCCAGGACAGTACAAATATCTCCTAAATCACCCCTTTTTGGAAAGTAGACAGTCCAAGATATTTAGTATGAGGCATGGGAAGTTTTTGAAGTGGTAATTTTTTTGTTACAATTTTTGGGAAATGAAGACATTAAAATAATTGTTTTTGTTCACATTTTTTTTTTTACATACTGTCACCAGTCGTTATATAACTGGTGTGGCGGTGATCAGTGACCACGACTATTGACAGTATGTAAAAAAAAAGCACTTTTTAACAACATTTTTCAGTGTTTTAAAAAATGTTTTTTGCTTTTTTTTAAAGGTTTTTTTAAGGTTTTTTTTTTAGCACCCTGTGACCAGAGAAATACAGTGTAATCATAGTAACATTGTACTACTCTGGGGAATTGACCAGGATTTTTTTTACACACTATGATTACTTATACCAGTGAATTTTGCTGTTATAAGAAACCATTTTTACTGAATTAAATTGATTAATTCAGTGTTTACTATTGTGGTTAGCTTTGATTGGCCACAGCTAATCATATGGTACAGATGGGCTGTGATTGGTCCCAACTGTACCATGTGATCACTGTAACCAATCAAAGAGATCAATACAAAAGTACACAACGAATGGCATAATTGTGCACAAGTGTTAGTTGATCTGCTGTGATTGGCTACAGTGATGACATAGTACCAGTACACTGATCAGTCTTCTGCTGTGTCCAGTAGACAAGCAGGTGACAGAACACGCTGCAGCATGGGCTGCTCGCAAGGCATGTTTCGGGGAGGACATCATGGGGTTTATTTACTAAAGCTGGAGAGTGCAAAATCAGACTCACTTCTGCATAGAAACCAATCAGCTTCCAGGTTTCATTGCCAAAGCTTCATTGAACAAGCTGAAGTTAGAAGCTGATTGGTTTCTATGCAGAAGGGAGTCTGATTTTGGACTCTCCAGCTTTAGTAAATAAACCCCCATGTGACATCCATCAGGAATGGCGCATAGAACCATGTTGTAATCTGACTGTATCATCTTTCTACAATCTTTCTACAATCAACTTCAGATATTTCAACACTGTAAAATGATGACCTCTCCAATTAATCTGCAGTCAGTCTAGCAGGCTCTTGCACTACATGGTTGTAGGTAACTCTAAGGAAGATTGTACACTCAGATTGTAATGTGTAGGGTAAGATTTATGTAGATGTACCTATCTTCATTTATAAAAGTGGCTGAAATAAGAAATGACTGCATTGCTGAACAGTAACCAATCAGATTAAATTCTCCAAGGCTGTATTCAGATTGTTGTAGTGTTTTATTGCACTCACTTTATTGTGTGGTATATTGTTCATTAATCTGTATTGCGGTCATGTGCTTTGTACTCTGGCTATTGCATTGGGACAGCATTCAAAATTAATGACACCGCAAGGCACCACACTTAAGCTGGCCATACATTCATTTTAGGTACTTATATAGTGCTGTCAATTTGTGCAGCGTTTTAAATATGTATTATACATTGACATCAGTCCCTGCCCTTGCATTAATTGAAATTCACCCAGTTAAATAGGGACTGGCCAAATTTTGATCCATGTATGGGCAGGGAAATTGTACAAATGTCAATCTACCAATCGACTTCTGTACAACCACCCTGATAGATTTTTCTCGCATGATCAGCACCATTGGCTATAGCTGGCAGTGATGATCAGTGTATTCCGCAGGGGCGTACTGACAACTCATGGGGCAACCGGGCAATAGGGGATCATAGGGCCCCTGTGTCCTTGCCTAAA